>NW_004524678.1:1451830-1460145 GCF_000260255.1 Octodon degus
AAAATTTGTACTTGGAGTTCAAAAAAAAAAAAAAAAAAAAAAAGACTGAATTTATTGTTCCCTTCCAAACTGACCAGCATGGTCACCTTTGATAAGACAGTTAACTTTCCCATCTTATACAATGAGATCAGTGGTCACTACTGCCTAAACTTATTTTGACATCTTATTTGAATTTATAAATAATAATTTCATTTGTAGGTGGGGTACATTATAATATTTTTGTATATACATGCTGTCTAGAAAGATTAAATCAAGCCAATTTATGTACCCATTCCCTTAACCATATTTATCATATGTTGTTGTCTGGGCATTTATGACGGTTATATTTGTCAACTTGACTGGACTCAGAGACTCCTGGGAGGATGACTGGATCACATGATGCGACAGCAGGAGTGTGGTAGCCCATTGATGCTCACAGTGGGAAGGGCTGTTACCTCACACCTGGAGGTAGAGCCCTGGTATTCTGGGATTCTTCCTCTGCGCCCTGCTTCCTAATGCTGGGAGTGAGTAATCTTCTTCCCCCAGACCTTTCAATCATGCTGTTCTTGCCCTGAAACCAGCTTACCTCAGACTAAGAACTCTGAAACAGTGAGTCCAAGTTAAACTTCTCCTCCTTAAGTGGTGGTTGTTGGGTATTTTGTCCCCACCATGGGAAAGTCTACTCTTGGTGATTCTGAAAAAAATACCCAGTGCATTATTCTTAATTGTAGCCACCATGATGTTTTAAAGGTAATGGAATAAAGCATCTAATGCACACTTCCTTTATCCACTGCACTTTTCAGGATCTTGTGCCCTCTTCTCCTTGTATAAAACCTAAAGCCACCCAAGTGTACCTGCCTGTAAGAGAGGAGGCGAGTCGCACGTTAGAATGCTGTAAGATTTGAAGGTGCATGCCCTAAAGGAAAAGCACAGGGGAGGAATCTCACCTTTAGATTGGAAGCTTCCAAGCAAGCCTACTTGGGCTCTGTAAACTGGGTGTTCCAAGTTCTTCATTCCAACTCTGTGTCAGTCTCTATCTGTGCAAAACATTAGCCCAAATTATCCCTACCATCTTCTTCACAGGATTTAGGAGAATAAGGTGCTGATGGCAGTCATTCCAGGTAAGGATCTCGGGTGGGGATGACTTCTTGGCCACACAGTTCCTTTTCTCCTCTAGGCTCGAATCCAGGTTCTCTGCTCTTCCCCTGGCCCCTGGTGTCTCACACTTTCCCACCTCTGTTTTACATTCTCTTCTGAAGGCCTGTGGCAGTGCCTTGATATCCTGTTTTCAAAGGATCAGGTATTTTGTTTGATCTCTTACCCTCCCCCTCATTCCTTAAGAACAGAATCCTTGCTTAATTGTTTTCTTTTTAATTCTGTCAGTTCCAGACTAGGGAATTATAGTTTCCTTAGGAATTTTGTTTTGGTTTTGTTTTTGTTTTGGCTGGGAATCAATGTCAGAATTTAACCATTTGAGAACAGCCCTTGTTATTCTGTCCCTGTGACGCGTTCTAGGCATCTGATCTTCACAGTCTTCTAGAAAATGGCTCACCTGTGCTTATGCCCACCACGACACAAATACCCTTCTCAGTTTCACCACGAGAAGTACAAACACCTTCCAGTAACCGGTCAGAGGCTGCCCAGGTCAAGGTGCTGCTTTCTTGACTTCTTTTCCAGTAGATTCCAAGACTAAGCTCTTTTCCCAGCAGGACTGTGTATTGGGAAGCGAGTGAGCACGGGGAGCTCAGGCCATGTGTGCAGAGAAATCCCAGGTGAGGTGTATTGAAAATGCAGATTTCTGACCCCGGGCACATTGCCAGAAAGAAGGTTTAATGTCCAAATGTTTTGTGCTTAGTAGATAGGACCTTCTGCCTGCTGCTCAGGAGGCAATCTGATATCCCACCGACTGGAGTCTACAAGGTAACTCAAAATCACTTCGATCCAGGCCAACAACTTGGCTGAAGCTTTGATACTGTCTGAGAGATAGTGCCCCAAATAGGTGAGCACTGTGACAAGTTACTCCAGGAGCTATCCTTTCATATAGTAGAGGCAAATTTAAGAATTTAAGTATTAGGATAACCAAAGAATTTAAGGATTAAGAAAACCAAGAATTAAGAATTAGGATTAGTCTTTATAACTAGTATTTCTGGTAGCTTTTCAAAATTCAAAACTTCCTGAGCATGCCAATGATCTTCTAATTGTTTATTAACTCCAAAGCAAATAGATTTTTCTATTTCCCATTCTGCTGTCCCATCCTGGTCCATTCACAGCACAGGTTGGCTTGCATGATCCTTCTAAGAGATATTTTTATTCCTCTTGGGAGTAGTGGCTAAACTAAATTAAGATCGTTTTTTAGAATATCATTTACTTTATGCGCAAAGCACCAAGGAGACACGAAGATGAGTGTCTCCTCTTGTGCCTACAGGGTCGGGGTGAGGAGAAATACAGGCAAATGGCAACATTACAAGACAGATAACAAGGAGTAGAAAGTAATGTAGGAGGAAAGTAGCAACCCCAGGAGCCTCTGGCAAGTCTCACAGAGGAAGTGGCTTTTGAGCTGAAGCCTGATGGAGGCGGGGCACACCCACAATTAGAGGTGCTGGGAAGACACCTGAGCCCTAGTTAAAGAAGGGAATGCAGACCCAGATAAGAGAACAAATGCGGTGGGAGCACAGGGCTGGTGGAGACCAACAGGCTGCTGGGGGACAGTGAGAGCCCGTCTGAGGCGCTGTCAGATTTTTAACCCGAGCTCTTCTCTCCAGGGAATCACCCACCAATTTAGTGCGAGAAACACCCAGCAAACAGGCATCCTGTTGCCCCCGAGAAAAATGGCTCCACAGAAAATCAGCACCTCTTGCGAATCTGCCCCTGCGCTGTGGCGAAGCCAAGCTGCCTTTAGACAGGGGATTAGGGCTCAGATTGGAAACTTCCGTCTTTTTCATGCGCTGCGGATGTTGTTAGCTGTGTCGCTTCCAAGTGGGCGCCTTGCAGAACCCTCACACTTCCCTCCCAGATGTAAGCAAGGCCAGATCGCTGCCCCTTTAAGATGCCCTCCTGAGGGTAGACTCTATGAGCTACATTTTCAATCCTACAGTCGTAAACATACCCTTTACATTTCATGAAAATCCTTCCGTTCATTTAGGTATGATGCAATAAGACTCCACAACAAAAACTTCACTATATTTCTGCAGGTGATTAAATAAAAAAATTTAAAAATCAGCATAAAAATGACAAACCTGCAGGGTTGGTGGAGTGCCCTAAAGGCACACCCCAGGCACAGGGAGGTGTACAGGACAACAGGATGGGCCTGGGCTGTTAGGAGGATTTTACAGTGCTCCAGGCAAGAAGTAACAAGAGACTGAATTAAAGCAGGAAGACTTGAAAGAAGGGGCAGATACAGGAGGCATTTGGGAGGCCGGATCAAAAGAATTTGCAATTGACTGAAGGCGTAAGAACAGGAGGGTGGAATGCTGCCTTTATAAGGTGTGAGGCTGAGTCACCACAGATGAGCAGAGATCCTGCAAGCGGATAACTTAGTTTGAAAAGATAAAGAATGTGCTGGGCTTCTCTTTGCTAGACTGGTTATAATTAGGACAACCATGAGAAGTTCTCATCCAAACTGGGGCATCATCAAGAGAAAGCCGGATGCTTTCCTGACTATATCTGGACAAGTCTGAACCAAGATCATTCCAGGCATATCCAGATGTCCCGTGTCCCTTACCTATAGTATCTTTCAGTTTCCATTCATGTGAGGTCGTGAGCTAAGTGAAGCTGGCTCATAGTTCAGTAACTCTGAACTAGGATCTCAGAGTTACAGGGTACCCCAGAAATCTAGATGATGTGGTTTCTCAGGGATCCTAGAAAGTCCTCTCCTCTAACTTCCTCCTGTCCAGCCTCTGCTGAAAAAGCCGCTGGGACAGGAGACACACTCTGACATTAAAAAGTCCACTCTAAAAACAAAATGTCATTCTATTTCTGGACAAGGTAAGTATTCCCCATGCTTGCTTAGAGAAAATTGGCTTCTCTACAGACTCCACACTACTGGTGATAGTTCTCATAATAACGATATCACCAGTACTACCATAGCTAACATTTGTTGAGCACCTATGAAACTCCAGGCTTTTCGTGCATTATTTTTGAAGTTCTCCAGCCTAGCTATTTAGATTGCCTTTACAGATGACACAGGGGTCACTGGGAGAGAGTGTTATTAGGAAGGACATAACAATTTCACTAACAATTTGAGCTGGATTCTGTCTTCCTATTCCCAAAGCCTGTATTGTTTGTACTACAACACATCTCTGCATGTCAGAAAAATTTCCCCTTGGAGAAATACAGTCTAAGTTCAATCTGTCCTCTGTACATCAACACTTATGATATTTCAAATAACTGTTATCTCTTCTCTCTTCTTTTGCTGACCCTAATTCATATTCCATCCTCCCCACATCTGCCTTTCCAACAGATACCACCTTTTGTTTTTTTAAATTTCTACAACACTCTTTTATTCTCAGTACTGGGGGTTTGGAGTCAGAGCTTCCTGACTGAGTTACATCCCCAGCCCATTTTTCATTTTTTAAGACAGGACCTTACTAAGTCACTACGTTGTCCAAGGTGGTCTTGAACCTGGGGTCCTCCTGCCTCAGCCCCTCAAAGTGCTGACAGTACAGGCATGTATCACTTTGCTCATCATTGACTCTGAGCGTGGGTTTTCTTGGTGGTATGTGGGGCACACATGTCTTTTTCTGCTTATCAGAATGCCCTTCTGGTAAGTGTTCTTATTTCCTTACTCTTTCAGCCTTTATTCCCAAAGGGATGCCAGATCCACCCCCCTGGGTTTTAGCAAGACAGTTCATAATCCAGCCTAATCTAATTACATTTCAACCTCTTCCCTTTGTCAGTGGTATAGAAATGGGCAGACTGGATTAGTGACTGGATTAGTCATTATTATAATAATGCCATGTAACAAATTATTCCAAAACTCGGTGGCTTATCACAGCAAGCATTTAGTTCTTGTTCACAATTCTGCAGGTGACTGATATATGACTAACACAGTTTGGCTTAGAGGGCATCAACTTCAAGCCAACAACAATGCCCAGAGATGTTCTGTGTGTCTTTCATCTTCCTAGCACAACATTCTTCTATGCAAGGCATGTTCTTCTTAGGATGAAAGGGAAGGATGTAGCAAGAGGCCAAGCTCAACTCTCTTCATTGATATTCTTTCTGTATTTCATCCACCAGCATCTTATTTGCCAAACAAGTCTCATAGTTAAGCCCATGGCTAAGAAGAAGAGGTCACACTGCCCACCATGACTCCACCCCAAGAAGGCAGGTGTGTCACACTGCTGTAAGAGAGTACAGATTCCAGACTAGGAAACAAAGCTCCACAGCACTCCAGGCAGACCAGTGGAATTCAATTTTGCACTTCACTTGAACTCTGCAAGAAGCAAATTCTGTTCCCAATGGACAGGATTTGATGACGAAATAAACAGCCAAAAGTAGGCAGCCATCAGTTACAGGCAGAACCGAGCCACTCCAGAGAAAAGAGAGCCTAGAGGTGAGTGTGATTCAAGGCCCACCTCAGCGAGGTCAGGGCGGCTGTGGAATACTCCCGCTCAGTTCTGTGAGCTAATGCACCCTGCTTGTTGCATAAACTCTCTGATTTGAGCTTTCTATCATTGGCAGACAAAGGAGTGCTAATAGCAGTCGTGAATGAATGCAACTGCCTTCAAAACCAAGCTACCACACGTGATAGTAAGCCTGTACTTACCTGGGCTAGCATCGGACAGTGAAACTCAGGTCCAGAGCATCACTGCTGAAGTCCTTTCTAGATGGCACAATGGCACGTAGCCCACGACACCAGGCCATTTCACCTTGTTCCTTTAACACCTTTTGCAATAATATCAAATCAGCAGTAGCCCAGGTAGATTCTCAATGATATGTTGTACCATTTGGAAGCCTTTCACCTTACTTGACTTCATATATTTCTTCACATATGGAGAAAAATTAACTGAATTTAACATTCCAGGATAAAAATCTTTAAAAAGAGCAGAGTTAGTGTTTTTCAGAGAAAAACAGAAAGAGTTTTATGATTTCGTTGCATTCCTGACCAGTGCAATTAAATTTCTTGCCTTTACTATTTAAGAAAGAAACAAGAAGATTTGGCCAAAAGAGCTCTCAGATTCAGAAACTTCAAGCTTTCACTGGGCTTGTCACACTAGGCTCTCTGAAGCTCAGTTTCTGCACATGTGTGAAATAGGTAGCTTCGGTATCAGGACTTGCAAGTTTGTTGTGGTAATAACTGAGACAATCAATATTAGTGGCATCTTTTTATTATTTTTCTTATAAAAATAACTTCTTAAACACAAATAGTTTGCGGAGAAACCAGTTGGTTTGAACTTCTTGGATTGTTTTCCTCTATTGCTTCACTCCATCTAGCCTGAGGACTCCTAATATTATAATGGTAACAGTGGATCAGAGGGTCTGGGCCACATTGCCTACAGTGCCTTCTTAGGAATGAGAAAGCCTTCCTTACAAAATCTCAATCTCACCTACTGACTTATTGGCAAGAAATGGCTCACATGTCCAACTGTTAAATCAACACTGGCAAGGGGCATGGGAGAGCTGGGACAGGTTCAGAGCAGACCTGCCCATACCCAACGCCATGTGCCGGAGAGGCCAAGACCAAGGCCAAGCTCAAGAAACAGGAACAGTGCTGAGGTTCAGAAATGACAGAGTCTAGTACAGGACTCAGCAAACTTTCCCATACGCAGCCTGTTTACATGTTGAAATCCCCCAGAACTCTCTAACCCCCAAGGATAAGAGGAATAACCTCTCACCACTACACCCAGTACAATTTCTGAAACAGATGGGAACTCAGTAAGCACTTAGTGAATTGTATTATAGGACTTGAAATCTATTTCAGTGCCCAAACTCTGTTGGTAAGCTGACAAACATTTGGGGGCCTTTTCTCTGTCCTGAGTGAAGAAACACCCCTGGTATGTGTACAATTATGTTGGCCTTCTGTGAGTCTGATTTTTTCGAATAATTTCATTTCGCTGCCCCCTTTACATTATTATCTAAAACCTTTAGAACTAATTAGAGGTGGGAGGATCAAAGATGATATATTTTAAATTTGCTTCCCGCCTCACCCACTTAAAGTAAAGAATCCTGCCTAGCCCATTAAGCTGGAGGTACTTGCTGACAGGAAGGAAACCATCTGGGGAACAACTTCTGTTAATTATGTTGGAATATACTAACGAGAGTAAAGAACAGCCCTTAATGACCTTCCCCTTGGTGGCAGAATCCACTGCCGAGCAGACAGTTGTGGCTCAGGGCCAAAAGCTAATGGTTAGTATTGGCACAGAGCACTCGGGCTCACTAGGACTTAATAACCTGCTCTCGCTGGAGAAAGTATTTGAGGCATTCGCAGTATAAATCCTCCTACCACCTGCATGTAACCGAGCTCCACAAGAGTCATTCAGGGCATTATTTAGAATCCCATCGTAAGTGTGAGTCTGAGTGTTACCTTCTCTCTCAAATCTCTCTCTACTTCTGGATATGTCAGATGAGACTAGACAAAGGTTTGCATTTTGTTTCAACTAATAACAATATTTAAATACGACTTGGCAAAGAACTGATGTAATTATTACGTATCCTAGAGGGATACAGATACACAAAAATAATTATCCTCATTATGACCTGGATGAGTTAATTATTTATAATATTTCTAATTCCACTTTAACCCTTAAGGAACCTAGACAACTGTGCATTGCCCATGCAGAACTGCGGAGTTAATGCTTTGGGATTTACAACATGAGTTAATTACAGATGTAAAAACATGCATTTTAAATTTCATTTACTTTTTGCTGTGCTCAGTTGGAGAAAGATTTTTAAGTGGTTTCCACAGGGTGCCAAAATTGGGTGAATTTTAAAAGCAAACTATTAAAAGATTTGAAATTTTAGTATTATTCATTTTTTAAATTACATAGAAAACAGAGAATAGGAAAATAAGTCCAAGCAATAATGAGACTAGTGTACAAATACACACACCATGAAATACTATATCTTCCTGTAGGTGGCCCACCAGCTTGGCTGAGTGCTGCCTGGTAGCCCACATGGAAGAGACAAATATTGGGCGCATGCTTGGCAGACAAAGGAAAAGGCTTCAAGAATATCTCAAGCATACAAGTTCTATAGTATTTAAAGTAGTTATAAATGATTCTCTTACCTAGTACATTCACAACATGTGTGCAAGGAAAAAGAGAGAGAGGGAGGGAGAGAGGGAGAGATGGGGAGACAGAGAGAGAGAGAGAGAGAGAGAGAGAGAGAGAGAAGAAATA
>NW_004524678.1:1460245-1475010 GCF_000260255.1 Octodon degus
AGCATACAAGTTCTATAGTATTTAAAGTAGTTATAAATGATTCTCTTACCTAGTACATTCACAACATGTGTGCAAGGAAAAAGAGAGAGAGGGAGAGAGAGAGAGAGAGATGGGGAGACAGAGAGAGAGAGAGAGAGAGAGAGAGAGAGAGAGAGAGAGAGAGAGAAGAAATACTAGAAAATGCAGAGAGAGAGAGAGAGAGAGAGAGAGAGAGAGAGAGAGAGAAGAAATACTAGAAAATGCTGCTTCAAATCAGGTGGAAAATATTATTTTAACAGAAACCTTCAATAAAAATTCCGTAACTACAAACTGTCAACATTTAGCTCTTAAACTACAAGTCTGTAAAGAATAAAATCCTAGAATATATTAAAGATGAATAATCCTAGATATAAGCCAAGAAACTGCTTTATATACAATTTCTTGATGTACATTTAGGACTTCCAGAGATACATCAAAAATGCAATTTTTATAAAGGCAGGTATGGCCAAGAGTTTGCACAGAAGTAACAAAATAAAAGTTGTTTGTGCCTAAGTCATACCATCTGTGTCTCTTGGACAACACTCAAGCCTCTTTGCAGCCACATGCATCAAGCAATTGGCTAAGTATCCCTGTAGACAGGAGGGTGTCTCCAATTTTCATTTGAAATAGCCTTCTGTGCAAAACGTAAATGCAGCTCATTTGCATTATTTATTTAACCTGCCTTTGCATACCAATGTCAGAAAAACTGAAAATAAATATTAGGTCATTGTCAACATACCTCAAAATATCTTTCTGTTCAGGGATTTAAAAGAAAAAACCAACCTCAATTGCCTTTGAAGCCTTTGATGCTTCCCACCTCCCACTCTGGTCTGCGCCACCCACTACTATCTTTGAAGTTGGCTCATCTGGAAACAGACTTATTGAAAGCTGTAGCGTACACCTATCTTCTACTTAAAGAATTAGATGTTGTCCATGTGACAGATTTAATCAGTCCCTTGGTCTCTCAGACATGCAGCTGGTGGTGAATTCTTTTTTGCTGGTGTAATAGTGTTGTCGTAAGTTAAAATTAAAGCTGCCATTAAATTTCCATCTTGTTCTTCTAGGAGACTGTTCTCTCGAGTAGCATGTGTATACATTTTTATGTGGCAGCGCCAAAGAGATATTTTATTCTACATCAAATCTTTGGTGTTCAGAAAGAATGGCTCAATTTAATAGAAAAGTCAGTAAATAATCCAAGTTGTTGGATCTAGGCAATAGCTAGTCGCCTGGAGTTATTGGTAAAAATAAAAATATGACCCTCTTTGGCAGTTTAATGCTACAGAGGCTGCTTTTAAGATGACAGCACTGAAATACAGAAAAACATGTGGGATTTATAGAAATTCTCTCCGTGTCCAGATTGTGTGACCTCCACAAGTCAAAATGTCACTTCGGAAACACATCATTTACTAGTCCTTCAGCAAAACAAACAATCCTTGGAAAAGCCCCCAGTGGAACCAAAGAGGTGAAGAGTAAGAGAGTTGGAATGCCATCACGATCAGCAGAGAATGGAGCACCACGGCTTGCCAACTTCTTTTTTATAAAGAAATCAAAACAGGGAAGGAAGCCACACTTGAACTGCAGACAGAAAAGTCTTTGAAACAACCAAACAACTTTTGGCAGTACCAACAAGTGTACATCCTGGGAGAGACGCTGGGTGCAGTTGGCAAGATAAAAGATACTAGGTAATAGCAGAGCACTTCATTCGGTTAAAAATATGAGAACTCCAGGGACCAGAGAAACACTCGAAAGACTGATGCTTCTCCATCACCAATTTCAGCCCTTCTGTGAGATCTGTATCCAGGCCCAGAGCGATGTTCACCTGACGAATCAGTGCTATGTGGAGCAGGTTAAAAATGGCATCAGTGGTTCTAACCCATTTCAATAGAGAATTAATTATAGACATAGATGGAGATTAAACTTCTCTTATTCCAGGAAAGAATTCTAATGAACTGGGTTTTACTTGGAGTACAACATTCAGAATAGTAGTTGGGCTCTGGGGTCGAACAGTCTTAGGCAATTTCAGGTACTTGCACTTCGCAACTGTGCTATTCCTACTGAAAGCATTCTTTGCCTATTTAATCTTCGAATTTTTCACCTATCAAACGGGCACACAGTCACAGGGAAAGAAATAAATGAGAAGTGTGAGCCTTTTGCAAGTTGTGTGTCACACAAAAAATATTCTATAAATTAAAATTGGTGTTACCAGGAAAAAAATACAGAAGAGCCATACAGCCTGTCAACTGTTATGAAATTATTCTCATCTACAACTACTCACCAAAAGCCTGAGTTAGAAGCATCGTATGAGACAGGAATCAAAACACAGGATAAATTTATAATGCAGAGATTATTCTAAATAGTAACAATCCCTGCCCTTTTTGCAAAGAGTATGATGCAGTCATAAAGTGGTTAAGGAACAAAACACTATGTCCTGAGGTTCTACTAAAAGATGAAGAAAAGTTATACAGGTAAGTATAAAGTTTTAGCTTTTCAAAACATCCTTTTAATTTTAGTTGATCTCTAGATTCTCAGGTAGCTTGAGAATAAAAAGCCATGATTTGTTCTCTTGCAATATTTTTAAAGAAATGAGAAAAGGCTTGTATCTTGGTTTGGCAGTTGTGGTACCTTGTTCCAGGGGGTAAAAAAATTGATTCCCCTATCTAGCATATCTACAAGCTAATTTTCTTATGGGAAAATTGTTTAATCTCCTTGTTAATAACCTTCCCCATCCATAAAACAGCAGAGTAATATTTATTTACCTCACAGGGTGTTGGGAATCTTTATTAATTAATGTCATGAGGATTAAGATCCTTAGATGAAAGGAGCAGTAAGTGTAATTATCGGTTTAGTTTTTCATGATGTGTTATGGAACAGGAATTCAAGGTGATCTTGCTATGACAAAGGCCAATAAAGATCTGCGCATCTGACGGCCAACAGCCTATAAACTGATTCCCTCTGGAAATGGCATGAAGAGTTCCGTCAGATGCTAAGTTTAGACTCTCCAGCTATATGAGTTAGCCAGTGATGAAAGAGGAAAATTAAAATCGTCCTCCAATGTCACAGCATTTGTTGTCCATCTTTGTCGCTTAGCCATAGATGCTCAAGCCACATGTAGAGGTCAGTTGATTCCAAAGCCATGTTTGGGGAAGGACTGTTGTTGTTTTTCAGAACCGAGGATTGAACTCAGGCCCTTGTGCTTGCCAGGCAAGTGCTTATTCTACTGAGCCATCTCCCTGGCCCAGGGGAAGGATTTCTAAGGACACCAGGTATTCCTACGGCTTTTCAAAGCTCGATGAAGACATTTCTCTGTATTCACCTCTTCTTTTTTATCTTTGATTTTTCCCCTTTCATACATCTTTTGCATCACCAATTCATCTTTTTTTTTCCTCTTTAAGGAAATTGCCACAAACCTCCTAACTGAATGTGAAATCTCAGTCACCAGAGGCATGCTCGATAGGCATGCCATAGTACATAGCAACTGTCTCTCCTTATGCTTTCGGGAGTGTTGTAAGGATTTGATGGTGCTTGGAAAACAGTGTAGGCTCCTGAAGGGAGCACGAAGTGGACAAAAGTGTTTCTAACCTAGTTACCCACCCTACAGAATTCCTGATTTACACACTCACATGCGTGCACACACACACACACACATATAATCACAGCCCTGCCACAGCTAAGCCACTCTCCCATACCCTTCTCAGTCCATAGATGAAGGTCATGACTTGGCGACTCTTTGCCACCTGTCGCCAATCATCACTACCATCTTTCTACCTAGTGCCTCTCGCACTCCAAACCTTCGCCCTCAGAGAAGCTTGTTTCTCCAATCCCAATCTGGTCCTTCAAGATTTAGTTCAAACATCCTTTCTGTCACCATCCCAGAGACTTAGGCCATGTTCTGAGTCCCCACAGCGTGCATAGACACATGAACATAAGTGACCGTTACGTTCATACATATACATACTCACAGCCATACGATAGCTGTGTATCTGACATACACAAAATAATATACATATTTAAATTAATGTAACATAGTATTTACATTTTAAAAACTTAAATTATATTTTTGCTATATCTATTTCCTTATACTTATGTAATTTTATATAGAACTCTATAATTATTTGTCTAATCTATATTTTGTCTACATGCTTATAGTGACTACAGTAGTATATTAATTAGTTAAATAAATTAAATACTTAAATGTATCTATGGTTATACAAATGTGAATATGTAATAGACATACATGCTTCATTGCTAATTATTATTTATTCATTGTAATCCATTCTCATATTCAGATTAATTTATATCTACAGTATATTTAATTACATGTTACATTTAAAATAAACATAAATATTTAAAGTTTTCTAGGTTAAGAATTTGCAGTGAGATTCAGGTGCAGCTAGATGTAACAATCAGATGCAATTGGTTAGCACGGGGTACTTATAGATATAATAATCACATATATTTATTTATTTCTTTATTAAACACTTACTCCATGCCAGGCACTGAGCTAAGTGATTTGTGTACATTACCCCATTCAATCTATACAACTACAGCATAAGCATTTAATGCTGTAATTATTCACATTTATAGACAAAGAAAGGAAAATTCAAACAAATGCGATAACTTGCCCCTAGTCTCGAGAGCTTCGCTAAGCTCCCAGCCCAAGTTTGGTCTCAGCCTCAGCTGTCCTTCCCCGGGACCACTTGGTGACGGGGAACAGCGTGAAGATACACTTCACAGTGGGTCAGGTGTATGTCGGCATCTGTGAACTCCGAGTGGTAGGCACTAGGACGTTTTCTTGTCCTTCACAGCCACATCGGGTAAGACACCGAGGTCTTCAGTAAGTGCTGGGGAGGAAAGAGAAAATGCGCGATCTTCATAAAACACTGAAATTTTTATGCCTCGATGATAAAACAAAAAAGATCAATGGTTAAAAATTACATGCTTATTTCTTTTGTACTCAGACACCTTCAGTCCTGTCGATACTTGCAACTCAAGTACAGGGGCTTTGTGAGGAAGGTGGAATCTGAGGTCCACTCCACACCGCAGGCCAAAACCCCCACCAGGAAAGGTCTTCCTGCGGCTCTCATGGGCAAGCCACTCCACAAGCGCTCACCTGGAGAATTCTCTTCTGTCCAGTGTTGTTAGTCGTGGTTTTACATAAAACTTCTCCTTGCTCTCCATTGTTATTCCAGTGATTTATATTTAAAAGACATATGAGGATCGCTGGGGAGAAGCAGCATGAGGTAGGAAAGAAACAAAAACATCTGATCCTGGTATCAAGCTTGCTGCAAAGCAGGTGGTGGGACCCCAGGAAGGTGCTGTCTCTGAGACTTAAATTCCGCCTTTATGTTTGTGGACTAAAGAGGAGATTGGAAGAGGAAACGAGCGGAGATTATTATGAAAGTGACTTTATTTTTCATTTATGTATTTGGTACAGGGTCTCACTATGCAGCTCAGACTCGTGGTGATCCTCCTGTTTTCAGCCTCCCCTGCACTGGGATTACAGGAGTGCACCGCCATGCCCAGACTCTGTCACTGGCTCAGCATGCCCCAGAGACATGGCTGGTGTGGCATGCAGGACCAGGGATCAAACTGTGGTCCCTGAGCTTGCCAAAGCAGGTACTTAGTCCACTGAGCTATCTTACCTGGCCGAAAGTGACTTTCAATTCAAATGTTTATTTAATTCAAAACAAATCTGACTAAAGATGTAAAGCATTACATTTCTTAGCCACTGTTGTGCTTTGTAGTACACAGCAAGTACTCTGAGTCAGATGAACCAAGAATGAATGAATGGCCACTCTTACACTTAACAACTCTTAGAAATATTTCTCAAGGTTAGGGAGATAGCTCAGCAGTATAAGCACCTGCCTGGTAAGCACACGGATCTGGGTTTGATCCCCAGTACTGCATGATGTACAGCTATGTCGGCCACTGAAACCTAGAGTGCTGGTACACATATGTAATATCAGCCCTGGGGAGGATGAGACAGGAAATTACTAGGAGTCTGAGCTGCATAGTGAGACCTTGTACCAAGTAAATAAATAAAAGTGTTTTTAAAAATTAAAAACCAAAGAAATATTTCTCAAGTGTAGCAGCACCTTCTTCCCTGCTCTTATAATAATGTTTACATACACTGACACTTAGGACAATGTAACAACATTGTCAATGAAATAAAATGATCCATAATCCTGTCAACTGATAGCATTTCTTCACATTTTCCTCAGTAAGGATGCATGTTTTACATACCTAACATCACACGTACGTTGGTATGCAATACGCAGATTCCTTTATTATACCACAGCATCAGCATGTGATAAGAATTCAATAAACATTTATCTATTTGTACATTTCACATGTACGTAATTCATAATTATTTTACAAAGGTATAATAGTCCTTTAAATTAATGTGCCCAATTTTTTAAATAAGGTCCATAATGTCAGCTATTTGGGCGAGTCCTCTTTTTTACCTTTACAAAAAGAGCACTGTACAGAACACTTCTAATGATGTATGCCTGAGGGACATCACTTTGACATTCTTGGGAGTAGATTCATGAGGACAAAGAAGTATGATTATGGGACCGGGGAGATAGCTCAGGAGAACAAGTGCTTGCCAGGCAAGCGCAAGGGCCTGAGTTCAATCCCCGGTTCTGGGAAAAGAAAAAAAAAAAGTATGCTTATCCTTATGGTTTTTGCCACTGACCCCTACATTTTCTTTCTAGTTCCAAAATTCCAGGATTTTGAGAGCCTCATTCTCCTCTGGCTGCTGGCGGCACCACAATCCTTAAGAATGACAGGACAGATACTACTACCATTTGTTTAAGAATGATTAAAACAAAATCAAAATCTCGTGCCAGAAAATGACACAGAGTACCCAGTGGGTGAAATACCAGGTCACCCAAATGACCAGAGATGACCGGGATAAACAAGGTAAACTCAGAATTGTACTCCTTCCCAGAATCTGAGGTAGCTCTCTTGGAGCATGGATTTATAATTCTCTTTCTAGACTGTTTTTAAAATATCAAAGACAAGGGCCAGATGTCACAATGAATTAGTAGCCTGGATTTTCAAAGCTGGAGTCATCCATTCAAATTCTCCCTAGCTGAAAGTAAAGATGAGTTTTGTCTGGCTTCTTGCAGATCCCCAGTGGATATTTCATTCAGCTCCAAATTTGACAGCTTGACAGGATGACTCTGCTGTCTTTTTTTCACCGTGATCTGAGGGTTGCAAGCTCAGATGACGGGAGGCAGGTGCCGAAACCGTGTAGAGGGAAGAGCATCTCCCACTCCCCTGACCGCACGGACCACTAGGGATTCCACCGTCAACAGTTCTCCATCGAGAGACACTGAATTACACAGCTGTTATTTAAGAGAGACAGGAAATAATGAAGGAAGATCCCTGGCCCCTTGACTGACTGAATGAGGGAGAATCAGAGGTCACCAAAGCACAGCTGCAGAGTCCATCAGTACAGCAATACCGACGCACACCATCCATGGAAACCCTCCTCGACACGCTTGCTTAGTGACGCACACTCCTGTTCCCTCCTCGACATACTTGCCTAGCAATGCACACTTCTGCTTCCTGCTCAGGTCAGTTTCTGACACGTCATGACAGAGACCAGAGCATTATCATTAACACTCACAGTGCTTCTAGAGGTCTTCCTGCTAGGCCATGCACACAGTCCTTCTTCGTATGCCTTTGTACATCCTTCTCCCCATCCGAATGCTTCTCTCTCTGCCTCTGATAGCCTGGTCCTGTCCGCTTTCCTCCACTGGACTCTACGTTCCTAGGGACAGAGGATGCACCAACCTAATTCACCAGTGCATCCTCTGGTATCTAAGAGATCCATCCCCTTCCTTGGCCCTCTAGCATCTCAGACAGATCTTCAGCATTGTCCTGGGAATGGGCTCCAGCGTGCGGAAGAGGAACACCTTGTGCAGAGGAGGCTCAGCTTCTGGACTGGAGTGAGGAAGGGGCTGCCTCAGCCTTGCTGCCAGTTAAGGCCCTCTTGGTAGGAAGTCTGATTCCCACCAGAAAGCCTTGTGGGTCCTCACATAGGAAGTGTGGCTGGTGTGATGACAAGAAAGGACAAATGAGCTCTGCTTAAAGAAGTCAAAGGAAAAAGAGGTCATCAATGGATCACTCTGCCCAACCAGTGTCACCAAGCAGCCCTGAATAAGACTTCAGGAAAACCTAGCATTAGGATTTTTTTGATTTAAAACAACTACATGTAATTCCTTTATATCTGTTTTTCTTTCTAGCTAAGTTGGGTTTTTTATTTAAAGTATGTTTAAGTTAAATTTTCAAGAAGCGAAAGGAGCAGATTGTTTCACACACATCCCCTAAGGTTTTGCCATGGCATCCCCCTGTGAAGAAGCCTGGCTGCTATCTAGAGTTCTGTGTAAGTGGATTGTCTGTCTCATCCCATACACAGATGTTGATTTTATTTGAATATAGCTATATTAAACTATGAGCATATGTTTCATTAAAAATTTATGTCTTTTAAGGCATAGTAAAGATAGTTGAAACATTCCTTCTCCCCTCCAGAAACCTAGGAATGAATTCCTCACCACTGGCAAGACTCAGGGGAAACAGGGGCATCCAGCCAAGGAGACGGGAACCCAGGGATACCACCACTAGCAGTCCTGCAAAGATCTGCCTTGAGCCCGCAGTTGCAGGAAGATCCCAGAGAACCTCAGTCTCTTTCCTATTTCCTGGTAGAATGCTACCCAGAGTTTCCCTGTATCTTTGTTTAGCATAATAATGTGCCACCTGTCTTGAGTGTGGATGAAAAAATCTCCCAGAATTAAGTTCTTAAAGGGAGCAGGTTTGGAATGGTCAGTAGGAGAGGAGGGAAGGCCCAGTTGTTCTTGTACTTAAGCCTTCAGGCAGTCTGCTTGTAAGGGGGTTGGTATGCAGGGAAGAGAGCGCTGTCTGCAGGAGATGGTGCCTCACTCCCTTCGCAGCACACTCGCCTCCTGATGCTCCTCTCCGGACCCACACTGGCCCCTCTGGGGGAGAAGTGCATTCAGTTTGAGCACAGAAGACAAGGACTGGTCCTCCATGCTCCCAGGATAAAAGAACAGCAGGGTCTGCCCGTGAACATGGGTAGGAAACTGCACTGTGATTGACCTGGGAATCAGCCCATGATTGCGGGGTCTGTGGCCAAAGTCAGGAGATGTGGGCCAGGAGGCTTGGATGAGAGGAAAGAGAGAGCTGATGGATCCAGACAGGGCACCAGCAAGGGCCCAACAGCGGCTCTTTACCTGGAACCTGAGAGATACTGTAAAAAACCATTAAATTGCTGCAGCTTCCTTGGTCTCCTCAGCCGAGTCTCCACACGCCACCTGCCAGCCAGGAGTGGGCGCCTCATCTGAGGGCTGGCGTAAGCAGCAGGGGCTGGAAGAGGTCAGCTTGGGGAGGGCAAGACAAACCAACTAGTCACCTAGGTTTTGCTGCATATTGCTGACAAGCCTTTTTTTTCCTCCAATCCGATTTTATTATCACATTCTAGATATACATGATGATCACATCCGTCATGGTTTGTACCTGTAGAGGATACAACTTGGCCTTCTTTCCCCATTCCCTACCTTCCCCTCAATCCCTCCTCCTCTCCCCATTTACAGAATGAAGAACTTTTAGAAATCAAGCTTTATTTGTTTGTTTTGCTTTTCAGCTTAAATTCGGATTCCCTCAGACTCTCTTCTGCTCCCTCTACTTCAGGTTTCCTACTTATGAAGATTCACTCGCTATGTAGATGCAGGTCCCTGGGAAGCACGCACCAGAAGATAATTAAAAATGATTTTTTTTCCTGGTATAGACTGAAAAGTAAAGTAAAGGTAGCAGGGTTTGTCAAAGCCTTGAAACCACAGCGCTGATGTTTCCTGTAGAATGAAAGCTAGAAAGAAACAGAACTGGGTGAAATGATTTGGACTATAGTGTAGATGTGCTAAGTCTCAGCCAATCCTTTCTACTGTGTTAACTTTGCAAAACACCTGAGATATAGACAATTCGAAGGAGGAAATGTTTGTTTTGGGTCCCAGATACATAGGTTTTTGCCCACAGTCCCTCAGCTCTGCCGCCTCTGGGCCTGCAGGGAGCGGCGTCAGGCGGAGCGGGCGTGGTAGAGCAGAGCTCCTCAGCTTCCAGCAGCAGTGAAGCAGTGTGTGTTTGTGTGTGGGAGGAGGGGGAAGAGTGACCAGTTACTGTTCTGGTTACTGAGACAAAACACCATCCCCCAAAATTAGAGGAGGAAAGAGCCTTTAAGCAAGATTCCTTAGCTAATCACGTCTCAGTTGTCTAATCTGTTAATTGAAAATAACTCTCAAGAGAAGGCTGACAGAAGGGACTCTCCTCCGTATTAGGGATAACTCTTCATCTATCAACTTTATCTCAAGTCCCTTCTCTTTGGACCTTTTATCTTGGGCGCTGGAAGTCTGGGAACTACATGTCCCAAACGTGCTTTCTACCCAGTTTCCGGATATGAAGTATGTTGAAGTAAGATTCATTAGTGGCATACTTTTAATATGCAACAGAACAAAAGGTACTGCTTCCTCTGTCCGTGGTAGAGACTGAGACCTTCCATAGATGTGCCCAGTGTCACCACTGGTTCCTATGCATACTTCCCTGCAAGGTACCATCACAGGGGGCTGGGCCAGCTGTTATTTTCTGTATCTTCCTAGTCTCAGGTGGCAGCCTCTGTGGCATAACTTGAAAGGTAGGAGTTTTCCACCTTCCTATTTTTGGTACTGGAAGTCAAACTCAGGACCACTTGTGCCACTGAGCTATCTCTCCGGCCCCCACCTTCCTTTCTTGATTCCAGGCTTTCCCACAATGTAGTGAGCACCACTGCTTGTGCTCTACTGCTATGTAGCAAATAAATGCAAATTTATTCTCATAAAGGACACTAATCATTTATTTCACACTTGTGTAGGGTTAGTGAGTGCAACTGTGTTCTGTGTTCAGGGCCTCGCTAAGCTGGAGTCAAGGGGAGAGAAAAGAGCAGGCCCTTTTTTGGGATGAGTCTACTTCTGAGCTCAGGCAGGCTGTCCATACAGTTCATTTCCTCCTGGTATTGGGACTGAACCTCCAATGTCTTTGCTTGCTAGTGAGCAGGAGCCTCTCTGCTCCCCAAAACCATCCACCTTCCTTATGTGTGACCTCCTCCACCTGCAAACCAGAGATGGCAGGCTTGCCTTCTAGCATCCTGGCCAGCCCCTGGGCCCTGGTGCCAAACCCTCACATACCGTCACTCTGACTTGATTTTCTGTGTTTAGTTGCAGGATGCTCCTTGCTTTTGAGGGCCCGTTGATTAGGCCCACCTTCCTTTCCTAAAACAAACTGCCAAGTGTTATCACATAATCACAGGAGTGCTGTATCAGTATATTTGCAGCTTCGGGGGTTACAGTGAAACATCTTTGAGGGACCATTTTGGAATTCTGTGTCCCACAGTACCCAATTCTCCCACTTCCTTCTATTAAGTTATACTGCTTTAAAAGCCTCAAAAATGTTGGTTAATTCTCTACTATGGGCCAGATATAGGCTTAGGCACCAGTGACTTAAAGGATAGCTTACTGGCCTGGGAAATCTCGAGGTCAATAAAAAAAACTCAGCTGTGCTATTGCAATAAAACACCATGTTAAGATAATAATAATGCATTTAATTTTTTTTTTTTTGTATTTTAGGGAAGGGTGTACAGGGTCTTACTACTAGATTGGACTCATAGTGATCTGCCTTTTTACAGCCTCCCAAGAGCTGGGATTACAGGTGTGCACCACCATGCCTAGTCTCAATTGCCATCTCAGCATGCCCCAGGGTCAGGGTCAGCATGGAAGGTCCAGGGATTGAACCCCCAGTTCCTGTGCCTGCTTAAAGGCACTTTAAGCCACTAAGCTATTTGGCTGACCCTTAAATTTTTTATTATGTACCTGTCTCAGTTACTTTTCTCTCATTGCTGGGACAAATACCTGACACTCAAAATGAAAGAAGGAAAGGTTTATTTTGCTCACAGTTAGTGGAGGTTTCAGTCCATACTCAGCTGGCTCCAAGGTAGAGCAGCACATGGTAGAGTGCAGTCTCTCAAGGCAGTGGTAAAGAGCAGGGAGCCAAGGGACTGGCAGCAGCTCAGGCAGCTAGCTAGCCTCTCTCCCCTACTCACATTGTAATGCAAATATTCTGCCCCAGGGCAGGTGCAGCACCTACACCCACAATAATCACAAACTCCAGAAGCTGCCCTATGACTGCCTAAGGCTTTGGGGGGCCAACTAGACACAAACCATAACAGCACCTATATAATGCTAACAACTTTATACACAGGAATCCATTTAGTCTTTACCTTTATCCAGAGAGATAAATGCAATTATTTTCTAAATACTACAGAAGAGGAAACTTCAAAGCTGAATACAGTTAAGTCACTTTTCCAATAATAGGTAGATTTGCTTTTATAACCCATAAAGATCCAATTCATGTCAAATTGTGCCCAAGCACTGCCCAGGTCCTACAGGATTCTCCTTTACCACTTCCATGTCACATGCCCCACCCACCTCTACTCCTCACTGCCATTCCCATAGCCTTGGTTTCCCCTCCCACAGCCAGGCCTCCCCTGCTCTCTTTCTTTGAGAACTAGCCTTTGCCCATAGTGGTAGTGAGACCACAGTGCCTCCTGCCAACCCCTTGTGGCAGCCCTTCCCCAGTGCCTGCTGGATGTGTGAATATGAGCGCTCTGCTTCCTTTGTCTCGGGCAGGAGAGTTGTGAGCCTTGATTCATAGAGGTCTTAAGCCTGCCTACAAAACTTGGGCAAAACTTTGCTGGCGACTGCACACTTCTCTGTCTTCCAGCCACTACTTTCCTTCTACTCATCAATTCCCCCAGGGATTTTCTTTTAAACATCTGCGCACAGACCGGAGATCGGCCCTAAGACCTGACATTTGCGCCATACCACTGTGCAACCAGCAGAAGACAGCATGAACTCTTATCCATGGGAGGTAATTGGAAGACTTGTCAAAGAAAGTCTTTCTCATGAGGAAGATAACCTGAGGTCCACTGAGGTGGACCAGTGGGAAGGAGCATTCTGGTCACAGGAGACCGCATGTGGAGAAACAAATTGGATCCCCTGGATCAGAGAACAGAGGCTGTCACCCACCAAGGCCTGGAGCCCGTGGGCATGGAGCAGCACCTAGGAGTTGTAAGAGAGAGGGAACATGGCCAAAGCTTATTATCCATATGGCAAACTTCTATGAAGAACTGATGACGAAGCTAGGAAACCAACCTAGATATTACATGGTATATAGCAATCAAGACCCCTAAGCACATACGCCTAAGTTTCTATCGCCCAAGATTAAAATGCACTTCCACAGTGGTTGCTGTGCTGGGCAGTGCACACGCAGGACACTGGTATCATCGCAGGAAGTTCCCTGGAACAGTGTTCCTCTCACTGGGGTGGACAGCTGATGGTCCCCCAGCTAAGTGTTCACTTTCCATGACTGTTTCCCTTCGTCTTTTTTCAAACAGTCTCTCCTGGTGCCATTCTTTTTCATACACAAAAGAAGCTGAGGATTCTTTTGATTACCAAACTGGCGGCTGTACAAACACCTGCATTTGGTAATCAAACTGTAGTAGTGGTTGTCAAAAGAGCAGGGTTGCAGAAATGCCTTTGAAATTGCACGTGGCCCTTTATGTGTCAGGGAGGGAGATGCGCCCCCACCTGCCCGGAGGATCCGAGCAGCAGGGTCTTCCTGCCTCCCTCTGTCTACCTTATTCACCCCTCTGCGGGTAGCTCAGAGCACATCCTCTAAAATCAAAATAATATTTGTGAAAGGAGCAAAAGCTGAATTCCTCACCTGGCATTCTGTCATTTCCAGTGCCGCAAAAATGAAAGTAAACTAACCAATAGCAAAAGAAACCTCTGAAACTTGCCAGGGAACGTAGCACTCATTTTTAAATGAATTTTACAGATAAACTATAGGAACTATAATTTTCCTTAATGAGTGTATTTTTCTGCCTCTTCTCTTTTCATAAGAACCAATAAACAACAAATTCTTCTTTTACTGATATTCTAAGATAAATCAATCATAGGAATAAAAACCCAACTATGATATTAAATATTTTAATACAAGTGTAGAGAAGTCTAAGCCTAACAAAGACGAAGTGTGCAGTAAAAATTGTACTAAGCACGCATTACCCGTAAGAGGCAATTTAATATTCTTTAGAGAAATGATTGCGTGTCCCATTATTCCTGGTATGGTACAGCTGTCAGAATCCAAACGAATACTGTTCACTTCATGAAAGTTTCCTTTAGGAAAGAGAAGTCATACAGAAGAGAAGAATACTAATGTTAAGATAAAGTTTTAGCTCTCATTGACTGTCATACCAGCATCGGAAGCTTCACTTGGTCAGCTTTATATGATTCTTAGCAGACTTGATTTATAAAAGCATTATAAACACTAGTAAACCAGTTCCTTACTTTTGAGAGCTCAACACATTTTATTATTTACTTTTTAAATTATTAGTTTGTGTCTGCGATATGTAATACTAATTCCGTTCATCCTGGGGAACTGGTACATACACATTTTGCATCTTGGTCATCGCAGCCCCCTTCCTCTTCCTCAGAGCAGCTGAAGCAGAAGCAAGAGGCAAAAACTGTGCTGCACCCAGGGCAGAGAAGGTGTCACTGCAGCAGATGGATGGCCTTTCTCTTTTAGTTTTCTTTTTTTTCTCCCTTCCCTTCCCTTCCCTTCCCTTCCCTTCCCTTCCC
>NW_004524678.1:1484545-1494327 GCF_000260255.1 Octodon degus
CTGCTGTGAGTCTCATGAGCTTTCCATTGTAAGTGACCTGTTTATTCTAATAGCTTTTAATATTCTATTCTTTTGCTGAATCTCTGGTATCTTGGTTATTATGTGTCTAGATGTAGATTTATTTTGATTATGTCTATTTGGAGCTCTATATGCCTCACTTATCTGTACATCAGATTCTTTTTTTTTCTCAGTACCAGAAAAAAGTTTATTCATTTCATTTTTAATCTTTAATTTGTTAATTTCTGGCTTTATAGAATTCTTGTCAAAGAATGTAATGTGTTAGTTCCCCACTTGTGGATTTATTTAACTTTTCCTTAAATACATGATCAATTTTTGGAACAGGTTCAGAGACACAAAATATGAATGTGTCTTCAAGTACATTAGAATATGTAAATCTATTTTTTGTCAAAACACTAGGTCAAGTTTCATAAATACGATATACAAATCCTTTGTACTAATATTTTTGTGTACTTACCTTTTAAATTCAGAAATAATAGTAGCCTATAATTGTCACTAAATTTTTATACATGCTTTAAGTACCATTCCAAATAGTTATTTGAATAAATATTACCTTTGTTTTTCTTTTTCTTTTTCTTTCTTTTTTTTTTGAGAGCGAGACAGTTTCTTTTATTTGCTGCTCAGAAGTGACAAGTCCTCAAGCTCCAATGCATGTACATATTCCAATCAGTTAGTAACCGCTTGAAAATGTGGCCTCATGTCCAATGACATGGCTGTCAAGAGTCCTGGAGTGCACCAGGGCCATGGTCACTTAGTTATAGACAGCAGTGTTACTGAAAGCACCCTGGGAGTAGGTATACATTCAGTGTGCTGGGATCAACTTCTCTGGCCAGATCATAAAGTTCTATGAAGCTTCGTAGGTCACAGGAATTGGGAGCCCAAGGATGGCCCCACCCCAACCTTTCCCAAATGTATCCTCGATGTCATCACACCCAGTGTCCAGTGACAGAGCAAGCACAGGAACTCCATCTCTTCTGGCCATCTCATTAGCACAAGACCCCTGTGAGTCATAGTTATGTTCATCTAAAGTAGAAGGAACTGGTGAAGTAATTATAGCAGGTTCTTGTAATGGCACCTCCTTCTCCCCCAACATGTGCTGTGAGGATGTTCCAGGGGAGAAACCTTGCTTGGTGTTTCGCTTCTTCTTGCACTTCGTACGCTGGTTTCACGTTGTACCTGGACTTGGACCGGACAGGTCCCATGGGCACAGGGTAACTGGAAGCTCTCCCACACACTCACCGGACCTGAGCTAGAGCTGGATCTCAGATTCTTTTCTCATGTTTGGGAAATTTTTTACAATTCTGCAAATAGTCTTTTTATGCCATTAGTGCTGACTTCTGGTGTTCATTGACACCTATTATTTTTATATTATTTTTCTTTATGTTGTCTTGTAGCTACTGAATTGTTATTTTCTTCTGGTTCCTTGTGTTTGTTTGTTTGTTTGTTTGTTTGTTTGTTTGTTTTGGCAGAACCAGGGATTGAACTCAGGCCCCCACGCTTGCCAGGCAAGTACTTATTCCACTGATCTATCTCCCTGGCCCCCCTTGTTATTTTTAAGAGCTCTTTCCTTTCATGTTCATTAGCTGCACCACTGTCTTTGGGGTCTGAAAATCTATCTTCAATTTCATTCAAACAGTTTTTCCAGCTTTCAATAGAATTCTTAATTTTCTGAATATCTGTTTGAATCTGTTTCATGCATACTAATTTTTTCCTAGGTTGTTTATTCAGTGTTTCCATTATTTTTTCTTTTTTGAGGGAGGCTCAGCCCACTCTGGGGGTAGGGTTCACATGGCATGTGGTGCTGGGATCAAACTGCAGTTCCTGCACTTGCCTAAGCAGGTGCTTTAGACTGCTGAGCTATCTTGCCAACACCTCCATCATTTTGCTATTCTCCTCTATTTTTTTTAAATCTGTATCTTCTTTAGTTGTGCTGAGAAATTCTCTCACAATTATTGTCATTTCTTTTCTGATCTGAGAGATTATTTCTCATCGTATTTCTTCTATAACCTGTAGACTTGTTTCTTTACTTCAGTTGCTATCATTTCAGAAATTTCAAGTGTGTGACTTCCGCATTCTTCTACGTCCTTGTCTCTTGGACTTGTTCTGGGTGGACTAGAGATTGCTTACTGCTCCCACATTTTGGCATTTCTGAAGCTCCCAATGATCATTCAGCTCAGCAGTGGTAGAACAGTGGTGCACGGTGGGTCAGTAAGGTTCCCGATACCAAGGTTATCACTACTGGTGTGGGCAACTGGCCAATGCTCAACAAAGCTTCTGTGCAAGTGGTGGGTGTGGGCCTGATTCACCAGGATCCTGAGGCTGCCTGGAGTCCTCCTAAATTGTCATATGGTGGTGCCAGGTGCCAATGAAGCTCCATAACTGTGTATGATGTGGCGCACGGGTTGCAGCTCACCAGAATTCTGTGGCCACCCAGAGACTACCTAAGTTGTCTTGAGCCACGATTCTATCATCTTTCAAATTTGACTGACCTAAAGAGGTTAAGTATATGAAGTCATTCAATGTTATTATTGCTTTTTCCCCAGTAGAAACAACAAAGAACAGAGCAAACAACCATGAGTCATTCTCTATTGCCAGGCTTTTTTTTTCTTTTTAACCATGGAGCATACTTTTTATGGATAAATTTCCTCCCTTGAAAGTTGGTCAGGCAATTTTTTGCCCAAATTATCTTCAGTAACTAGCTTGCAGTTTCTAATTCTACCATCATTCTTCAAACCAACAAGGCCCATTTCAAAAGCATGAGTCTGGTGGCCCTCAGGTGCAATTTTGAGTCTTTAAGCCTTTGAGACAAATGTTGTTCTGTGTATTTCATATTGCATATAACTAGTGCTTCTACATCATGACAACCTCTTAGGGAATGGACCAGCAATTTTCTTCTCTTATGTAAAACTTTTGTGGATTATGTTTTTTTAAAAGCTAGGGGACATGAGAGAATAGTAGAGTGTGGTTTGGTAAGGAGGAAACTATGATGTGGTCTAAGCAGTGTGCCTTAATTGGCCACTATCTCTGGAGCACCACGGATTTTACACTGTCTGAGAGGTAGAAGACAGTTTCCTTTCCTCCTGGACACATAACTAAGCTAAGCTCCTAGCTTTACAGTCAGATATGTTCAGGAAACAAATTCTGGTCCAAGAAATATGGGCCAAAGTAAAGTACTTTGCAATTGGTCTGGGATTATAAAACATCCTAGATAGTCTGCCAAGCTTGCTTTCCTTCAATTTCAGCTGGGTCTTGATTGTCAGGCTAGATTTCAAGATCACATAACTTCTGACAAATCTAGATCCCCTCCAGTCTCATAGTGACCAGGAGGGGTGTGAAGGAGATGGGGAGTCCAGAGAAAGAACCACAGATTTGAAGAAACCTCCTCCATGTTCTTTCAAGCACTGTGTAAGCATCAACTCCTTCTACACTCACCAGAAAAGCTGAACAGTAAATAAGCATTTCTGTGCTCCTGTCTATCCTTGAATTGAGGCCCTCATCTGATTTCTACTCTCATCCATCCAGACAAAGACAGAAGAGCACTCTTCCTATCCATTTGATGTCTGTCCATGGAAGGCATGAGAATTTTCTGTTGTACATCTTTCTTCAGAAATAGTAAGAAAGAAGGAGAATATACAACAGAAAGAAAACAGAAAGCCCATGAGTAAATTAATGAAAGGAATCACAAAATCTAATCACAAGACAGTGACATGAAATCTGGGCAAGCCACAAGCCAGAGAATGAGAATACAATGTGCCACTGCATTTGGCTGGTGGCAGTATTTGGGCTATTAACCCTGAACGAAGACCAGAACAATGACAAGAAGCTTCTATTGTTCCCAACGTATCACTTGCTGTCTCAATCAAGCCAGCCTCAGATCCTTTTATAACTAAAGATCTCAGCTAACCCAATATTAATCTCCTTCCATATGTCCTTCTTTTCAGCCCAGAGGAGGATGTGAAATCTATTTATTGTTCCCCAAGGCAATGTTAATGCTGTTCAAAAAACCTAAATGTATGTACACACATATGTCCTGTGTGTACATAACTTACAAAGCAATTTTCTAATTCTGAATGTTTGTATGTGGAATGTTTGTAGTGGAATGTTAACTCCTCCTAGACATGGAAGCTACACCATGTGCCCTGTGGTGAGAATGTGACCAAATCCTAGAACAAAAAGAATGCATTGAGTTTGTGGCCCTAAAAAGTCAAACTAAGCATTCAGGAATGAGACAGTATAAGACTATTTGATAAGGGTGTTTATTAGCTTTTAAAACAAAATGTAATCCTACGCTTAATATAGGCCTTTCTTAAAAATCTCCAAAACATTTCCACAGCATTTATCATGCAACAAACATTGCTTTAAATGTATTGATAGCGATTATCTTAATTATATGAGGAAAATTATGACTACCTCATTTATTGGCAAAGAGTCTGAGGAAAAAGGCAGGTCATGTCCAAATTCACACAGCTCTATGCTGGTCTCTCTGCCATGCTACCTGATTGCTTTAATAAATGCCAAATCTCTTCCATGTTTTCCTGATGCTCACATTGGAAAGACATCTGATGATATTCCCAGTTCTTTCTTCAGATCCTACTCAAGTGGTATGGGTCAAACCCGAGAAGTTTGAAATGTAGTTCTATGAAAAGCTTTCATGTCAGTGATGGTACCTGAATAGACAGCATCTTGGTTAGAAAAAAAGAAGTTATTTATTAACTTAAGAAATGTTAATTCTTAATCAGATGCCAACGTCCAAGCCATCCCCTCTTGTAAGAATCTACAAGATTGGCTTTGCCCTCATAAGTTTCTAGATGAAGAATATGAGTTAGAAAGAGAGTATAAATGGAACCTGTGCTGAAGGTCAATTATTTAAAGGTTTATAGATGTTCAGGAGTCCAGATTTTTCTTTTGCAGCAAGCAGGAAGAGTTTAGTGGAAGCTGGCAAGGATACACAACAAAAACTCTTACTCCTATCACAGCAAAAACCCAGATGGCTGACTGAGAAACATGTGACAAAACCCAACTCCCTATTGCTCACTTTTGAAGTGAGAAGGGAAAATTATATGGCACTTAAATCTAGTCCCACTCTGAGCTCATTTGGAAGTCCCCATGTCCCTGGGCCACAGACTCTTAGTGATCTGGCCTCTGAAAACCTTTGCACCCTCATCTTCTATCCCTGGGCTCTTTGCCAACTCAGCACCAGCGACATGTGCCTTGTTGCTGTTTGCTACAAACCACTAAGGTTTCTCCAGCTCAGGACCTCTCCACTGCAATTCTCTCTGGGGATGCCCAGTCCCTGGATCACCATCTGACTTGCTCTTTTTTGTTATTCAATAAGATGGTTTACTTCTTCAGTCAACTCTAGTGAGCCTATCACCAAAAATTCAGGTTTACTTATTCTTTCACCCCAGAATGAAGGCTCGTGTCTACATGTCCCCCTAGAGTTTCATGCAGTCATGGAGGTTACTTGGAGGTGGCTGAATCTAGAGTGTATGGTTGATTCTTGGCGCAGTGCTAGGATTAGGGGTGAGTGATTGCTAGATCAGTCCACTGATTGGACTGGCACCCTCTCCCCAAACCTGGCAGACTAGATACAACATAAGGGACAGAAAGTCTTTTCTTGCTTTCCATGGTTGCCTTTGCTGTTTTCTGCTGTGATGAACAGTTGCCACTCTGCCATGTGCCATCCTGCCACAAACTGAAATCTGTACAAACTATAAGCTAAATAAATCTTCTTTCCTTGAACTTTGAGTGTCAGGTGTTCTATCTCAGCAACAAGGAAAGTAACTAAGACACTCTCCATCAACTACCCTGACTTATAACTACCATCATAATTTCCTGTTTTGCTCTTTGTTTAGAGTCTGACTGTCCACATTAGTGAACCCATAGAGTGAGCCATCACCACCTTGCACATCACTGTATCTTGTGTCCATGTAAGAGGTGAGTGAACAAATTCAAGAAGTCGAGGACTCTCTTTTTTTATGTTATAAAATTTATTTATGTGAGCATCCAGACACTTCTAGGGGGGCAAGATGATAGGCAGATTCCATTACAAGGTGCAACGAAATCGTGTTGGGGAGGACACGGTGTCGGGTGGTGGCACGGA
Organism: Octodon degus; assembly: GCF_000260255.1. Lineage (NCBI taxonomy): Eukaryota > Metazoa > Chordata > Mammalia > Rodentia > Octodontidae > Octodon > Octodon degus. The sequence continues at coordinate 1,490,667 of NW_004524678.1, forward strand.
TCTAGAGGTGAGATGAGAGCGCATCATCTGGGGAAGACTTAAAATAATAATTTAAAGCTTCACGAGGCAACAAATGATTCAATTTGAACACTAAGAAATAGTACCATCAATGAGAAAGGAAATCAACTTCTACGTTTACCAAAAGGGTGTAGGGAAAATGAGGAAAATTTGCATCTGTCGAGGTACAAATAGATGTGTTCCGCAAAAGGAGCATTAATTATTATTAATGGCAAATTCTGAAAATATAAAATAAAATCCAAATCACTGGTCACAGAATTCAAAATTTACATGTAATAAAGGCAAGGCATAAGAATCAAGTTATGGCCTGTGGAACATTCACTCCACGAACACTATCTACAGAAGCACCTGGCCAGGGAGTGCTTCCCTCAGTGATCCCTGAGTGCTCCAGCGGGTTCTGTAAAAACGAGCTATATGCAAATCTGTGCAACCATCTGCCAGGGTGGGCCTCAGCCCCCGGGAGCGAGCCACGGAAAGCAGGATACCAGAGGTTTTATGCCTTCAGTTGCCTGGTCAGAATCCCAAGTATACATTTCAGGGTTGGTGTTTTGGTTTTAAAGATACTTTCCTTGAATATGTGCACTACGGTTAAAATTTTAAAAAACAGTAAAAAATAAATAAATAAAACAACCACTTGAAGGAGCTGACCCTCCCCGCCCATCTGAGAGGCTCCACGCAGCTCCGGTGCGGTGAGGACGCCCCGCGTCCTGGTTGAGGCTCTGGTCACACCAACGGCAAAGGCTCTCGCTGACTTTTAAAAAGAAGAGAGGATGAAGAAGAAAACTGGAAAAACAAGACCCCGAAGGCCAAAGGAATTTCAGTGGGACGATGTACCTCCACCACTTGGAGAATATGCTCAACTGCTGCACTCGCTGGGCCACCATGGTGTCCTATGGTGTCTGAGATGCCCTGGCAGGCCCCTGATGCCAGGTATGGCACCGCACAGCTCTTCCATGGAGCCCACGTTCCTCCCACGCGCCTGACTCTTCTCCTTCAGCTCTGCAAACAGGGGAGAAATAATTGTCGATAAACAGTGAGAGAAAGGCCTCTTTCGGATGTCTTTCATCTTCTTTCCAGCTCCGAGGGTGGAAGGGCTCCATTCTCGAGATTCTTGGGGTCCTTCTCTCGGATGGTGAAGATCCAGTCCCCGGAGCCATTGCCCCTGACGCCTGGCCATCTGCCTCCGCGTCCGAGTCCTCGGAGCTGGAGTCCTTGTGGCTCTGCTCAGGCTTCCACCTCTTGTACCTGTCAATCAATGAGCCCGATCAGATAGGACGTCTCCTTGGCGTTGCGAATGATGAACTGTGCTTCAGCAACTCCTTCGCCGCAGGTCTAAAGTTTGGCTCCTTGGTCAGACAGGCCTCCATGACCTCCTTGAGGGGCTTGCTGCAGTTTCCCTCCAGCATTGGGGGGTTGTTCTTTGGAGTGAGGAACAGAACCTTGATGGGATACAGCTTGGAGTGGGGCGGCTACTCCCTCGCCAGCTCTATAGCCGTGATGTCAGGGACCAGATGTCCGCCTTCAAGTCGTAGGCTGACTGTTTGATGACCTCGGGCGCCATCCAGAAAGGGATACCCAGAAGGTGTTCCTCTTTATCTGGGTATCAGTCAGCTGGCCAGCCACTCCGAAGTCAGCCAGCTTCACCTCTCCATGTTCAGACAGCAGAACAGTGGCCGCTTTGATATCTCTGTGTATCTTCATCTCTGAGCGCAGGTAACTGAGTCCCTTCAGGACCACTCTCAGTATGGTGGCGATCTGAGTCTCGTCTACAGGAGCAGGTTCTAACAGATCCAGTGCAGAGCCGCCACCAAGATACTCCGTTATCATCCACAACTTCGTATCCTTCAGATAGGATCTATAATATTTGCTTACCTATGGGCTGTCACACTGACTCAGCACTGTGATTTCTTGTTGAATGTCTTCTAGCTCATCCTCAGCTTCTTCCAGATCCACGATTTTTATGGCAACCACCTTCTGAGTCCTATTGTCAATGCCTTTGAACACCTCCCCGAAAAAGCCCTTTCCAATCTCCTCTAGCTTTGTGAAAAGTTCCTCTGGGTCTGCTTTCAGGTTATGCACGCTTGACAGGCACTGGGGAGTGTGCCAAGGCGCGGGACGGCACTTCCTGGCCCGGAGGGGCAGCGAGCAGGCTGCGGGGCTCAGCCCAGTGTGGCTGGCTGGCCGAGTCCCCAGGTGTGGCCCCTGGAGCGGGAGCGGCCGCGGGGCCTGAGCGCAGAGCCGCCTGCGCGGAGACTCGGGAGCTGGACAGGGCCTGGGCCCGTGCGCTGCGCCACGGGACTGGGGACTCTCAATGGAGGAAAAATCATAGAGCCTAAATGAGAGGCGGGAGGGTTCATTTCTGAAGAGGAGCAGAGTGAGCACAGGAGAATGTCCCAGTTCCCCTTTCCTTCTGAATTCAGGGGAGTCTGAGCAAAGGTGGTGACTGCACACAGACCCACTGCAGCAAATGTGTGCACCCTTCCTGTTTTGCCAACCCTCCATCTCTCAGCGGCAAGTTGGGAATCTTCAGTGACATTCTGTCCCATTGTGCTACCTGCTTCCCAGGAAGAGTATAACCTGGGCACCACTTCATTGCGGAGGAAAGCATTGAACCTGTGGTAGCACGAGCTCTGAGCTTCAAGATCTCCGTGCGGCTGGTTCAAACCTAGTGGCCAACGAGGCTGAGCAAGGCCGGATCTTGCCCCTATCGGTCAGCATCCTTACAGCCAGAAAGCTCCCCAAGTGATGCTACAATGGCTGGTAGGTCACTCCCAAGGGCAGAGGTGTCCCTTTCCTCCCAATAGACAAAGTGGGTACTGCATTAGACTGCCTTAGACCTTCTGTTTTGTGTTTCAGGCCAGACAGAGCAAGTCTCTGAAGCTTTGAGAAGCTACATGGAGGTTCGGAAGCTGCTCCTCCCAGTTCAAAAGAAGAAGTGAGGCTAAACTCCCAGCTGCCTCCTAGGGACCTTGGTAAAAACCAGCATGAGTCTCCTGGGACTGAAGTTAAAAGAGAAGGAATAACACTGGTGAAATCAGAGGACAGTCAGAGTGTCCCTGCCTGGATTTCAGAAAGCGAGACCAGACCCTCTATGTGAGGGGCTAACTGTCTTGACATCCTGGAAGCTAGGTGCATGAAAAGGTTCTCTGTCTCTGTCTCTGTCTCTCTCTGTCTCCCTTTCCTTTTCTCCCTCTGTCTCTCTCCCTCCCTCTCTCTCTCCCTTTCTCCCTTCCTACACCCCTCTCTCTGTCTCCCCATCTCTGTCTCTATCTCCCTCTGTCTCTGTCTCTCTCTCCCTGTCTCTTTCTCTTTCTCTCCCTGTCTCTGTCTTTCTGTGTCTCTCTCTGTGTTTGTTTCTGTCTGTCTGTCTGTCTGTCTGTCTCTCTGTCTGTCTGTCTCTCTCTCTTCCTCCTTCCCTCCGTCCCCCCCCCCCATTCTTCTCAAATGGTGCACATGCACAGTGACAATACAGGGCTAGTGATTTTCCACCCTGTCATAAAAATATTATGGGGTCAGAGTCTCAAGCACTTCTTTGCACTAGTTTCTGATCAAGAAATTCTCCCTTAACCATTCTTGACACATTGCTCCCCATTTAATGCTGTGAAGAAGCAAAATAATGAAAGTTCATATTCCTCATGGTATT
>NW_004524678.1:1494427-1502549 GCF_000260255.1 Octodon degus
CTCTCTCTCTCTCTCTCCCTTCTCTCCCCCCTGTTTGTTTTTGTTTAGAGCTCCATTAATTCTGCTGGCTTCACACCTGCAAGCGAAAGCGTGCAGGTTGCTCCCATCTGCTCTTACCCTCTTTCTGTAACACTAAGGAGACAATAACGGCCAAGGCCCTGGAGTGTTCCAGCTGGTTGCAGAGGAGTGGATTGTGCTCCACACTACAGCCTTGCAGCCCTGCCCCCAGATGAAAGGAAAGCATAAAAGCAGCGGCAAAGCCCGGACTCCGCCGTTCCTGCTCTAACATGCCATCAAATACGGACGGGGCACTCGACTGATGTCGGCATTCTCTTGTTCGTGTCCGGGGGTTCAGCTGAGAATGTCTGAGATCAACAGGTGGCCTCGCTAATGGAACAGATTCACTCATTGTTTGTGTGTTTAATGAATCATTGAGTTACTGATCAGCGGTGAGCAATGGAAGCTGTTCAAACAGAAAGGAACCCCAGCCGTGCGGTGCAGCCGCCAACACACTCCTTTGAAGCACTGTTGGCCGCGTGGGGAGCACAGGAGGCTTGAGGTTGACTCCCTACGGCTCCCAGAGAAATGGTAGCAAGGAGAAGGTGTTGTTTCTACTTGGATGATGAAAGTCAACTCAGAGGGACACAGAGCAAAGGGCCAAACGTAAGAAGGGCAGGAAGTACAAACATCTGAACCAGACCTGGAGGTAGCGCTGGGAGACAGGTGTTGGCAGTGAACCGTGCCGGGCCCTCATCTTGGCCCCTGGTCAACAGGAAGCAACCAAGTGGCAAGGGGCTGAAAGAAGGAAGAGAAAGTGAGGCTGGAGCTTTGCACCGAGTTCATGGCACACTGGAAAGTCTGTCATTTGGGGAGGCAGGGCTGGCCCTTTGCGAGGTGCTCACAGGTTATACCCCGCAGCTTCCCTGCGAGTAGAAGCAACCTATGGTGGAGGAGGACTGCACTTAACAGACTGTGCTTCTTCCCCCATAAGTAAGAGTTTTCACTTGTCACCATTAAAAATCTGAATTTTAAGCAGACTGCTGGCCCAGATCAGATGCTCATTCCACTTGAGCGCCTGTCTGCTCACAGTGGCTTTTCTAGAACAACTCCCTCTTGGCAGTGTTCCACGAGCTCTCACTTCTGCAGCCCTCTTTCAAGTAACACTTTGCGGGCCGGGGAGATGGCTCAGCAGGATAAGCGCTTGACTGGCAAATGCAAGAATCTGAGTTCAATCCCCAGTTCTGCAAAAAAAAAAAAAAAAAAACAAGTAACACTTTGTGAAGAGGATAAACACATAGGCAAGCCTGCTTTATGGCTTTCCCAATGCTTTGTGAAATCAATTAATTAACCACTTCTCTTCAAGATCTTTATCTTCTCTTTTGAGGCCATGATTGATTTATTTATGTATTTATTTATTTACTACTTATTTATTGAGAGTACCACATGGTATTAAAACAAAAATTCCAAATGATACAGAATTTCACTAAACAGAAAGTATGAACCTCATAGTATTTGTACCGTATAATGTTGTCTTCAAATTAGTTATTCATATTACCAGATATGTGCATGCAAACTGAAGAAGAAAGAAAGAAAAATGTAAGAAAGTAAGAAGAGAGAAAAAGAGAAAGAATTGAAAAAGGAAGACAAAACAAATGAACAACTAACTGCTCCTTTCCATAGACCAGCAGAAATGCACAGTACCATTGTCCAAACCATCCTGCTCACCTACATAGATAAATCTCTCCCCCACTCCCTCTGCTGCCCTACCTTCTACACACAGCAACTCCTTCCTTTTGAACAGGTTCATGCCCTTGTCCCAGTATCTATTGTACCCTTCGGGTTTTATTTTCTCTTTCAGGTTCTCACACTAATATGATTTTTACACATGCATATCTGATTTATTTCACTTAAGAGTATATTCCCTAGGTGCATCCATTTAACAATAAAAGCCTCAAATTTATCCTTTCTATTGCGGGATAATATTCCGTTGTATAAAACTACCACATCTTTTATCCATTCTTCAGTTGATGGGCATTTGGATTGCTTTCAAGATTTAGCTATGACAAATTGCACTGCTATAAACACGGGTGCACTTATATTGCTGTGATATGATGTTTTCGTTCTTCCGGAAAAATACCCAGGAGGAGAATAGGATCTAATGGGACCTCCAATGCTAGCTTTTTGAGGAATCTCTACTCTGATTTCCATAGCGGTTTACTAGTCTGTGCTCCCACCAACAGTGGAGAAGCTTTCCTTTTTCCCCAGAGCCTCTCCAGCATTTGTTATTGACTAATTTCATGACATTAACCATTCCTTCTGGGGTGAGATGGAATCTCATTGTTGTTTTAATTTGTATTTCTCTAATAACCTATGATATAGAACTTTTCTTATATACTTAATTCAAGATCTACAGGGTCTCACTACACAGATTGGACTCAGTGATACTGTTTTCAGCCTCCCAAGTGCTAGGAGTACAGGCATGCACCATCATGCCCAGTCTTATTTGCCATCTCTGTGCGCCCCAGGGCCAGGGCCAGCACAGCATGCCAGGGATCAAACCCTGGTTCCTGCACATGTGTAAGCAGGTGCTATAGTCTGCTGACCTATATGGCTGGCCCTTTTTCTCCCCCAAATTTTCATATATTTACTTGCCATTTGTATTTCTTCATCAAAGAAGTATATATTCATCTCAGATGCCTATTTTTGGATTGAATGCCCTGATTTTTAAAAGTTCTTTATTTTTCTAGATAAAAGTCTTTGACAGTGGAACATTTGTCTATAATTTTTTCCCAGTTCATGGATTTTCTTTTTACTCTATTGGTAATTTCTTTTGAAGTGCAGAAACTTTTCAAAAAGATGAGATCCTAGTTGTTGATTCTTTGAAGTATTTCCTGTGCAATTTGATTTTTGTTAATGAACTCTCTACCTACCCCTATATCTTTAAGATTTCTACCCATATTTTCCTCCAGGAGATTTAGTGTTTCTGTTTTAATGTTTAAATTTTTGATCCATTTTGACAGTAGTTTGGTGCATGGTGATAGACATGGGTCTAATTTTAGCCTCCAAGTGTGGAAAGCCAGTTTTTCTAGCACCATTTATTAAAGAGGCTTTGTTTCTTCCAGTGAGCATATCTGGTCCCTTTGTTAAAGACAAGGTGGCTGAATGTGTTTGTAGTGTGTCTGCATCTTTTAATGTGTTCCATTGGTCCTCAGGTTTGTCTTCATGCCAGTACCATGCTGATTTTATCACAGTAGGTTTATGGTATTATTTCAAGTCAGGGGTTGTGATGCCTCCTGCCTTCCCTTTGTTGTCCATGATTGCTTTTCATATTGTGGGTCTCTTCTTGCTCCAGATGAATTTTAGGGATGTTTTCTTTGGGTCTGTGAGGTTTGAATTAGGATTGCATTGAATCTGTATAATAATTTTGGGAGTATGACCATTTTAACAATGTTGGTTCTTCCTAGCCAGGAACAAGGAATATCTTTCATTTTCTGAAATCCTCTTCCATCACTTTTCTCAGAGTAGTGTAATTTTCACTGTATAAATCTTTTACTTTTACTTTTATTGTGAAAGGCATGATTTCCCTAATTTCTTTCTTAGTGCATTCATTGTTTTCATACAAAAATGTTAATGATTTTTCAATGTAATTCTGTATCCTACTATGTTACTGAATTTGGTTATTTCTGTAACATACAAGTGTTTTAGTGGAATTTTTGGGGTTTTCTACGTACACTATCATATTATCTGCAAATAATGATAATTTCACTTCTTTTCCAATCATTATTCCTTCTATTTCTTTCTTTTGTCTAATTGCTCTGGCTAATGTTTCCAGAACTATATTGAACAGGAGTGGAGACAGTGGACATCCTTGTCTTGTTCTTGATTTTAAAGGGAAGGTTTTCAGGTTTTGCCCATTTAGCATGAGGTTGGTTGTTGGTTTCTCATAAATTGCTTTTATCAGTTTAAGATATAGACCATCTATTCCAATTTTCTATAGGGTTTTTATCATGCATGAGTGTTGGACTTTATCCAAAGCTTCTTCTTCATCAATTGAGATGACCATGTGTTTTTTCTCTTTGGCTCTGTTGATGTGGTTTATTACATTTATGGATTTGCATAGGGTGTAACATCCTGCATTCTTGGGATAAATCCTACTTGAAACTTTTTCTTTCTTTCTTTCTTTCTTTTTTTGTGGAACCAGGGATTGAACTCAGGCCCTTGAGCTTGCCAGGGAAGCGCTTATACCACTGAGCCATCTTCCCAGCCCCTGAAACTTCTTGATGATTCACTGCATTCTGTCTGCTAGTATCTTGTTAACAATTTTTGCATCTATGTTCATTAGGGAGATGGGCACATAGTTCTCTTTTTAGATGGGTCTTTCTTTGGTTTTGATGTCAGAATAATGCTTGCCTCCGTGAATGAGTTTGGGAGAACTGCTTCCCTTTCAATCTCATTGAAGAGTTCAAGAGAATTTGCATTAAATCTTCTCTAAATTTCTTGTAGAACTGAGCTGTGAATCCATCAGGATGCAGGCTTTTCTTTGTTGTGCATATTGGATTATATGTTCAATTTCATTTCCTGCTACTGGGTTACTTAGTTTGAATATCTTCTTGACTCAGCTTTGGCATTTCATATATTTCTTGGAAACTATCCATTTCCTCTGTGTTTTATATCCCATGACAGTAAAGACTTTTGAAGTAGGTATTGATGATCTTTCTATAGTGTCTGCAGTGATTTTGCCCTTTTTATTCCTTTGTTTTATTCCTTGTTGCATTCAATTTTTTCTTTGCTTTTTTTTGATTTTGTGAATTTTATTTATTCTTCAAAGAACCAACTATTTTCATTAATTTGTTCTTTGTATTGTTTTCTTTTTCTTTGATGCATTAATTTTTGCTTTAATCTTTATAACTTCCTGCCTTCCTTGGAATTTAGGCTTGACTTGCTCTTCTTTTTCTAGGAGCTCAAGGTGAAGCATAAAATCATTTATTTGGGCCTATTCTGTTTTCCTAATGTGTGAACTTACCACTATATATTTCCCTCTTAAGACAACCTTCATTGTATTGCACAGGTTCCAGTAAGTTGTCTTTGCATTTTTGTTTGATTGTTAAATATTGTTTAATTTCTTCTTAAATTTCATCTGTGACCCACTGTTTGTTTAGGAGGCTGTTATTTAATTTCCATGTGTTTATGGTGTTTTGGGGACTGCTTTTGTCAATAATTTCCAGTTTCATTGCACTATGGTTAGATAATATGCAGAGGATAATTTCAATGTCTTTGTATTTACTTAACTGTGCTCTATGTGCTAGTATATGGTCTATTTTGTGCAGCTGAGAAGAGCGTGTATTTTATTGTTGCTGGGTTGAACACTTTGCACAGGTCTACTAAATCCACTTCTTTACATGTTTGGTTTAGTTCTTTTATGTCTTTGCTGATTTTTTGCCTCGTTGATCTATGTCTTTATGATAGTGGCATATTAAAGTCTCCCATTACAGTTGTATTATTGCTCACTTGACTTCCATGTAGCTTTTTTCTTTTTTACAAGTGGGTGCTTCTACACTAGCTGCATATACACTTATACTTGTTATCTCTCCTCTTCCAATTTTCTCTAGCAAATATATCTTCCCCTTCTTTATCTTTCTTAATCATTTTAGGTTTGAAGTTGAAATTGTTAGCAACCCAAATAGCTACCCCTGCTTTTTTCTGGGTTCCTACTGCATCGAGTGTTGTTTACCATCCTTTCACTCTCAGTCTATTAATTTTGTTTTGAGTTAAGTGTGTTTCTTTTATGTAGCATACTGTTGGATTTTGTCTCTTAGTCCACCCTGCCAGTCTGTTTCTTTTGATTGGTGAAATAAGGCCATTTACATTGATGATTATAACTGGTATGGATTGGCTTATCTTTGTCATGTTATTATCCTGCTATCGGTTGCATACTTTACCTCTCTTTTTAATTACTTTCTCTGCTTGGTGGTTCCTTCCTGTTGTTGTTCTTGAAGCTGTAGTTATTTCTGTCTCTTTCTAGAATATCTGTAAGTACTGTTTGTAGGCTTGGTTTGGTGTTCATGAATTTCTTCAGTTGCTCCTTGTCATGGAAGAATCTTAGCTCTCCATCAAGTCTGATAGATTGTTTGACAGGGCACATCAAAGTAGGTAGGAAGTTATTTTCTTTTAGGAAATGAAATACTTCACTTCAACCACTTTTGGTTTTCAGCTCAAGCTTTAATTTTCTTTTTTTTTCCATAATTTTATTGAGAGACAAACAGCAATGCCACAGTTACAAATCAAGTTGGTAGGACAGTTTCAATAATTAACACATTGCATACTGTCTTCCTAGTAGTTATTTGCTGTACAAGATGAAGACATGATATCCTATTTACAAACACTATTACAACAAATTCCTCTATTCATTAAGAAAATGTAACTATATGTCTATCCTAACCATTTTGAATACACAGATACAAAATGGACATTCAATTATATATTCCTTTTTTTGTTTAGTTCTGTCATTTGAATATTATAAGTGTATTAATTCAGCAAAATATTTATAAGAGAGTTCAGTAGTCCATTATAGTATTGGGGCTTCCACTTGACTGGCAGTGTCAGAAATTGTTGACTTGAGTTCCCTACGGCTCAACATAACACCATGGCTTTACTTCTTATACTTTGTTTTTATACTTTTCTGCTGGATGGTTAAGACCAAGATAAAGCAAGACCTATACAGCAAGAGTTGTAGCTTTTGGATCTGATAAGGTCAGTGAAATCCCCTCAGGATTTATGCTGAGATCCTGTACCTCAGATTGTAGAACCTTTGTCCGTGTCAGCCATGTGGATGAGTCACAGCCATTGCTTGGCCAGTGTGCTCCCTGTGAAAGCCTGAGAGAATATTTTCTCTCCATGTTACTCTCCTTAGGCACACTATACATCATCGATCACTTTCCTCTTTGGCCCTTTAATTTTCTTTTGAACTTTATCTCACTACTTTTTATTATTGTATATTTGTGACATGTAATAAATACATTCATTGTGGGGTATTGGTACATACCCAGGTTACATGATTCTTTTTTAAAGATGTAGACAGTGAATTTTAGAGAAATATTTCTGAAATGAATATATAGCATGAAATTAATAATAGATTGCACATTTTAAATAAATTATTTACAAACATAAATGAATATAACAATAAAAATTTTCCAAAATAAAAATGAAGAAAGAATTTACAAATCAATCATAATAGTTCACTCTGTGTCAAAATCAAGAAACTTACATTCAGGGGAAACTATCCGCTCAGGCCCCCCTCCTGTCCCTCTCTTCAACAGGAGCTTTCTTTCTCTTAATAAATATATTCTGCTCATAAAAAAGAAACTTATATTCATATAATTACAATTCTCAAAGTAGAAAGGGGGAAAAAAGTAGAAAGGGGTAGGCAATAAACACTTAAAGAGTTAAAATTTCTGAATTTAATTGAACTTATAACACCACATTTCCAAGAAAAATGAACCTTTTGCACAAGAAATTTGAATAAAATCATACCAAGGTACACAAAAATGAAACTGTCCAAAAGTTAGTGTAAAAGAAAAAATTAAAGCATATACACAAAAAATATTAGCTATAGAAGAACAAAATTAAATGGCATCTTATTCTACATTAGAAAGAAAAATAAAAGACCAAATGTGTAAGAAACTAGGCTAATTCAAGAACTGAAAGAAAAAAATCTGTCCTCTTTGAATTTTATACTTAGGAAACATACCTTTGAAAACTAAAAGTAAATTATTTTCCAGTTATACAAACTTGAAATATTCTAATACCTCCAGATGTAGCGCATAGAAAATAACAAAGAACATAATTCAGAAGGCAAGAGAAGTTGCTGTATGGCCCTGGATAAAGAATAAAGAGCTCTCAAAATGATAATTATGCAGGACTATATAAAATATATTAGCTGTACCTATTTAAAAGGTCATTAAAGATTTCTACAAAACAGTATCAATCTTATGTTAGGTTATGCACTTTTTTATGTGTGTGTGTGTGTGTGTGTGTGTGTGTGTGTGTGTGTAAAAGACAAGGAAGAAGTAATATAAAGTCAATGGAAAATGGAAATATACTTTTTAAAGTTTCTAATACTAGA
>NW_004524678.1:1502649-1537502 GCF_000260255.1 Octodon degus
TCTCTCTCTCTCTCTCTCTCTCTCTCTCTCTCTCTCTCTCTCTCTTGCTCATGAAAGGCCATGTCACCAAAATCTTAGTGTTTCAGGTCACCCTTTCCTGACCTGTCATTCTGTACATAACTTCATAGTGCATAACTCCAGAAGGTGCATCTTCATCTCCTGAGGTTTTTGACAGTTTTTGGAACAGCAGAAGTTCCCTTTCCAATGTTTGCTACTGTCTCTCCATCACTTTTAATCTGGAAATGCTCTGGGCTGACTTAAATTTGGACCTGAGGGCTCTTTGGTCACAAAGGCTCGCCCCATTCTTCCCTAGACAGCACCCACCTGCACTTGTACCTGACTGGACTGGTATTATCCCATATTCACTTTCTTTAACATAGTTGGCCTCCTAAGTTCACCTAATATTTATTTTTAGGTCACTGGGAGTTTCAGATTACTCAGTCAGCTGAGCAAAGATGCCTGAACTTTGCTGACAAGGACATGGAACAGCCCTGACCCCCAAAAGATGTAGAGGTGGCCATGTTTGGGACTTGTTGCTTCAAGGTCATTCTAAGCCTTTGAGGACAGCTTCTTTCAGAATTCTTGTTGCTTTGTGCCAGGTGAGATTAGGTCAGCCTGGACCTGCCCTGGGGAGTAGCTTTTGGCATCTGCTCTCAGCTTCCTTTGTTCCCGGATGTCCTCACACACAACTTCCACGTGGCTCTGCATGTCTAGATGCCTTTTAACCTCTTCCTACCATATATACTTAACCAACTTAAAATAGAATATAATAATTAACTGCATAGATTTCCATCCCTGGGTGTCCTCATTGTCCCACATTCAGCCTCTCAGGAAATTGTACCCTATTTGTTGTTTTTGCTTACTGTTCTTTTATTTATTTTTTCTTGATTTTAGGAATTTCAGCCACCTACAACTGCTGGGGGTCACCTTGGTTTAGGAGTAAGTCTCAGCATAACTATCACAACAGTCTCTCCTTTTCTTTGAGGCATACTTTCCAGCACCCTCAGTGACAGCCAGAAACCATGGATAATAGCACCCCATATTTAGACAGCTAGGCTAAGTTATAAGTTATGATTTAGGCACACTAGGTGGTTAAAAAGAATAAATAATGATAACAGAACAATTATAAATATTATGAAATACAATTGCCAGCATCACTACTTTTATTCTCTCTGGCCATAAATAAGTAAAAAAATCAGGGTTACTCCAACACAACACTGCGACTTAGCCAGTATTCAAATCCAGGCAACATGGTTCCAGGTGTGTCGTGTTGTAAGCAAAGCAGATAGAGCCAAACAGCTGAATGTGCTCCATGTGTCCTGGAACTTATAATGTGACTAGTGACCCCATGACTGTGTGGGTTAAAATATCTAATAAGCACAACCTTGGAAGATCACGAGGGTAAATCTTGTGGATTAATTTCAATAGAGTTGCCAATTATTTATTTTACTAAGTAAACACATGAGGAAAGACAAACCTTTGCTATCATTTCATAAAAGAGATTCTGACACCAAGAAAATACATAAGACATAATCAGACTTAATTTGAATATCTCAAACATTCTCTTTCAAGTATGGGTAAGTAGCATATTCTGTCATTAAAGTCTTTGAAAAGCCACCTTGCTTGCTCTACGTGCTAACACAGGACTGATCTGCTTTGTAATTAATAATTAAAAATTATACTTTTTGCATTCGATATTATTATATAGAATAGCCTACTTCATCTATTTCAGTTCCTTGATATTTAGTTAGCATGCATGAGGCAATTGAAATACAAACATGATTGCAAAAGTGAAGTGTTCTACTAATTAGTCATGATTACTCTATGGATTTATAACAAGTGGTCAACTTACTACACCCAGCTGAATTAAACCAGTGTGGTGCTGGGTGCAGAAGGCCCACCTGAGGGCTGTTGCCAGCAGCATAAAGGCAAAACAGGAGAAGTTTCTGAAATGCTGTTAGGGCTGCTGCTTGGAGAAGCTGTTGGAGCTGTTGGAAGCTGCTAGTTCTCTTGAGCTATTCTGCTGGAAGACCTTGTCCTGCTGGCTTTCGTGATGAACTTTGGAGGAGCTCTGGTCCTCATCTTGAGCATCACTGCCTGGCTCCAGAGGGGAGGATGGTGCACCGCTCAGCCTCATGGAGAAGTTTGTCGCATTGGCTTTCTTGATGGGAACTCGGCTTTCCTTATCGCTGGAGGAACTCAGAACCTCTCTGTTCCTGAGAATGGCTATGGTACTTCTATGGGAGCTCTGATGCTTACCTTGGGTGTTGCTTCCCAGCTCCAGTTCAGATCCCTCAGCCTGCTAGCACAGATCCTCTATCCCACTGGCATAGATTTCCTAGCTTCCACCACTGACCCTTGAGCCTTTCCAACACAGATCCATGAAGCGGGCCTGCAAGAGACTTTGTCTAGGCCTCCAGTTGGACTTGTGGGAGGCACTGTCAGGAGCTCTAGGGTTTTTATCTGGACTCATGCATGGTATCAGGATCCAGGCCCTTAGCTGGAGTCCTTGGTATTTAGTGTGTGGATGAATTTCCTGGGCTTGTATATGTTCTTAGGTGATTCCCTATAAACTAATATTATAAAACATGTCCTGTACATTGTTCGCCTTGCAAAACCCCAAACCATGACAATGATACCTAAAATTATGTAAAACTTAATTATAACTTTCAAAAGATCACTATAACAATAAATGAAGTTTAACAACTAACACAAATGTAAAGAGAAAGCAGTTTCTGGGTAAATTAAGACAAACATTACATCTCTTTAAAACTTTCATGTTTATAAAAATTTAAATGATAGTGCAGGCAGAATTATACAGAATAGCTTTCTTCCAAGCCTCAGCTTTGCGTAATTTTTATATTGCACTCCTGAATAAACTTTTCCTGAGTTACATTTTGCTCTTTGCAAAAAGTGAGTAATGTGCCGGCTCCACCCTGGGGGCATGCTGAGAAGGTAATTGAGATGGTGGCTGTTCCTGTAATCCCAGCACTTGGGAGGCTGAAAACAGGAGGATCACTACTAGTCCAATCTACTGTAGACCCTGTACTAAATACAAAAAAAAAGTGAGTAATGGTGTTGAATGTGATTCTCCAACCCTCACACAGTAGACATTTAGACAGCAGAAACCACAGAAAATTTATTTTTTCAATTCAAAAGCATGTTAGAGTTAGGGAGGGAGTAAGATGGTTTCTGTCTTCCCTGGTTCCCAAGGGATTTCTGAGCCTGGAATAGTGATCACCACAGTGGGTTTTATCAACAGCATATTTATAGAATGGAAAAAGTTGAAAGGAATCTTGTAGGTGTTGGAGGATTTTCTCTGTTAGAGGAACAATCATGAAAATGTCAGGAGTGATTTAGAAATCACTAGTGTGATGTCTTTTTCTCGCAGCTTGTGTGTGCATGCAGAAAAGGCATCACGGGACGGAAAAAGCATAACCAAATAAGCGTGATCCACAGAAAGACAAGGAGCGAGTCACCTTTGCCACCCTACACTCTTGGATGGAAAAATGAAATAGCAGCTAATCCATATTCTTTTCAAAAGTTACTTAACAAAAGACAGTGTCAACTGCCTACCTAGGTGACAGTGTCAACATCAGAGGAGTGGCTGCCACCAAGGATGGCTTCCTGTCTGGAGGAGGGCCAGTTTGTGAGCTGAAACTAAGATCCAAATCTAGTGGGAGAGTCTGAAATGCTTTTGTCCCTTGGGAGCCCACCCTGTCCCAATGGCCCATTTAGACGCTCAGAACGATTTTTTTCAAGTGATTGTCGAAAGCAACCTAGACCTGCAAGAAACATTGAGGTACATCAAATGAGAACGAAAATCTTTAAGCAGGTTTTGGAAAAGAACTTTGAGTATTTCTTTTTTCTTTTATAATCTTTTATTGAGTACCTATAAAGCAAGACACACCAAGAATTGTGTTGCCCAGATTCCATTAATAGCTGCGTCACTTGCTGCCCATACGCCGGTGAGTTAATTATTTGCCTCTTGGTTTCTCCAAATGTAAAATGGAATAAATAACACTATTAAGCTCTTGGGGATGTAGTCAGCATTCTGAGAGTTAATATTTACAAAGCACTTGAGATATTGCCTGGCTCACATCCTGTAGTGTCTGTTGCATTAGAATCCCAGGCCCTACTCTTGGCGCTTGGGTTAAAACAGTGCACGGAGTACTTCTTGCAAGGTTATTTGAAAGTCAGTTCATCATCACAATCAATGTCTTGCTGTAGACGAGACAGAATCCATTACTTCTGTTAGCTGTTTTAGAAAGGAAAGCTTAATATTTGGTGGTCACCTTGGCACATCCCAAACTGACAAGATTAGCAAAAAAAAAAAAAAAAAAAAAAAAAAAAAAAAAAATCTTGCTTTTTAAAAGAAATCAGCCTCAGTTGAAAAGTAGTAAATAAATGCTGCTTGAGTTAAATTACAGTAAAAACAAAAAGACAGAACCCTGGGCTGCAGTAATTCATGCAGAGAGCAAAGATGGTAGGAGATTAACCAGAACATGGCTATAGGATGAATGTCTAAGTTGGAGAGACTTTTAAAAAGAAAGTCAGTATCATTACAAAATAGTTAGGCATATTATACATGCAATTTTTATAGTATGCCATTATTGAATACATATTATGTCATACAATGTCATGGAAGGAAATGTAGGGGGAAAAGGGAGGCATGTGTCAATTCACCTACTCCAGAGAAGCTAGGAAAAGAGCAATTTGATGGGTTAGGTGGCTCCTAATTGTAGTAGAAATTTCAGCAGAAATACTGTGAAAGTCAGATTACTAGACATTTAGGAAGGAGCTCTCCGGAGAAACTGGAAGAAAATAAGAAAGAAAATGCCTGGAGATGTTAGCAGGTTTTTTAAAAAAATCTGTTAATCAAGAAATCCAAGTGATTAAAGAAAAGATAATGGAGAAGGAACTGGAAATGCACAGGAAATAAGGGGTATAATTAATGATTTCAGAGGTGGTGAAAGAAGATGAAGACTCACACCATAGTCGTGAGCTGGAAAAGAATGACTGTGAGAACTCAGATACAATGTCTTGACTTTTATGGCAAAGACTAGATAGGTGTAAGGAAAGGGACATTTCTTTGGGCCCTTAAGGAATACAGAAGAGGTTAGCACTCCTACTATCCAGAATTTCATAAGGCCTTTGCATAGCGTGAATAAAAGGATATCCAATTAATCCCATGCATCCCACTGAGATCAGATAGCAGGAATTTGTGATAGAGCCAAGCACAGGTTCCAATAATGACCCACTTTCCTGAATAGCTCGCAATAGGAAATGTAAGGATCACACACTTGGAAGATCCAAGTATGGAGAAAGGGATTGTCACCCTGCAGCTGATCTGGCCTGGGAAAAAATGTGGTAAAAACATAGTTGGGAAATAGGTGTAGATTTAGGAATTAGAGGATAGAAGCTGGTTTGGTCAGTGTGAGATGGAGCACCAGGCACTATTACCAGAAGAATGTTTAAGGAGTATAAGGGACCAGAGGTGGCAAAAGGAAGAGGACCAGGAATCGAGTCTTAACAATGTGCAAACCAAAAGAGGGGAAGTTAATATAGAAGCTTCAAGAAGTGAACTGTGACAGAGGCAGAAAGACAAATAGAAAAATGTGACAGAGAGCAAGGAGCAAGAGTTTCAAGCAGGAACTGATATCGTATATTTTTTGATATTGTATATTTTAAGTGATAATTCTTACACTATGCATTATGATAGAACAATGGTCATTGAATGCTAGTGTTAAACAAAGGCTGGCACCATTTCATATGCATTATTCTACCAGATTTTCTTAGCTACCCAGTGAGCCAAGTTAGTTGGACAAAAATGAAGCATAACCCATGTGAAACAATTTATCCAAGACCGCACAAAATGAGCTTCTAGCCCCAACCCTGAACAGCTTTCTTACCTTAGAAATTATAAGTCGTTTCTGAAACATTTTCTGTATTATTGCAATCTTTATTACCAATATAGAATCCTGTGCATGCGTTATCTTTATTGCATTTCAGGGCAGATGATAAGAATTCAAGGAAGTCATTGTTAGATTTTCCACCAAGAGATAGTTAGAAACTGACAGATGAGCAGAAAGAGGGATCTGTAGATTATATTTCTGGGAAACATGGGCTTGGAGGGAGGGACTTTAATAAAAGAGTACACAGAAGATGGGGGTTAAGATGTGCTGATTAGAGTTTGGCACGAATGAATCCAAATCCAAGCTGAATCAACAGTGATGTAAGCTTAGGCAAGTTATCTCTCATTAACTAAGCTGCATTTTCCTTGGGTATGAAATAATGATATTAGTACCTACTTCGAGAAGATTGGTCTGAAAATTAAATAACACAACCCCTATAAATATTTTGGCACAGTGCTTACCTCATAATACGCATTCAACAATGTTATAGTATGAAAATTGCATGTATAATATGCCTAACTATTTTGTAATGATATTGACTTTGTTTTTAAAGGTCTCGTCAACTTAGACCTTCATGCTATAGCTATGTTTTGGCTAATCTCATACCATCTGCTCTCTGCATGAATTAATGCAGCCCATATTATATCGTAGAACACTTGTGCATATACTCATTTCTTTCTTAGATACAATTTTATAAGGCAAGTATAACAAGTTTAGTTACCTTCTCTGAGTTGGCAATTATATGTCCTAAGTAAATAAGCATTCTGCTCTGTAAAGAATTATCATACATGCTATATGCAGTTAATCACTTTTCATCATTAATATGTGATAGAACAGGTTACTAAATCTGTGCTGCTTATAATGTAAATATTTAATGATTCAAAGGATCAATTTAGGATTGTTACTGACTCTCCTTTCCAGGAATCATCATTCTGAGCAGTTATGTTCACTTTCCCATAGAAATACAGAGAGCACCAGTTGTATGCCTCATAACACGGGACATCTGACCTCCAAGAGAACAAATGTATATGCAATGGATTGAGAAACACATTGGGCTCAAAAAGGCAAATTCCCCAAACCACTAAAAATATGGTAAGAAGATAAACTGTACTCAAATCCAGGGTCAATATTGGAAATTAAGGAGACACCTAGGCCCCAGCAACCTTTGAGGATCAGCAAAACCTGCTAGGCTGCTCCTCTGGGTCCAGGAGGTGTGAGTTCACCTGGAAATGAGGAAAAGAAAAGATGACCTAGAAATTAAAAACTCTACAGCCAAGAAACACCAGAATTAAGTTTTAGAATTAGAGGCTAAGTGTTAGATAAACTCCATTTCAAACAAAACAAAGCAGAAAACAATCCTTCTTAAGGCGCTCTACTCACAAGACTAAATTCTACTCTTGGATTCCTAAACAAATCTGGGTCTGAAATCAATATAGGCACTGTTATAAAGGATTTCAGGATTGAATCAGACAACAGGATTTGGCTCCTAGGACACAAACCACCCTACTAATCCTGGGGAAGGGATTTGCCCATTGAAAGGATTATAAATTTTTGAAAAGCATATTCTGTTGATAATACTTTTCATTTCCTGAAAATATAATTACTGAGGGATATTGTCATTGCAAGGAGAATGAGACAATGCTTTTAGTGTTGCAATTTTTATTTTCTTTGTTTCAAAATGTACCAACTTTCATAATAATTAGACATGAAATTTTGTGGCCCCAAAGGCTACACATCTGAAGGACTCAAGGAGATAGATTGGAAATAAAACCAACCAGCAGACCTAAAAACAATTACATCTAAGTGAAAGTCTCTGTGATTTCTGATAATCACACTTCTCAGAACAAAAAAAATGTCTGCAGCTTTAAATGACAATGATGACCACACACAAAGTTCTGGACAGGGGAGGACAAGTCCAGCAGACTGGCTCACTGGGTCTCTCACGCCTGGGTATTTCCCACTCTGGGCTTGTGTTGAATGAGTGAAACAGAAAGCTGTAAATAATGTTGAAAAGTAGTACAGCAATAAGTCCAGTTCATTTGTTCTTGACCTTCCTCCACACAGTTGGCCATCTGATCTACCTGTCAGGCTCAGAGGAGAAAGACAGAGAGAAAGCAAGCTGGTGAAACATTGGTGGTCATATAACACTTCATCTCCAATGCTTTCCAGGCCTCCCTCTTTACACAGACCTCTCTTTGAAATTGCCACTAGCTATCGGCTCAGAAAATCCATTTAGCAGAGACCGTGCCTAATTCTTCACTCTAAAAGGTACCCAGATGGTCTCTCCAGAGAAGTAATCTTCATTATCTTATTATTATTCTTACTACTATTATTTTTATTTAGACCACTAGCATGGTAGCACCAAAGATTTGACCCTGTGAGCTCTTGCCTACTCCTAATTTGCTTCTCTTGCTCATACAAAAACTCCAACATTTCTAAGACTGGAAAAAAGTGGTGAGGCTGTGGAAGCACACGGTCAGGGTGACTGATTAATGCTATTAGTTGGAACTCTCCCATAGCCGAGCCCTCACTGGGAAAGACAATTACATGCAAAGGGATGATAACCTCGTGACGCAGTAACCTCCTGAGAAATCCCGTGTCACCATGGACAGGTTATTAATTTGATTAACTTTTGGGGAAAGAGCCAAACTTCAGGGGCCCTCTCTGAAGGAAACCAACCCTTTCAAAGCTTTCCCATCTCTAATGCTCTGGGTCCTTCCAGCAATCATCTAACCACATGATTTCCTTAATTCTTAGCTGGTTGTGTAACAGTGAAGATAAATGTGGCTTCCCCAGCTGCTTCTAAAATAAGTTCAAGACTGAATTAATGTGAACGGAAGTACATTTTGTTAGCGTAAAGGGTTAGCAGAAGAAACCACACACATGGAACTTGCCAACACTTACTAAAACACAAACTGTGTGTCCCACATTAAGAACACAATAATGGAAGAGAATAAGGAATCACTGGAACCCAAAACCCCAAAGACATGAAATGTCAATCAATGAATAGTTCAGAGTTAGCAGGAATGACAACATTTTAAAATTCAAAAAATAGTTACTAAAATCTTTTCAGTTCATGAATCCCATAACCTATTCGATGAAATGTGACTGCCATGTTATTTCTTAAAACAAAGTTGAAATATGTTGGAATGTCTTCTATCAATTCATGTTCTCATCAAACTTGCCTTTTGTATTAAGACTATGATGAGTAATGAAGGATGAAGAGTCCAAGACCAAGGAGCAAAGATTTAGACTACAAGGGAAAGGTTTGTCCTAGAAAATGCACAGAAAAGTGAGTCAAATTAAGAAACTTGACCTAACAGAAAATGAGGCTTAATTGCCAAATTAACTTTTTACCATGTATCATTAACCCATGTAGGGAATACACTTGGAGTCACTAGATAATGTCCATTTATATGTCCTTTATATATAAAATAACATAAATTTAAAGATACAACCCAGAAACGTGCCTTACTGTTCTGCCACATTTATAAGTACTCCATAATCCAATGGGTAGGAAATAGGAGGGCAGGTCACAGGGACACACAGGATCCCAACAATGTCTGTGCCAAGTTAAAACACACAACTCAGAGCTCTTCACCAAGGAAACCTGTATTTCAAGCAGACTTGAAAGGGTAACATTGCTAGACGGAAAGGAGTAGAGAAGTGATTCCAATAAAGATGAAAATTAAAGCATTGAATCACATCCCATTTTATCTCTTCATTGTGTCCCCTTAATCTTAACCAGAGCTCAAAGGCTTCCTCCTTGTGAGTGAAGAGACAAAGGATAATACTGCTATAGTGAGTCGACAGAATTGTCAGTCTTCTTCGGTGCTGTAAAGTATTTTTCTATTAGCAACAAGCAAATCAAATCAGATCAAACTGTTCAAACCCAAAAAGAACTCTCTTATAAGGCAAGAAAATAGATGTGAGTTGGGGAAAGGTTATTTGCTTTGTTGTTTCATCTTTGAGACTCAACAAATAGATTTACTACATAACTCTGGTTCTTTTATTTTAAAGAGAAAAAATAACAGTAACAAAGACAAACACAAAAACAAAGCACCATAAGACAATAGAAGTGGCACAGGGTTTCAAAACAAGAACAGGAAATTAACAATGATTGTTATATTACATATTGTTATCATTAAATTTGTTGCTCAAACTACCCCATATAGACATGTAAAACTGATCAAACAGTTAAAACCTTAAATCTTCCTTTCCATAAACCTTGAAATATTTTTCCTTGTTCTTTTTATTTTATTTTAAAGAGAATATAAAAATAATAGAAAAGACATTGGAAAAGATACACATTTTTTAAAAAGGATATGGGCCTGGGGAGATAGCTTGGTGGTCTGAACGCCTGCCTGGCAAGTACAAGGACCTGAGTTTGATTCCTGGTACCACATGCTGTGCAGGCCCCGGAACCCTGGGTGTGCCGTGCAGCCCTGAAACTGGGTGTGGTTTCATGCCTGTCATCCCAGTGTGGGGGAGGCTGAGACAGGAGGATCACTAAGAGCCTGAGCTGTGTAGTGAGACCCTGTATCAAATAAATAAATAAATATTTTTAAAAGATGTGGTTTTTTTTATAACTGATTCTTTTCAATAAATAAAAATAACACAAATGAAAATTTCTTCAAGTTGTTGACTTCCCTTCAAAACAAACCCTGTGGATTTCTGCAAACCAGTAAATTTCTTCATCTTCCTGTATAGTGCATGAATTCAGATTTATTTATTTTATTTTATTTTATTTTTGCCATACTGGGGATTGAACTCAGGACCCTGCAATTGTTAGGCAAGCACTTATTCTACTGAGATATCTCCCCGGCCCCTATTTTTATTTTTTTAATGTATCAGTTATTTAATTAGGTTCTTAGTAAGAAATTTGGAACACTAATTTATGAGGATAAATTTCATTTGTCAGGGCAAACATAGATCGCAGATAGTCCCAGAGCTGAGGAACAGCTTTGATTTTTGCCAAAATCTGTGAGACTACCACTTTCTGATCCACCTTGCGCTGCTCTGAAATCTGGTATCTCTCTTTCTCGGTGTCGAAGATCTCGCCCTCCTGGTGTCTGGACTTCCACAGCTGCTTCTTCTTGAAGTAAGCATCAGTGAGGTGTTTGGGGATTTTCACTTTGCTGATACCAATTTTGTAGAGGTGGCACAAATTTCTGGTGTTTTTCATAGAGGAACATGATTAAGGCTAAGAGGCCCAGTCACAAGTAGCAAGCCACTGGCCAACTGCTACAGGAAGACCACTCTCTTGCCTCTGTTATGCCTGGTGAGGATGATCAAGATGGTGCCTGGACTGATACTAGCTCAAAGTTTCCTCACATGCTGACTGAAGGGTTCCTTGCCATGGCTCAAGAGCTCTTGGGGCACATCTTCAGTAGGGTAGTATCTAGGCATTTTCTGAAGCTTAACCACCCGGCTACCTCCATTCTTGACCCACCGACTGGTTTTGTGATCATAGCAAGAACTTTCCCCTTTTTCTTCTCAACCTTTGACTTAGCAGCTGTGTACTTTCTCTTGTACAAAGCCTTTCTGGAATACATAGTAGATCAGGAGTATCTACCAATTCCTCTAACCAGGACAGGATTTCAGCTGCAGTGGGGCTGCCCCTTCTCGTACTTTTTTTCCTTCATCTTACCCTTTTTACCAGCACCACCGGAAGCACCCTTCTTAGCTTTGGGTTTCTTCTCTTTAGCGTCTGGCTTCTCAGGTTTTTTGCCCGCCATCTTGCAACATAGGAAAGAGCATGAATTCAGATTAAATTTAAGTTTTAATCTTCATAGTCAAAGTTACTTTGATGT
Organism: Octodon degus; assembly: GCF_000260255.1. NCBI lineage: Eukaryota > Metazoa > Chordata > Mammalia > Rodentia > Octodontidae > Octodon > Octodon degus. Next base: position 1,514,378 of record NW_004524678.1, read on the forward strand.
TCCTGTTATTTCTGTAGTGAAGTCTAGAGATTAATGAAGACTACCATCCATCGTTACCTTTCCAAGTAATGTACAGGTCTTGGGTTAAATCATTCACATTCATAAATGCAATTTTTTTTTTTTTTTTTTTTTAGGAAAGGGTCTACAGGGTGTTCAGGGTTTCACTGCTAGCTCAGACTCATAGTGATTCTCCTGTTTACAGCCTTCCGATTGCTGGGTTTACAGTCACATGCCACCATGCCCAGTCTCAATCACCCATCTCAGCATGCCCTGGGGGCGGGGCCTGCTCCGCAGGCCCAGGGATCAAACCCCAGGCTCTGCACATAAATGCAATTTAATTCTCATAGCAACATTATAAACAGTGTTTTCAATTTTCCAACAGATTCTAATATTTGGGAATTAGAAACAAAATCAGAATTCCCAGGAATTCTTGAAATCATTAGTTACTCTGTATTTTATTTTAAAGACAGTATTCACTAGTGTGTTATCTGTTTGACTTGGGTATTTGGTCCTAGTTTGTGCTTGAAGGTTTTTTTTTCAGTTTTGTCTTCTTTTGTGTTTTAATAGCATTTACAAAAAACCATAGAATGTACCAAATATTCAAAAACTGAAAACTACCAGCACTATGTATACAATAATGCTAAAAATAATATTTGAGTCCTCTAGCAAGATTACCAGCACTACATGCAATAATATGCCAAAATTGCTAAAATTGGGGTTTATTTTGTTTCTAAATGTGTTCTTGCTTGAAATGCCATTTGTAGGATTTATACAAAGTGTAGTGTGCATACAAACTTAATGACATTTATTTGCAAGAATGACTCGCTATTAGTCACAGAGAGGATTGCACGGGAGCCCTTACACCATGGGTCATTGGTTTTCTATTCCTATGAAACAAATTACCACAAATTTGGCAGCTTACAACAACACAAATGTATTATGCCATAGTGATTGTAGGTGAGGGGTCACTAGGCTGAAATCTAAGTGTCTGCTAAGGCTACCGCTCTCACCTGGGGCTTAGGGGCTTCTCCCAGATCTTTGGTTGTTGGAAGAATTCATTTTCTTACAGGAGCAGGACAGAACCCCACCACCACGTCACCATCCTTCCTGCCAGCTGTTGGCTTGGAGGCCCTCTCAGCGTCTAGGAGTCCTTTGGTTCCTTGGCATAGGGTTCCTGCAGCCAGTTCACAACCTGGTTGCTTTCTGTTTCCCAAGAAGTGGGACAGAGGAGTGTAGTGCTCCACTTTGCTCTTCTGAGACCCAGAGCTAACTCTTCAGCTTCCAAAAGGCTCAGGTTACTAGGGCAGGCATTCCTAGATAACTTCTTATCTTTGTATGTTTGTTTGTTTGTTTTAATGTATTTGTTTGTTGCAGGGTCACACTGTGTAGCTGAGACTTGTGGTGATCCTCCCACTTTCAGCCTCCCCAGTGCTGGGATTACAGGCATGCACCACCACGCCAGGACTCTGGCTGGCTCAACATGCCTGGGTGTGGGGCTGGCACAGCATGTGGTGCTGGGGATCAAACCACGGTCCCTGTGCTTGCCTAAACAGCACTTTAGTCCTCTGAGTTATCTTGCTGGCTTTATAACTTCTTAAAGCCAACTGATTTGATTTGTTAACTACATTTCCAAAGTCCCTTCATAGTAGTAGTATTGTGTGGAATAACCAAGGGAAGGTGGATTTATGCCAGAGGTTTGGAAAGTCAGGGTCCTCTTAGAATTTGTCTCCCATACTTAGGGATGACCTCACTCACAGATGCTGATCATCTGTGGGATTGTAAATTGTTAAGCTTCACATTTAAAAAAGAAAAGAGGTAGCGAAAATTAATTGTGATAATATATTTTATTTAACCCAATATATCTCAAATATTATCATTTCAATATGTAATCCATTCTTTAGGTATTTTAGAATTTTGATTTCTTAACTAGATCTTAAAATATGACATATATTGTATTTTTCTTTAAGAGCAAAGTATATTTTTCAAGGGAAAGAAGGCTTCTGTCTAAGGGAGGGGCAGAAGGGGATCTGAGTGGGTTGTCAAAGAATCTGCCTTTTCTAGGGATTTTTATACAGCAAAACCATGAAGTGAAGCAGGTCTCAGGTGGCAAATATGAGAACTCACAAGGTGGGACAAAACTATGGTCAACCAATAAGATTATAAGCACCATTGCTCAGGTAAAAGGGGTTAAATCGGGATCAAATGGGGAAGCAAGTAAATAGCAAGCAGACATGAATATAGAACAAGAGCTTTTCCTGTAAGGGTTGGATTAGTAACTCTTCCTGGCTTTTTCAAAGTGATTGATGCCTATTTAGAATATCAATCCTGCATACCCATCCCTATGGAAGTATGTGGCTGCATTTGTTTACTCTTTTGTCTTGAGATTTGGCCCACAGTGGGAGTGCTTATCTCTCCCACAGTTTCAAGCCATCTTGTCTTCCATTTGGGGTCCTTTGAGGTCCTCTCCTTGTCTGACTGCCCATAATACTTCTAACTCAGCTGCTTACAAAAATGCCCCTTCTGAAGAAGTAACCCGAATTACTGTGAGGGAATCACAGGAGATGCCCTCTCTGGCTTCTTCAGGCTGCAAGTGGTCACCATAGTTGTTGATCAGCAGTCAGAGATACTCTCCAGAGTTTCTACCTAAACGCCCTCAATAGACACCAAGCATTTTCATCTTGAGTCAGCATACAGCTTTAAGTCTGGAGGAAACAAAGCCAAAGAAACAATTAAGAATGCATGGGCCAAATAACACCAACAGATAGTTGTAAATACAGTCAACAAAGATTTTCACCAAGAGGAAGCAGTAATGACTTTTTATAAAAAGCATAAGCGTAAGGTCTAGCCACATTTGACTCTGACATATTACAAATCTGTTATGTAATATCTTGAACAGCTATTGAGATAGTAACGAAAGGATCAGGAGTGTACATATTACATTTAATTTTTATAATTTTGTAAATATCTCCTTGTACTGCTGTTAGAATGTCTAATGCCATCCTCCAAAATCTGACACATATTTTATACTTAAAGCACAGTACATCTTCTTCAGTCTCAACATATTTGTACAGCACTCAGCAGTCATCCAGGCTTCATGCAACCAAACAGGATAAAATCATGGCTACTCTCCCACACGTCCCCCATCATGACCCTGTCCCATACCAGAGGTGTCTACCTTAACTTCCACACTGCGTGTCAGCAGTTCCTGCTTGCGCTTCATTGTGGCATCTGGGTGTGTCTCAAAGCTTATGTTTCTATATCAGTTATTACACTTTAGTTCTCAAATAAGACCAATAATAGTTTTTCCCATCTTCTTAATTTCTTGAATGCATGTTTATAGGGTACAAAAGTCATGAAAATGTACATTTCCTAAGAAATTCTGGAAAGTAATTTTTACATGGAAACTGTACTAGGGGATAGGCACAGAAAGTAAATTAGAGATTCACACATGTTAAATTACTGTCCCAAATCACACCACTGCTATGGCTGTCTGATCATTTTCTTGGAGCTTATAGTGTATTATTCATTCTTAAGAAAAAAGAAAGCCAAATTATTCTTCCTCTTCCTCCTCCTCCTCCTCTTCTTCTTCCCTTTCTCATTCTTCCTTCTCCTGCTTCTCCTTTCTCTTCCTCCTTCTTCTTCTTTGTTCACAGGATGTTAGAAGTTTCCTGTCATCTAAGACTTTATTCAGAGGCACAATCATAAGCAATATTTTTATTCTTCATCAAGATCTTTGGATGTTAAAAGGAACATCTAGACCTAAATTTAGTGGTGAGTGTTAAGGAGGAGCTCTGCTTAGCGACATAAGGTTAAGCCCAATCATTCAAAGCCCAGTTGCTTTTGAACAAAGGTAACAAGATAATTCAATGGTAGACAAAATAGTTTTAACAAATTGTGCTAGGGAAACTAGATATCTACATGAAAAAGAACAAAATTGGACCACTTCCTCACACTATTCACTTACAAAAACTTGCTCAAATTTATCAGTAATTTGATTGGAAGAGCCAAAATTGGGGCAAAGTGGTACACACCTGAAATTCCATCTACTTACTCAGGAGGCTGAGGAAGGAAGATCACGAGTTCAAGGCCAGCCTGGACAATTTAGCAAGCCTTCCACCTTGAAAAAATTTAAGTACAAAATAGGGAACTCTGGAGGTATAGCTCAATAGTAGAGTACTTTCCTAGTGTTCATGAATTATTGGGTTCAGTCCCCGTACAGCAAAGGAAAAACAAATGAAACAAAAGCTATATGTATAAAATTCTCAGGAGAAAATATAGGTGTAAATTTTCACAAGCATAGATTTCTTATATATCCAAAAGAATAAGAAAGCAAAGGAGCCACTGTCTACACACAATCTGAGATGCAAGAAAGAAGGAGCAAAATGTCACTTTCATTGCCTTATATGTCCTCAGAAAGCACTTTGGGAAGAAAAAAAAAATTTTTTCCCTCTTTTCCCTCCATCCAGTATTGCCATGGCTCTGTTTCCATCTCTGTGTCTTTAGAAACTTCAATGAAAATCAGGGATATTGATGGGAAGTTTATGAATGAAGGAATTGCATTGCCTTAATTTATACCACCTTCAAAATTAGCAAGGGAATAGACCAATTTAAAGAAATAAGGACAATGCCACAGGAAACACACGCCTCTTATTTATCTTGACAAGGCATGGTTCCATTTTAGTGATTTATGTTAATGTTTTATTGTACAGTGGTTATGCCCTGAAGTGCATTTTATAAGACTAATGAAGTCTTACTAATCCCAGACGTCTTCTCCAGGATTCTCTCATTATGTCTTTGCTGAGAACTTGTGGGGCCGACCACCAACCACCATGTGAATGAAGAAGCTTATGAATTAGTGAACTGAAAATCAGTCAGGTTCAGCAGTAGTGAGGGGTCCACAGGTAGTGCCCCTGGGATTCTGGGTTTTCACACAAAACCATCTACTGGTCTTCATTGCAACAAGAGATTCACAATCTTCTGTATTTAGGGCTCATCAAACACCAAACCATTTTTTGTAATGTTTTGGGTTTGCCAAGATCCAAAACACGTTTTGCCCTTAGCATTTTTCCCTTCATTTTCAAACCTCCCTGTGTTTTAAGGCAAATTTAATCCTCATGTTTCTGACTCATTTACACTTAACACGTGAACACGTTGTTTCATAAGACTTATTTGAAGTCTATGAAGCCTTGTAAGTCTTCTAAAGCCCTTTATCCATAGTGACAGGAAGCTGCGGGTTGTGAAGACATGTGAATTGCAATCCTGAATGAGTGGAATTGGTTTGAAACTCGAGATTTTTAAGACACAATGGTAAATTAAGTTAAACTTGGTAAAAACCCATCCTCTCTCCCATAATTACCATTCTATACTTTGGGATATGGCTTTTAACAATGAAATAACTGAGACTATGAAACACTAATTCTTGGAATTCTTGTAATATATCCAGTAAGCTAGGTTGCTGAAAAGAAGGAAAGAGCTAAAGTCATTTGTTATCTGTGGTCAGTTCAGTTCAGTGTAAGCTCTAGACTCCCTAGTTTCCATTATAATCCTCCTTGGAAACTATTGTCACTTGAATGCAGCCACTGAAAGATCCTCCCACTGCAGACCTTCCCCCTCCTCACAAAGGGCTGGGTGGTGACATGAGCATTCTCCAGTCCCAGGAATACCCCCTGTCAGCAGGAACACAGGCTGGCAGGGGATTGCTGCCTGGTCAAAGAATCTTCCCTACCTTACAGAGATTAGAAGGAAAAATTAAAACAGTGATTAATGTATAGACTTTTGTCTCCAGGCTATAATAATAGGTGGAGGGAGAAAAGGAACGTCTTCCACTACAATAGGGCTCCAGATGAGTCTGGAACATTGGTAGAGACTGGGGTTCACAGAGATATCCATCTTGGGCTTCCTAAGGTTTCTCTAGGCCAGAAATGAATTGAAGTGATTATTGGTTTAAAAAAAAAAGGATTTCAGAATTAATCAAATCATATCTTCTCTACTTCTTAATTATTTGATGTTTGGTAAATTCATTCTAGTTCTATTTTCCCGAGTACAAATGAAGCTCTGATACTGATTATATACATTAAAGGAGATCAAGCCTAATGAGAGCTTACTAAGCACATGTTAAAGGCACAAAGAGTTTCAGTTGTGTTTGTTCCTCTCATTTTTGCTATTGAGCTTGTTGTCAGGCAAGCTCCTGAGAATTTCTCAGGTTCAACAGGTTGAATTTAAATAGGTCTGCCTGTCCTTCGAGATTGTTGTCCACTTTGTTCATGTCAGCAGAGCCCTTCCCACTCTTCATTCTTTTCCATTTACTGCCCTCATACCTTCCTGTACAATGTGCGACTGTCCTTTGTAGAGTGCTTTCTCATTTCTCAACCCTCTGAGAACTATGGTCATGACCTTGGTATTAACACCAAACCCTTTTTCCTCCAAGGGTCCACAAAGGGCTCTCCTGTCTTCAACACTGAAGGAAAAATTCTTCCTTAAATTGGTTCCTGCTTTTCATCTTCCCTCACGTGTCAGCCCTCACACCTGATGCCTCTGTTGTATTTCTATGTCCTGTTCTAACTGCAAGCAAATTCAATCTTAGCCAATGGCTGCACCACTGAAACTGCTTCTCACTGTAGACCCTTCCACCCTTGTTTCTCTTCTCTCCTACAACACATTGTCTGATATTTTCTAAGATCCCAAGAGGTTCCCCTAATCTAGCCTACCTTGTTTCATTCTCCCTGCAGCTCATCATGCATCAGACACATTCACCTTTCAGTACTTTAAAGTCACTGATCTCTCCCCTGTGGGGCGTCTTTCCTCTGCCCATAGAAAGGCTCCTTCCTCTCTCAATCATACCAATGCCTACTCTTCATTTTTGTGGAAGCCAGAACCTCCTAGCCTCTGAAGAGCTTTTCCTTACTTTTTTCCTAGATCCTCACAGCACCCAGATTTCTCCTTTGCAGCATCACTAACTAATGGAGTAGGAGGGGAGGAGAAGAAAGGGAAGAGGAAGAGGAGGAGGAGGAGGAGGAAGAGGAGGAGGATGAGGAAGAGAATTCACAGCTCCTAGTTGTGCCATAAGCTAAACTCCAGGAGAGCTGTCACTGTCTTGCTCTCTTCCTTATCCCCATGAGGGAGAAGAGCCTCTCTCCTAGTTTGTTCTTAATGAAAAGGTCTTGAATGAGTTAACTCCACCCAACTCTGCACACTTGCCCATGGCCTCTTGTGTGTGATCTTTGTGCCTTCCCAATTTTAAAGTCACTGTCATCAAGGGACATGATCTTGTTCAGTACAAGATTTTAAATTCTATGTGGCAAATGCTCTATTTCCTATTTCTCTTGGTTATTGTTTGCATGGAATCACTATCCCTAACCTTATGAAATCACATTTATTGCTGTTTATAGTACCTCTGAGAGCTCCTGCTCACTCTGAACAGCTGCCTGATTGTCCTCAGGATTCATCCTTTTCACCACATCCAGCACATAAATGCACCTTACATTCTTCTGTCCACTGAGAGTTAATACACAAGCAATGTTACAGTTCACTGGCTGTTATATTTAATGAATCATTAGCATAATGTTAAATAGTTTCATGCCTTTGGGCAATTGTTTCATTCCTAAAGTACAACCCAATAACATTAGACAGAAGAAAGAAGCTCTAGGAAGCAAGCAACTTTAAAACATATTCTTGAAACCACCAGGTAAATCAATAATTTCATTTTTAAATTAGTCCTTTCTGTAGCAGCAAGGACTTAGACTTCCATTAATCTCAATATATTTACTGCACTTATAGGTTTGCTTGGTCCTCCTCTGTGTAATCCACCTACTGTTCACACTGCCCACTCTTGGGCCCCATACCAGGGCCTCCACCTAGGCAGGGTGACTAGTGGTCCTGGCCCTACCAACCCTAAACAGTTTCAGTGGTGCTGAGCTTCTCCATTTATTTGGAAAAGTATCATATATTCTTTCTTGATAAGCGTGAAAATATAACAGATTTTTGATACATACATATCATGTCTGGGATCATTCCACAAGGAGCAACAACTGCTTAGGCTTGATGGTATTGGAATACTTTGACTCACAAATATAACTTCATTGGCTGTTGATCTCTGCAACATAATACTAGCTGAAATTTTGACAGAGACTGAAGCTTTAAAAGACTAACCCCCTAAACCCACAATGATTATTGCAGCACAGAAGAGAAAAGCTCAGTCAAACTTTGGTGGGTCACATAAAGTTTCCTGTACATAATGGTTGGGTTTTTTTTTTTTTTATGACTTGTGTATTTGGAAAGGTTCTGACAGAAAAATAAAATGTATAATTGTGAGAGTGTGTATATATTAATAAATAAATATAAATCTGTATGTGTATATAAATATCCAAGATCTGCTGCTGGAGGACAAAGTACAGTCCCTGTTGCATGTTCAACATCCTCAAGACCCAGGAAGAGTGGGGGTTCCGGTCTGTGGACCAGACCAGAAAGTACTGATCTTCCGGCTCAAGTGGTCAGGCAAGAAGAGAAAGAGTATGCTATCTTGTTTAACTGATCAGATATGGGTCAACCACATTAGAGGGGGTAATTTCTTTACTCAGTCTATAGATTCAAGTGTCACTCTCACCCCAAAACTCACGAACGCACTCAGAATGATGTTTGACCAATATCTAGGTAGTCCACAATCCAATTAAGTTGACAGACAAAGTGAACCATCACTTCTTGGTTTTCCTAAATCCTTCTGCTTTTGATGCTAGGATTCTTTAAAGAGTTGATCAAATCTTCCTTCAGTCTCGAGGCATTCAGCATTTTATATACTTAACCTCATGATTAGTACCAGGAATTTCTCTGGCCTATAGTTCCATGACTACAGAGGCAGTATGTCACTTGCTTTCTTCCAGAAATTCAGGTTCCACTAGAGGAGATGTTTGGTAAACATGTGTTGAATTGATTATACTCTAGTTCCTTGCCATTATGACCTTTAAACAATTATTTTCCAGATCTGCCCCCACACTGCACTGTATCCCAAGTATAAATGATGACTGTCCTCTGCCCGTTTGTTTTCCACCAAGCAAGGGGAGTGCTATGGTTTGTATCTAGTTGTCCCCCCAAAGCCTCAAGTAAGTTATGGTGCAGATACGGCTGTAGGAGCAATGAGGGGCTTGAGGGGCGGGGCCGGAGGACCAGGGCGGGGCCGAGGGGCGGGGCCAGGAGATGGGGAGGGGCGGGGCCGAGGGGCGGGGCCAGGGGCCAGGGCGGAGCCAGAGATGTGAGAACCGTTAAACTGGCTAGCCTGTGCTTCCTCAAGAGTTGTAGAGAGGGTCATCTTGAACACAGCAGAGCCCCAGCCTTTCCTCCAGTATCTTGAAACCTCCAGTAACTGTGAGCTAAATAAACCTTTCCTTCACTCATTTTGAATGTTGGGTATTTGTCCCAGCAATGAAAGAGGAACTAAGGAAGGGACCATGACTAAAATTTTTCTCAAGCCTTAGTAAAAATCCATTCCAAGTCTAACAACCAAGATTGAGGATCAGTTGCTCACTCTTGTAAGACACAACAGTGGCTTCCGCAGCTTGCACCCCACCTGTCGTCTCCTACCCACACTCTCTTCAGAGCTGAAATCCTTTCTAAGCCAAGCACCAGTAGGTGATTGCAGCTACAACTATCTGTCAGCTCAGCTTCGTATCTTCAGATAAACTCTAGTACAAAATGAAACAGAAGACAGTCAAAAAGAAAGGAATGTTTAATGCAATGCTAGCTAAAATATAACCTGAAGTGTTTCTCCCCTAAAAATTACAGTAATGGATAGTCTGTATTTAAATTTAACATATAAACTTTTTAAAATCTCTACACTATGTTTAAATCACTCTTTTCTACCAAGAGACAAAAATCCTTCAAAATTTTGAAAAGATACCTTCATTTACTTCATTTATAAAAAAAAATAAAATCTCTGAAAGACATGACAATTGAAAAGTTACCTCATTTGTAAAATGTCACACATACAAATGTAATTGTTCATTATTTGACTCCCTTTGAATATTACAGTAGTTCCCCCTGTGTCTGGGTTTCATTTATCTGCAACCATGTTCTGAAAATATTACATAGAAACTTCCAGAAATAAGAGATCCAGAAATTTTAATACACAGTATTTGGTGCAGGAAATTAAGCCCTCCTGCTCTGTCCTCCCAGTATTTTTTACAAAATGATCAAAAATATGGTGAATGCTAGAAAGATAAGCTCATACATTTTCTGGTGTGTTATCAACGACCCCACTTTATTCACCAGATCTGGCAGCATGCAATTCTGGCTGTTTTCCAAAGGCAAAGCAGAAGGGAAATGCTTTGAATCAATTCAGAATATTCAGGCACCCACAACAACTCAGCTAAATACCTGCATGAAAGAGAATTTCCAGAACTGCTTCAGCAAGTAGCAGGAGTGAGGACAGGTGTAAAGTGAAGGGGAGTATTTGGGGGGAATTAATGGCAATGTGCCTTTTACTGTAATAATTTTTATTTAATACATATGGTATATTTTAATCACATTCCTTTAACTTGTATGCACTGATGATTTTCCATCTTGTTATCAATTATTGTCATTAATCTCTTACTGTGCCAGCTGGATCAACTTTATCCTAGGTATCTGTGTAATGATTGCTTCGCCTTTTCATCTGGGTAACCTTCAGTTGTTTTTCTAAGCATGTGCAGGTAATGCAGTTTTCAAGGAAGAGGTTTAGACTTGGGTCCAATACAAAGTACCAGTCAAAAGTTACAGAGAAGGCAAAACTGGTGTGATGTTCAAACGTACAAAGGAAGTGCTTGGTGACTTATTTCCACAGGGGCATCAGAGACAGCAACCTGCTCACACCATCTGTGTATAATAAATAAAGAATTTGAGTCATAAAAATTTCTACCCAATTTAGGATGACAGTATTGCTTTTCTCAAACTAACTGCCCTTGGCGGTTTTAGTTAATACTTCCGTTCAATTTTTTTTTTAATTAAAACCTTTTAAATTGACATTTGAAATAATCTGGGGAATAATGTGAAGACAACCTCTTTTATATCAAACTTCCTATGAGATGTGGTTGTGCAAGTGCACCTCCCCTCTTCTCCACCTCACTTTAGAGAGATCTGTTAAGAAGCAACTGATGGGAAGGATTAGTCTTCCCAGAAAATAAGTGAGTGAGATACTGTGAATATTAGATTGCTGCATGCAAGAGGATTTAAGCAAAAGCAAATGCACAAAGCAAAGAGGTGAGGTGTCTTCCCAGACACAGCAAACTGGTATTTTAAAAACTGTTATTTCAAAGTTTTAATCTTTGTCAAGCAATGTCTTGTGATTTATTGGATATTTCTTCCATAGTGCTCATGGGAAAACATCCTCTCACTACCATAAATAGTGCATTTACTTCTGACACTACAAAACACTTGTGTGAACCAATGGTAGAAACTTTAAAAGTGACAGAAAATATTTTCCCCAACTTAGCCATCAAATACCTTTTATTTACATAGATTTCATTTGTATTCATTTGGTTTTTTTGAAGTCAGGCCTTACTGTGTAGTTCAAGCTGGTCTTGAATTCACTATGTAACCCAGGCTGGCCTAGAACTTGCAATGACCCTTCAGCCTCAGCTTTACAAGCGTGGGGATTACAGGTGTGCCCCACCACACCTGGCTCACACGAGTTCTTTTAAAGGAGGAGAAGGAGCAGGAACATCCAGACAGTCTTTTTTTTCTTTTCCTGATAAAAATGTAATTTCTTACACAGTTTCCAAAGGAGAACAACAATATTTTAGAGTTTATAAACTTAAAAGCAATATGGGGAATTACAAGGAGAAGAAAAAAATCTTTGAAAATTGACTTGATAAGAATGAAAAATGTACATGTGTGAATAGAAATAATTTGATAGAAATCTGACAAAATGTTATTATTATTATTATATTTTTTTTGGCAGAACCAGGGATTGAACTCAGGCCCTTGCACGTGCCAGGGAAGCACTTATTCTACTGAGCCATCTCCCTGGCCCCCAAAATGTTATTATTAATACTGTTTAAAGAATGTGTGGGGGGGCTGGAGAGATAACTCTGTAGAATAAATGCCTGCCTGGCAAGCGCAGGGTCCTGAGTTCAATCCCCGGTACCACACACAAAAAAAATGTGTGTGGATGGATAATAACAATAAAAGCAAATTGACGAGGAGCCCACAGGCTTTCACAGTGAAATATAAACCAAAGAAAAGGGAAACTGTCCCCAATGTACCGTATGATGATTGTAGCTACTAATGTCACACTGTATACTTGAAATCCGATAGAAAGTAGATTTTAAATGTTCTGATCACAAAACAATGAGAACAAGGAAGATAATGGACATGTTCGTTCATCTGGAGTAATTATTTCACAACATATTCATATATCAAAATATCACATTGCATAATATAGATGATTTTATTTGTAATTCATGCTTCCATTAAACATGGAGAAAACACTCAGCAGACTTTGTATTTGGACCAGTGTCCTGAATACAACACGCCACAAATATTGAAGCCAAAATATCCTCATTTCAGTGAAAAAATAGTGATCTAGAAATTCTCAAGCATGGTTTATAAAATCATTTTAATAAGCATTAAAAGTTTGAGAAGCATCAATAATCTTTAACCCAGTACATTCATTTTTATCTTCTAGTCTAAGAAAATAAGCAATCTTATAAAATTCCACATAGAAAAATAATTATTGTAGTTTTTACATAATAGTGAGAAGCTGTAACTAATCTAAATTATAAAGAGAAATAAGCAAAGGGTTTCATATGATGGGACACAATGTAATCATGAGAAACAACATTTTCCAAGAATAGCTGATAAATGTCAAGCCAGGGATTTAAGTGAAAAAGTAGGACCCAAATCTGCATGTACAATGTAACCACATCTTGGTTAAAGTATATACCAAGAGAAAAAAATGATAGGAAAGAAATGCAGTGAGATACCAACAAGGGATAAAGTAGAACAAAATTTTCTTGGTACCTGCATATTTTCTAAGTATTTTGTAATAAACTTATTTTATAATTAAAACAAAGCCATGGCATGAACACTGTATTGTGGGTGAATTTTGCCAGAGAGGTCAGTGAGACATACACTTGGCTTCAGAAGGTCATTAAGGTCAGAAATACATATAAGCCTCTTGAAATTCAAATTCTACCAAGTATTTTTTTAATCGATTTGGCACAGGGTCTCACTACACAGCTGAGACTTGTATAGATCCTCCTGTTTTCAGCCTCCCCAGAATTGGGATTACAAGCTTCTGCCACCACACCTGGACTTGGTTGGAGGCTCAGTGTGCCCAGGGGTGGGGCCAGCATGGCATGTGGTGCTTGGGATTGAATCCTGGTCCCTAAACTTGCCTAAGCAGGAGCTTAGTCTGCTGAGCTATCTTGTCAGCCCCTATACCAAGTATTCTAAAGCAAAGAAATCTCACTTCAAAATTCACAGTACCTCCTTAAAAGCTGGCAAATGTTGAATTCCTCTCCTAACAAGTTTAGTGGTTAATTACATTGGCCTTGACTTCCTTGATCCAGTACCATACTGACTGAAAATAAATTTTAACTGAACCACCCTTCATAGAAATCCATTTATTACATATGAAATCCTTTAGGGTAAATGCGACTCAAAGGTAGTATATGAAGAAGGATGGATGAAAGACTCCCTTTTTGCAATCTGCTCAAATAGGCAAGTGATTTCTATACTTGAAGGGAGCTGGTAAGTACAAAGCACACTTACCATGTGTTATGATTTAGGTCTAAGATATCCCCTAAGATAGCCATGTCCAGACCAGGCACTTGGAAAGTCATGAATGAGCTAAGCTGGTTGGTGGATTAATCCACTGAAGCATTTGTACCTGAGTGTGCAGTTAGGAGGCAGGACCTGTTCAGAATGGCGGCCCCTGGGGGCGAGGCTGTGGAAGGGTCTCACTTGCGGGAGATTTGCCCTATCTCTCCGCCTGGTTGCCGTAAAGCAACCAGCTTTCCTCTGCTGTACTCTTTGCCATAATGCTGGTGTCTTGGAGCTAGGTAACTATGAGTGCAAATCTCAAACATCTTAAGCCAACATTAACTTCTTGTTCTCCTTCACATTGCTAGTGTCCTATGTTTTGTCTCATCGAGGAAAGTGTGGTAACACATCGCACTACCTGCTCCTGCAGTCAGTTTGGCGGTGAAACACTTCCTATTTCATGATATCTCATAATACAATCTTCTGGGACAGAGAGCAAGAAACCAAGTGAAGTTTTGGAGGAGTTGTGGTTTGTGATTACTCAACTTCAGATTTTGGTCCAACGATTGAGATGAGATCTCTAAAAGGATAGGCACAGCTGCTGAGCCTTACTGACCAGGATCAAATAAAACCTCCCTGTTAAGAGTCCAGGCAAAAGCCAATCCTTCTGAGAGGGGCTGGCCCTAAGGCTGGTCACCTGAAACAGAAGGAAGAGAGTCAATGTGTAGAAGCATTAAATCACTTCCTAAAGCAGATTTCCCTCAGCTACCTGCACTCTAGTTCTTTCCAATTATAGATCCAATTTCACTATGTGATGTCTATATGAATAACCAGAGAAGGATTTAAAAGGAAACTCAAGAAATTTTTAAACACAAAGGTACTAAGGCAAACACTAGATTTCTAGGGCTGGAGCCTTGAAAATGACAGCCTTCTGACCTTCACACATTGTTCCAGTGTGCATGCCATTGTAGTGGCACACCTGTCACCATGATGCCTGTAGCTCAGATGTCTTTCTTAGTTGACAATGTTGTTTGAAGTTATTTGCTAGTGAAAAACCTTGTAGCACCTCCAGCTGAGGTAGAATGGAAGAAATAAATGATAGGTAGAAAGAAGATGTGGAAATTATAACTAAAATTTTTTAGAAAGACTGCAACTTTCCGTGACCCAGGCGAAGTCACCACAGGCAATGTCTGTGTTCCCTTGGGTCCAGTCAGAGTTCTTGCCTTTCAGTCCATCAGACGCCCAATTCCTCAGGAAGCCTGAAAGTCCATAAATTGGCTTAATGGAGGACCAAAGGCTGAAACCTGATCTCTAAGATAAAGGAACCAGTTGAAAGAATGCAAAGAATGTCTAAATTGCCTATCTAAAAAAAGAAAACATGTGCTCATACCTGTAAAATGGGCCAGTATCCTCCTGAGGTGTGAGCCACCTCCCACAGTTTCCATGCCATTAATAGAAGCATAAATGTCCCCCATTCTGGCAAACATTGTACCTTTCTCTCTTGAGGGCCTGCACCCCTCTTCTTTTAGTGTGTGCTAAAATTTCTGCCTAAGGATGGCTTGGACAACTGTACTCTGGATTTCCGCTGGTCTGTGGAAAGGAGCAGTTAATCCTTAATTTGCTTTGTCTTCTTTTTTCAATTCCTTTTCCTTTTTCTCTCTTCTTACTTTCTTATTTTTCTCCTTCTTCCAGTTTTGCATACGTATATCTGGTAGTATGAAGAACTAATCTGAAGACAACACTATGCAGTACAACAAATACTGTGAAATTCATATTATTTTGTTTAGTGAAGTCTGTATCATTTGTAAATTTTCTGTTTTAATACTACTTGGTACTCTCTTTAAAAAATTAAAAGATCAATAAGTAAAATAAAATTTCTGCCTAATAAACCCTTCCTGAGCCTCTTACTGATGTGACTTGAAAATACTTTTCTGGGATGGGAACCATCGAAACTGCAATCCTATCCTACCAATGAGGCAGGCCGGGCTCCTTATCATAGCTCCGATAACCTCCTTGGAACCCTTCCGTGACACAATGACACAACTTTTGCAAGACTGTTTCTATGGATCCTATCTGCCCTCTCAGTTCCAAGTGTGCAAATAAGCTGTCACTCCACCTTGGTAGGCCCACCACATATGTTCAACTCCAGGTTCGTGTTTTCCACCCCAGGCCTGTTTTAATATGAGTCTATTCCCAAAAATTTTTCCTAGGCCCATCCCCACTGTCAATCACCTCTCTCTGTCTCTCTCTGTCTCTCTCTCTGTCTCTCTCTCTGTCTCTTTCTCTCTGTCTCTCTCTCTCTCTGTCTCTCTCTCTCTGTCTCTCTGTCTGTCTGTCTGTCTGTCTGTCTGTCTGTCTGTCTGTCTCTCTCTCTCTCTCACACACATTGTGTTTGAGCGTCTTCTTCTATATAGGATCATTTCCTTACTGAACAGTAGTTTGGGGGGCTCTTCTGCCTCTGTGGTTTATTGCACTGGAGAAAATTCAACTCAAACCTCTTTCTCTGGGCAGAAAGAATCTGAGAGCTATGTGTCAGCTGAACTGTGACAACTGTCCAGGCAAGTCTTTTAATATACTCTGGATATGATTCTCTTCTCTTTCTCAGATTGCATTATCTACATCACCTACAGGGGACCAAGAACTATTTTTTTTTAATCTACTAAGATGCTTCTCTATCATGTTTTAACTTTCTGCAAAAAGTTTTGAGAGATCCACTCTGAATTAGGTTTTAGAAAACCTGAATTCTAGAATTGACTGAAAGGAATCACTTGACATTGTCTCACATCCACATGGGGAATAAGATCAGGATCCCATTAGTAAAAAGGGTCAGGGTCTTTAATATGATGTGCATGCAAATATATGGAAATATGTAAATAAAAATATAACTACTTAAGGAAAAAATTCAAATAATTCCAAAACTATTAACTGAAGCATAATATAGAATCAATTTTATGGTTTGTGGCTCACAGTCAAAAAACTATCAAAATTTACCTGCAAACCACCAAGTCATACTTAGATTAAAACCGTTCTTCAGTGCTACAGCGAACAGAGCTTTGCCCTACGGAGATAAGCACTGCGATAGGCCTTTGAAGTACGAACTAGTTTTGCTACCTTTCTCCCTGTTCAGGCCTCTTCAGAATCATCAAAGCGGTCTTCTTAAAGTGTGACTGCCTCACAAGTAGCTTCTAATGGACTGCCCTTCACTCCCTTGTGCACTAATCAGAGGTAACCTGACTTTTACTTTCCTAATGATGCCTCTTTCAAAGAGCATGCAGGCTAATACTGATTTTAAATGGCCCTAAATGCAGTGCTCCTCTTAACCTCCTCTGTTCTGACCAGCACACAGACCCACAACCCAGCAATCCCAGGGCCGACCTGTCCTGAGGGACCTACAGGGAGGTTTTTACAGGGCCACTTCCCTTGTATTCCCTGCAGCCACCCACGGGCTGCTCCCTAAATGGTTGATCTCCTTATTCCTTTCCCAGAAGAACCCAAGGTTTTGCAAAAGCTCACTAATGATTTTTTTTAAATGTATTTGATATCGGGTCTCACTACACAGCTCAGACTCCCAGTGATCCTCCTGTTTCCAGCTTCCCCAGTGCTGGGATTACAGGCATGCACCACCACAACCAGACTCCTCATTGATGCCTAAAAGAGTGATTTTTAAATTTAATACACAATAAAATAATTTTTTTAAAAACAAACCTTGGGGAAATTGTTAGGATTGAAGATCTTTAAGCTCCACACACTGAACGTTTCAGTACAGTTCGTTGGGATGAGGCTGGGAATGTGTACTCTACAAGAGCAGGCTCATCAGCCACCCGTAGGTGACTTACACACTGGGAAACAGTGTCCTACAGAGAAATGTCCACCCGAGGGCCACTAATCCTAAGGCTCTGTTCCTATAATAGTCCTCAGACCTTAATCTTAAGGTGTACACATACTCTAGCTAAGTGAATGTTTAACCTCTGAATACTTCTGTTCTCTCAGCCTTGAATAGCCTTCTTCTTCCTCCTGCCCTGTGAATGTGTATGGTTTAAAATTTTTCTCTGGGCCGGCCAAATAGCTCAGGGGATTAAAGCACCTGCAAGCAGGCACAGGAGATGGGGGTTCGATCCACAGGCCTGCTGTGCCAGTCCCGTCCCCAGGGTACACTGACACAGCCATTGAGACTGGGCATGGTGGCGTGTGCCTGTAATCCCAGCTCTTGAGAGGCTGTAAACAGGAAAATCACTAGGAGTCCAATCTAGTAGTGAGACCCTGAATGCCCTATAGACCCTTCCCTAAAAAATTAAAAGGAAAAAATAAATAAACTTTTTCCCCAATTATGTGCTCTGAAGTCCTCCCTGGGATCCCTTCAGATTCCCTCCTTGAAGTTTCTGAAGTACCCGGCTTACATGTTGCTTCTCCTTGGTTTAATTAGTTCTTGCATTACACCTAGTATGTAGCCCATCAGCATTCATTATTAAACTATGAAATGCTCAAAGATGTAAATCCCATATGACATATCTTTTCATCCAGCAGAAGGCTGTGACTGTGGTAGATGTTACATAAATGTGTGTAGAAGTAAACTCGCTTTAATCATATCCGCTAAATGCATTTAACATGTTAGGCAGCATCTCCCCGTCTCCCCTCAGAATGCCAAGTCAGAGATTATGTCTGATCTAGATGTTCTATACAGCCTAATTAGCTAGAAATTATGTAGATATTGTGTACCTTGTGTTTTGTTAACTTTGGGTTCCAGAATCCTGTCTATAGAGAAAGATACAAGCATCTAACTACAAACACATTTAAGATTACTTTTAATGAGGAACCTTATAAACATACCAAAATATTTACTTAAAAATTGATAGCATTGCATATTACTAAGGAAACTAATGGGAACTATACATCCTCATATCTGGTGAGACTGTAAACCATAACATCTATGCAACTGAATCGGATAGTTTTTATTAAACATGTAAAGTGTACAAATTAAATTCCACTGCTTTATATTCTTTCCTGGAAAAGCTCACACACAAGCATACAGTAAAATGCATGAAAATATTCACTATAGCCTTGAATGCAAGAGCAAAGTTCTATTAATAAAAGAATAGGTAAACAAATATTGGTATGTTCAGTCTACAGGATAATCAGCAATTAATTACAAGAAACATATACTAATGGAGAATAGAAAAGATCTTTAATTCCAAGGATCTCTAATATATATTGTTGAGTTTAAAACAAAGGCTACAGGACCTACATTAAGGAATACCACATTTTTAAAAATGTAGTCCTGAAAGTTAATAATACCTACATTTAACTGCAATGGAAAATGTAAATCCATGTAATGTTTTAATGTAGATAGGAATGAAAGAATATGACACAAAGAATTCATTATCCCTCCTAAGAGGTGACTGAAATGAGCACAATAAATGTGGAACAAAGCAAGGCGGACTTCTTAATTTCTGTCATCTGAGGATATTTTCAATAAACTTGTATTCATACATTACTTCTATGCAAATGTTTTATATAAATGATACACTATGAGATGACAAATCCATTCTACTGCATATTTTGCCTATGTCTAGTTTACTATATAAATACTACATAGTTAATATGCTTATGAAAGTATAAAAGGAATTCCTTACCACATGGCAAATTTTAAAAATATGTAGAAATTGGTTTGTCACACTTACAGATGAATTGCAAACTTTCTGTCCCCATCACTTCCTATAAATATCCCAAGAGATGGGTGCACGGAATAGTCAGGTTAAAGCTGTAGTTTAAAAAAAAGCAACTGGAAGATAGGGCAGGCCATATAGCTCAGAGGATTAAAATATCTGAAAGCAGGTGCAAGGGCTGGGGGTTTGATCCTCTGGGCCTGCCATGCTGGCCCCACTCCCAGGGCACACTGTGATGGCAATTGAGACTGGGCACAGTGGCACGCGCCTGCAATCCCAGCTCTTGGGAGGCTGTAAATAGGCGGGTTACTACAAGTCCAATCTAGTAGTGAGACCCTGAACATCTTGTAGATCCTGCCCTAAAGTACAGAAGACAAAAAGAAAGAAAAAAAAAAACAGGAAGAGTTGCTAAGGCTAATTGCCAATCATTTTTAGAAAAGAATGACACAATCCTTAAACCACATTAAAAAAAAGTCTTCCTTTGGCCTGGTTATGTTTGTTTTCTTCTTTTTTCTCAAGTTCTCTTTTCAGTGTTCCCATGCCCACAGTTGCCCTGTGTGATCACACGCCTGTCCAAAGACTTGTGACAAATACTAGACTGAGTCCTTACTTCTAGGAGTCCTTTCCTGGTTCTTGTCTCGGTCCAAGAAGTTAATATTTGTAATCTCAAAGATACATTATTGGAATCCCACCAAGTTAATTCCAATCCACCACTCCCAGTGCAACCCATGGCAACAATAAAGACCTAAAACATATTTATAATTATTGGGGAACCAAGGGGCCCTAAATCCAGCCAAGAAGATGGCTTTCTGGAACAAAGAGACTGACCCAGGACCTCACCTGGTTTTATTCAGTGGAGGAGGTGTGGCTTGAGGAGGAATGACCAGAATTGTGGGAAGTAGGTGAGTACTGTGGGCTGAGCTAGGTGGGTGGCCTACATTTACTTCTGCCATATGCAGAGAGGAAATGCAAAGGAAGTAATCTGCTTTATGCTATTGAGATAGTATCTAATTTTTTTTTTTGGGGGGGGTCTGGTGTTTCAGCTTTGATGTAGTCTTTCAAGTGCCAGGGAGTCATCGCCTCTGTCTTGAGGCTCAATCTCAGCTGTTGGTGTGGAGCATTGGCTTTTTGTCCTCTCTCAACTCAGCTCACATTAAAGAGCAGCAGGTGTAGGTTACCAGGGAAACACACACGCCACCTTCAAAGACTATCACCAGCACCTCAGCTAGACCAATATACAATGCTTAAGGCCAATTGAAGAATAAATGGAAGTCCTAGCCAGCTCTGTACATATCAATATGAGGAAATAGGGTCAGGCTCAGTCAAAATGAAGACAGTTGGTCTTATTTCAAGGAGAGCTGCTCAGGTGGTCCTCCACACTTTCTGCATCTGCATACTTAGTGCTTTACTAACCAGGAGGACTGCACAGTCCTGCTGCTCCTCCTGTCTCCCTACTGGACACCGAAAGTACTGCTTCTGAAGGCTATGCCATCTGTATGTGGGGAAGAATAGAGCTGGTAAGGTCACTATGATCAGGGACTCAAGCTGAAATCATGGCTTTATTACACAGCTTGCTCTGCCTTTGTTTCTACCTTTCTAGAGAAACATGGAAATCAAAACATCCCATGCATCTGAAGCCTGGGATTTACATAATTTTAGAAAACTCTTTGTAGGAAAACAAATAGAAAGTCACAAGTAATAACTATTAAGATCCCTCCCTGGTACTTGGAAGCACATGCAAGTATTATATAGAGTTCTAAAACAGCCTTCAGTAACCGCTTGGAAAGTCCCCTCTGACTCATGTGTAATGTCAATAAAGAATACCTGGGTCAAGAGTAGGTGAGTGACTTCATCATTTTGCATCTACTTTGAGATGAGCGCCACAAGTCTTCCAGGTCTCTTTTGACACTAAGGACCTGTGGTGATGATGAAAAGAATAGTGCTATTTAGCTACAAGGAGCACATGTTGTGCCCTGGATAGTTTAGAAATTTCCAACTTGTAGATGAGGGGTCCCCAACCCTAGGCCACAGACTAGTACCAGTGTTTGCACAGCAGGAGGTCAGCACTGGGCCAGCAAGGAAAGCATCATCTGTATTTACAGCCACTTCCCTTGAGGCCCCATACACCTCCTGCCAGACAGCCATGTTGGGTTCCCCTGTGGCTATGAACCCTCCTGTGAATTGTGCACACCAGAAGTCTAGCTTGTGTGTCCCTCATGAGAACTCAAGGTCTGATGATCTGAGGTGGAGCTGAGGTGGTGATGCTAGCTCTGGAGAATGTAATTATTATGTATTGAAAAAATATAATGATAAAACAAAAGAAGCTAAACACAAACAGCTTACCCTCAATCTCTGGGAAATTTTTCTCCCACAGAACCAGTCACAGAGGTCAAAATGGTTGGAGATCAATGCTGTAGGTCATGGGCGATAGAAATAAAATCCTTTTGTGATACTAAAAGTGCCATGGGATAAATATTTATCATACACACACACACATACACACACACACACACACACACACACACACACACATGCATGCACTTGTGCACACCGCCACATTCTTATGTTGAAATCTTCATCCCAACATGATGGCCTGAGAAAATGAGGCCTTTGAGAGTAATTAGGTTGTTAGTGTACAGCACTTATAAATGGGACAAGCACCTTTCAAAGGAGGTTCCAGAGAGCTCAGTCACTTCCTGAGGGAGAGGCCAGGGTTGCTGCTGAGACCATCAGGCTACATCAGATACCAAATCGGCCGACGCCTTGGCTTTGGACTTCGTAGCTTTCAGCACTGTGACAAATACATTGCTGTTGCTTATAGGCCACCAAGTTTATGGTGTTTTATTATAGCAACTAGAAAGGAAGAAACTAGGAAGGAAAGAAGGAAGGAAGAAAAATGTAAGTAGTAGTGGTTTTCAAAGAGCCATAAAGTTCAACTGTACAAGTAGTTTCCACGTTATGACATTATTTCAGACAAGTGTGATTTTATTTATAAAATTATTATTACAAATATGTTTTACTTGATGAAATCTTCAATTGTTAGATTTCCTATAGAAAGGGACAATTCTGTCACAGGTCGAAGTACAGCTAACGAGGCTAGGAACATTCCCAGATCCTCTCACCCTCAGAGATCACGCATTGAAGTCTTCTGAAACGTACACACAGCAGAAAACATGCTTTGTACTATGGCTGATGGGAGCTGCATGTATTTCAGAGTGTTTCATTGGACAGCGTGAACCTTGACTCCTTAGCTTATCCTAAAGTAATAGAATGAGACAGAGTACACCATTCACTGAAGCTGTAGAGTCTAAGATAAAGCTTAACAGCAGGCCTCCTTTTTAATAGTAAGTGGGATCTTTTTTTTTTTTGATATAATAAACTTTATACTTTTTTCAAATCAAATTGGTAAGACAGTTTCAATAATTAACACATTGAATATATTCTTCCTAGAGGTTAATTGCTGTACAAGATGCAGAGATGATATCCTAACACCATTAGAACAAATCACTCTATTCATTAAGAGAATGTAACTATATATCTATCCTAACCACTTTGAACACACAGAAACAAAATGAACATTTATCTGTATCCCCTTTTTTGGTTAACTTCCATTATTTGAATATTATAGGTGTGTAAATGCAGCAAAATATTCTAAAAGAGTCCAGTAGTCCATAATAGTATTGGGGCTTCCGCTTGACTGGCAATGTCA
The DNA here is from genome assembly GCF_000260255.1 of Octodon degus. NCBI lineage: Eukaryota > Metazoa > Chordata > Mammalia > Rodentia > Octodontidae > Octodon > Octodon degus. The sequence goes on from NW_004524678.1 coordinate 1,537,481, forward strand.
GAAATTGTTGACCTGAGTCCCC
>NW_004524678.1:1543485-1552164 GCF_000260255.1 Octodon degus
TTTCTGCAGCTGTTTCTTTATTTCAGAAGCCATTGATTCATTGATTTCAGCTATGTGATTCCCAATTTGTTCTGTGTTAGTGTCCTCTGCACTTGTTATGGGTGGGCTTGGGTTCTGAGGTTGCATTTTGTTCCTTGTTGTCATTTTGTGTAGCACTGTCTTCTGACTTTTGTTGTAGATCTTTGTTGTAGTTATTACCTTAGCACGTACTGAATTTCAGGTGCAGATCTACAAAGTTTGGGTTTATCCAGCTGTGCCTGGCTTGGGTCTGGCTGCTATGCTCAGCTCCTTCCTGCTGCTGCCCTTGAGGGTGAACCTGTTTTGCCCCCCTGGTAAGATTTTCTGCTCCTAGACTAGCTGTGTAGTTCTATCCTCTACACTCTCTGCAGGGATTTCAGCTGAAGGGTTTCACCCCATAACTGTATGCCAGGCCTGAGCTGAGCCTGGAGTAGGGGGGAAAGGCAGCTCTCCCACACACTCACTGGGCCTGGGCTAGGACTGGGTAGGGGATTCCAGGAACGGGGCAGAAATTCCTACTCGGCAGGCGGGGTGGAGGAGGTTTTGCGGAGTGGTGGGGGGTGTTCCAAGGGGGTAGAAGATGGTCTCACCCATGCTGCGCCTGGGCTGGGACCAGTATAGGTCTGGCCGGCGCAGGGTAGCGGGAAGCTCTCCCACACACTCAACAGACCTGGGCTAGGACTGGGTCTGGGGGTTCCTGGAACACGGCAGAAATTCCTACTTGGCGGGCAGGGTGGGGGAGGTGCTGTGGAGTTGTGGGGGGCATCCCAAGGGGTGGAAGAGGGTCTCACCCATGTTGTGCCTGGGCTGGGACCAGCAGTAGGTCCCGCAGGCGCAGGGTAGCAGGAGGCTGTTGCACACACTCACTGGGCCTGGACTAGGACTGGAGTAAGTGGAATCTTTTAAGCAAAATTTAAAATTATTTATATAAATATTCTGACAAACAACATAGAATAAAATAGGACTTGTGAGGTTAAGAGCAATCTTACTCTCTTTTGTCTCATCAGCCAAAGGTGCATTTCTCAATATCTCACTATATTCACTGAACAGCTTCTCTCCCACAGCCTCTAGTAGTCCTCCTCCTTGTCATTACAGTCCTGAGAACTGTGATTCACAGGAGCCCCCTCTCTGGCTGCTGCTCTGCCCAAATCTACCCAGATCAACCCAACCCCAGCTATGAGCCAGATGTCCCCTCAAGACATGTGGCATCAGCAGTCTTGAGCCAGCAGCAAAACCCATATGACAGGAAATCTGCATTTCTCCCTCCTTCACTCTAGTCCCTCCATGTATACTTCTGTAGAATCTCCAGGGCTTCCCTTTGAAGCTAAACACACACACACACACACACACACACACACACACACATGATTAGTTGCTATTTTCTGACATTCTCTATTGAAGGGCAGCATCATTATAAATCCTCAGGCTGTCTCAGTGCCCCACAATGCTATGTACCTGTCATAAACCACCAGAGAGCAGATGAAATAAATAAGGTGACTGGCTTCCAGGTCAGCTCCCTTTGGGCTCAGGATAAGACAACATGATGTTTATCTCATGGAAGTGGATGGAATAGAAGCGTCTTCTCATCCAAAAAGCCTCGGTGTTCTTGGTAGGAAAAGAGCAGAACAGAGGCTGAGGATGAGGTATCAGTGCCCAACATATGTTCACTACACTTGCTAAAGATTATTTGTGGACACGTAAGAGAAGCTAAAACTACAATGAACATCTATTCACTCACACTTTGTGAAAAATAATAAACAGGACTCATGGTCTCTTGTTCTCTCTACTCTCTGAATAGGAGGATCCAACTTGCACTTTATCTGCAATGTAGAAAACCTTAAGAAATTATTTATTTAATTCCTGGGTGAAAGAATCTTCTCTTCTGCGCAAACACTATGATGAGTTAGCTATAGGACCCAAAATCCTAAGGACTGAATCTCTACAAGAAGAAGGCAGGCACAAATAATGATGCAAACCTCAGAGCTCTAATGCTTTTCCCATTTTTAGAGAGATCCTGTGTTGACCAGCTGCTTGTGCCCATGCATGCTTCCTAGTACATACTAACAAATGTTCTCATCAAGTACTTTTTAACCTCTTCATCAAGAATTTATTGAACTGTAGAAAAGTTAATTATATTTGGACCTATATATTGTAAACTGGAAAATATGTTGAATCTTAATACACATGAGTTTAAGATGGTTGCATTTATTGCCAGTAGCATCCCTCAAGTACGAGCCCAAGGTAGAGTACCATGCTATGTGTTCTGTGAACCAGGAGTGAGGCTGGATTTCCATCCACCTCAGAAAAAAATATTTACACTTGAAGAAGCAACAAGAAGTGAAAGGATTTTTTTTTCTTGGATATCAACAGAAAGGTTGCTTGGAATAGTCTTAGTGGTGATAGAAAATGCATTAAGGGGAAAGAAATTTGAGTTGTAGTCTAAGCTCTGTTCATAAGCAGCTGTGAGGCTTTGGTAAATCTCTTTACATTTCTGTTTTACTTTCCTCATCTGCTCAATGAACAGGCCTGCAAAGATTATTTTCGCAAGTACCCAACCCTGAACCTCCTAGAGTTTTGTGAAATACGCAGAGTTAGTAGCAGGCCACTCAGTTTCCCTACAGCTCCGGGATGGAACATTACTAATCATTTCCCTCCTGGGAAATTGATATCAGGTGATGGGAATAGAAAGTTGGTAGGATGTTTCTGGGTCTTACAAACAAATTTCCATGTACCTCTTTAATTTGCGATTACCTTAAGCAAGCAATTCCCTTTACACTTTTATTCAAAAATAACAAGCTGTGTTTGAAATGCCGGTATACACCATTTATTATGCTTCTCCAACCCAAACACGAAAACATTTGTACTTATGTTCTGACTTCACCTGGTGGCTTTCATTTTCCCCAACATAAAGACAGGGTGAAGCAAAGTAATAGAAAAATAGAAAACATCTTTGTCGGAAAATGAGATCGCAGCTGTGTAACTGGAGCACACAACCATAAATCAGAATGTCAAATCCAAAACACATGACTTTGTGCAAGTTCTCCATGTGCGCTCTAATGTGATTACAGCCTGGTTGCTATTATGATTTAAAACAAAGTCTTTCATGCTAGAAACAAAATGCGGAATGTGAGCCGCCTGGGGGAGAGAGCTGCGAGCGAGCGAGCGAGCGAGCAACATACCCCTCGCTGTCCTTGAGGTGGGCTACAGTATTTCAAACGCCGGTTTGTCAGGTGTGAGGGAGGAACAGAACACAAGAAGAACCTTGGCAGAGGTCTTAACATGAGGGACAAATTAGGCAGTGGTGCTCAGCTCAGCTTGACAATCTGAAATTAGCTTCTTTCTCCCGGCTCCTCATCTTTTTTTTTTCCTTCAGAATCCCAAAGCCAAAGACAAAGATTACAGAAGTCATTCTTTCCTGCCTATCACATAAACAAATGGCCCAGCTGTTATTGCTAAGATTCCAGTTTTAAACTTGGACTTTCTTGTATAAACTTCAATGTAATGGTATTTAAAGTGTCATAGGCAATAAGCATCTAATCCTACTCAATAAATTGTAGGCTTGTTGCATGAACTTCTAGAGCTGTTAAAGACAGCTGTGCTTTTTTTGTAATTTAAGTCATTTCCAAATTGGGCAGCGTCCAGGTGTATTTTCAGACAAACAATGTGTGCTCGAAAAAATGATGTTCGGAGCCTTTTAGCAATAGAATAAACACAGAGGAGTCACTGCTGAGGCACAACAGGGAAATCAAGGCTCTGCTCACCCAGGAGGGCAGGTATCAAGGTAGGGACTCCAGGAAAAGGCTCTTTCAGTACTGTTAAGAATGTGCATGAGGACCTTTACCCCCGAGGACTCTTACTTTTTTGTAGCTGGTTGTTGAGCCAGTTCCATACATGGAAGACAATTTAGCATTCCTTAAAATATAATCTTGGACTTCAAGAGCAAAGACACTACCGTAAACCAAAGACAACTCCTCCAGTACTGATATTTAAAGGGTCAGGAAAAAAATTATTGCTACCCTTATGATGTCACTGAAGTAAATCACTGTGGACATCATGTGATAAGAGGTCATCCTGTCCAGTTTATTGTCACCAAGAAGATCCATAATGAATGCATTTTAAAATAAATAAATAAAATGAATATATAAATAATAAAATTATGTTATATCCAAATCATCATCAGGCTTTAAAAAGACCTTCTGATGCAGCAGAGCTCAGAGTAGGCAGGTGGAAGGGTATTTTTCCACATCCACCCAAGATAAGTTTGCATAACTGGCTGCTGCTCCTGCATACAAAATCCACAGCCAGGATTCCGAATCATGGGTGGTAATGGTGGGTGGTTGGGGAGGGTTGCAAAGGGTTCGTCTCACAAGCTGATTCCAGAGCTGAGTGTGTCCCTCCTCCTGCCCCTCACTGTTGTTTATTATTAACAGTTGGTGGGTGCCTACCAGAATCTACACATTTAATTCTACACTGTTATAGAGGACATTATCTTTCAGGCAAAATATCTATGGTGTCCACCTCATTGTCAAGAATGTGGGGAAAACAGAGACAAGCATGGGGAAAACATAAATCAAGACTTCGATCCCACAGGGAAGCTCCCTTGAGTCCCTCTGTGGTGGGTGGAACTTCATCAGAGACAAACTCAGCCTGAAAGGAATCAACACCTCTTTTGGCTGCTGGAACATAATGCAAGCTCACAGGTGGAAGGAGTTCAAGCCATGACTCAGGATTACTTTGGGGCCAGGTGCTGGACAGCTATACCTACTCCCCAGGCTCTTAGAAATACCCTTTGGATCCTTGCCCACATACAACCCCCCAAATTACACTTCTACCTGCATTCCCAGGAAAATTCAAGCTAAAACTAGAGAATTAAGACACAGCACATCGAGGGGTTCAGATGACACCCCTGTTGTGCCCCTTGGAGAAATGAAAGCTCAGCCCCTCATTCCTGTGGACATAACACCTAGGAAAAAGTCACTTGTTTCTAGTCTCATAGAGCAAAATCCCTCTGGCTTTGTTCAGTTTAAGGGGAAATTTAACAGCTCATCTTACATTAAAACCTAAACAAAAAATAGTTAAAACCAACTAACCTCCCAATGCTACTTCAAACAAGTAGAACATACCAGACACATGGTATTTATCAATCAATTAGACCTTTGGCTTAGCCAGCTTTGAGTCCCAACCCTCTCCTTGAGAAGGTCCCTAAAATCCTACAAAAATATTGTCTAAACTACAGATACAGCTTTCCGAATTTTGTTCTCAAGGCAATTTACACAATGCTATGGGTAGCATTCTTCAATACGTGTGTAACCTCCACGAAAATGCTGTTTAATTTTCATGAAATTATCTGAAAAAGAAGGACATGCCCCTTGGAATGGAATGGTGGATAGGTTTTTTTGTTGTTGTTGATTTGTTGTGTTGTGTTTTGTTTTGTTTTAAGCTAAAAGCTGGAGAATAAAATTATTGAAACCATCTTCTGTTCTACTTTAATTTTCACCAGCTTTTGCTAGTTTACTTTAACAAGTAATGTTTGATTGAATTCAGGCCTGCTTTTGTTTACAAAATGAACGCGAGCCAGCAAGTCGTGGCCTGGCTAATTTGCAATCCGCTGCCTTGTTCTCTTCCCCTTTAAACAAAAATCTGGAGTTTGTGATTTATTGTTGATTTGGTTAGTTCAAATGATTTTGATGGCTACAATCTACCTTCCACTCTTTCCTTGAAATTTCACCAAAATCAACTTACCAATTTCTACTACAAGAGTTAGAGCTCATTCTCCACCCCTACAAAAAAAAAAAAAAAAAAGAAAAACACATCTTACCCCCCAAGATTTCACATGCCAGCAAAAGGAACTCAGAATAAAAATGCACAGATAGAAAGAGAGGAAAGCAAGACCCTGAACGTCTACGACTTTACAAGTTAAACTGATTTATTCAGAAAAATGACACTATATTCACAAATTACAACTGTCCTTAATAGGCGTGTGAGTTTTGAGGAGCCATCCTTGTTTGAAAATCAGGTAACCAGATGTTTTCTCAAAGCCAGTAGGCTATCTAAATCTTCTTGGAAGTCTTATTCCTAAACCTCCTCCTTTAGGAATTCTGATTATACAAGTCCAGAGTAAAATCTGTGTGTTCATAAAGTGCCCCTAACTGGCTCTGGAGGGTTACCAAACTTCAAAATGTTAGTCTAGTCTTTACTAATGTGTCATGTTGCCTTGCCCAGAAGTCTCATCTCTGCTTGAAGTCCTCAGTAGGAATCCTCAGGTGTCATCTTATTTCTAGGCTGCAAGACTGCTGTATTGTTCCCTGAACATGAGGAGAGGGGAAGCAAGTAGAGTCCTGTTCCTATTTCCCTTGCAACTCATGCACAAGGTCCACAAACATATTACTACTGTTGTTTTTGTTCTATAAAATTGCTGCCCAATGCCTAAAATGCTTGGCTTCCACAGAGCATGGTGTGCCCATCACATTCCACCTCTGATCAACCTCTTGTTCTCCGAATCGCAGGCAAAGCACGTGACCAGTTTCTTCCACCCCTCTGCTCAGGATCAGAGATCCTTCTGTAATCTCACCTCTTCCCTCAGAATGCTTATTTTAATGGAATCTCATCCTCAATACAAAGGAACGTTAGCCTGTTGGGGTAGACATGGAGGTAATGGCTATTCTGAAAAGACAAAGGATGGAACAAATGCCCTTATCATTTAGCTCCCAAGCAGCATATGGCACCTGTCAGATGTTCAACAAATATTGCTGGAAATGCAAATGGGCATTCACAGTCTAACTGACTGTGAGAGACTGCTTTATTAAGCTCTGACTTTCCAGACTGCAGCTTAGCCCTGTGGAACCGAAGTCTTAGAAGTAAGAGGCTGCCTATGCTGATAAGGAAAATAAGTTCATAGGGAGGGATGGCTTGTCCCAGCTTAATATAGGAAAATTTTAGTGAGGAGACTAACTCAAGGTCTTATCTTTTTCTTTTTCATCCATGTGGCACAGGATCTCACTACGCAGCTCAGACTCGTAGTGATCCTCCTGTATTCAGCCTCCCCAGGACTGGGATTACAAGCTTGTGCCACCACGCTCAGACTCAATCGCTGGCTCAGAGCACCCCAGGGATAGGGCCAGCATGGCCTTTTTGTTATTTTTAAGGATTGAATTTTTCTTCATTATTCATCTATAAAATACATAATTAATAATGCTCCCTACATTGTAGGGTGGAAGAAGAGTAAATGTATAAAGGAAATACATACAAGCATTTCAAACATTTAAACTGGTATTATTTTATTAAATCACATCATGGTCCCTTTCCAAGTACAATGTTCGACTTCCAAGTCTTCCACAATCTGGTGTAATGTTGTCAGTCCAACTGGATTTCCCATTATGGACCGTGCAATGCAATTCCAGCACTTCACTACTCAGCGTTAGGTCAAATTTCACAGGTTAAGAGTACTGTCCTCCATAGCCCTGTCCTCATCTCAAGCACCAGTCACAACTCTAGGGTTACCCAGCCACCTGCATTTCTGACTCACTGGCTAAAAATTATAGGGCTCCCACTGCTCCCTCAAGTTCAATATTTCAACTGAACAGTGCTCAGGAAAACACTATACTTACAATTAAAGTTTTATAGAAAAGACACAAATCAGGATGGACAACAAAGAGATGCATAGGTGGTGGTACTGTGGGAACCCCAAAGGCAGAATTTCCGTGCTCTCAGGACCTTCCAACAAACAGGACCTTCCAACAAACAGGAAGTTCACCTGAGACCCAGGAATCCATACTTTCATCGGAGATTCCTTATATCAGTGTGATCAACTGAATCACTGGCCACATGATTGAACTCAGTTTTCACGATCCTTCACGCTCAAGTCAGGGTGACATCACCTGGATCAAAACCCCATGTTCTAATCATGTGGCTGTCCTGATCACAGATGGGTCATCTCATTAGCATAAACCCAAACCTACTGTTGTAGGAGCACCATGAATTACAGATCATGCCATCACTCAGGGAGCCCCAAGGATGTAGAAATTACTCTTAGGTGCTACCATCTAGCCAAATTCCTTCAAAGAGGCCTGCACTCTGACATGACTGGCGTTCCCCTCCCCTCAGGCCATCGTCAGTTCTTTCTTCACAAAAACCTAAAGAGCCAGGCTTGCACCCGCGTCACACCTTCCCAGTCCTCATGCATAGTTAATGCATAGTTAATAGTTAGGTGATCTCTAGGCTGCGTCCTGGTGTGGCGGTCTGGGTGCCGGGCAGCGGAGCGCAATAGTTAGGTGATCTCTACCTCTGTACCCATATGTGTACATAGGTATGGAAAGGGCATTTTCAAACCTCAACTAGCACCTGGACTACAATTGCTGCCGTAGAAGCAGATACACGAACACAACGTGAGAATAACAAGGGAAATGTCCTAGTCACTGGCAAAGGCCTCAAAATGAATTCAAAATGCAGTTTACCTCAAACTGAGGTATGGTGACAAACATGACCTGAGAAAATGTGAGCTAAGAGGAGCAAAAATAAGAGAACATTTATGTTTGTTAGTCTGAAGGTGCTAATGACGGTGGTGGTAGTGGTGGTTTAATTTTTCTCAACTTCTGGTTGAATTTCATTCATCTTTAGCAAGCAAGCTTATTCCACAAGCAAAATATTCTTTTGAGTTCATTC
>NW_004524678.1:1553864-1559465 GCF_000260255.1 Octodon degus
ATCATCATTCTTTTTCGGCCTCTTTCTGCCTATGCCATGGGAAAACGCTACACAGCCTGCCTTTTGTGGCCCACAAAATTATGAGGCAAAATGATTACTACTGTATTAAACTTACCTTTTACTTGTTATAAATAGTAAGCATTATTATTTCTTTTGAGTTACGTCGATTTTAGTGCATACACAGTTCCTTATCATCACCACCAAAGATCAATTCAGCCTAACTTTAATATCTCAAAATACTTTTTGGTAGCATCAGTAGTTGTAAATCCACCAATCAAACACAAGACCCACTAATATATTCATTAAACAACAGTGTTGCTTGTGTCAGAGCATCACATGCATGGCATCGCATGGTAGTCAACACTTGTAACTGGCTTGTTTCAACTAGCATGAGGTTAAGGTTTGCTTGTGTTGTATGTATTAATCTTTTTTTTTTCTTGTGGTTGCTGAATGGCTTCAATTGGATAGATGACTCACTCACAGAAGTAATCTGAGATTGGTCCTAGGAGCAGGGGATTTTTAAATGCTGCTATTTTAAGCATTTATATACAGACTATTGTCTGAAAATAAGTTTTCATTATGGGGGACTAGATAGCTGGAAGTATGGTTGCTGGGTCACAGGCAAGAGCTGCACTTACCTTTGTAAGAAAACATCAGAGTTGCTGTACAAGGTTGCATCCCCAATGTAGTATGCAGAACACTGATTGCCTCACTTCTCTGTCAGCACTTGGGATTTTCAGCGCATTTCAGTAATTCTAACAGCCATGTAGTGGCTAATGATATTGATCATCTCCTCATGTGCTTATTTTCTACCTGCATATGTTGTTTTGGTGAAGTTTTAGTTTACTTATTTGTTTGGTGTTCGTTTGTTTGCTTTTGTATTTGGTATGGGGCTTCACTCTGCAGATTGGACTCATAGTGATCCTCCTGTTTTCAGCCTCCCCAATGCTGGGATTACAAGCACGTGCCACCATGTGTGGCCTCAGTGGTCAACTCAGCGTGCCTGGGCTGGGGCCAGTGCAGCATGTGGTGCTGGGGATCAAACCCCGGTCCCTGTGCTTGCCAAGCAGGCACTCAGACCAATGAGCTATCTTGCCAGCCTTTTTGAATTATTTGTCATTTCATTGAGCTTTAAAAGTTATTTCTAGGGCCGGGGAGATGGCTCAGTAGAATAAGTGCTTCTCTGGCAAGCGCAAGGGCTTGAGTTCAATCCCCAGTTGCACACACACACACACACACACACACACACAAGTTATTTCTACATTTTGGATTCATACTCCATGCATTACATGAGTTGCAAACATTCTCTCCCAACATGAGGTTTATCTTTCATCTACTTAGCAATATCTTTTGACATAAAATTTTAAATTTTCTGAAGTTCAGTTTGTTGAGGTTTTTTTTTCCTCCTCTTGAGTCTTGCTTTTGGGATAGTATAGAACTCTTCACAGCCTAACATCATGAAAATTTTCTCCTATGTCTTCTTCCACAAATCCTTTAGTTCTATAGTTTATATTTTTATCTATAATGAGTTACTCTTTGTACATGGTACTAAGACTAGGTTGAGCTCTTTTGTGTTTTTATTAGACATATGCCTAAATATTTAAATTTTTGAAGCAATTATAATTTTTTTTAAGTTTCCACTTATTCTTTGGTAGAATACAGGAAAAGAATTGACTTGAGGGAATGGACCTTATGGCTTGTAACCTGGCCAAATTCATTTGTAAGAGGTATTTTGCATATGTCTTAGGATTTCATATGTAGGCAATAATGTCTTCTCTAAAGTATAATTGTTTCTTTTTTATGTATTTGTCACAAGGTCTATAGGGTGTTCAGGGTCTCCCTATGTAGATCAAACTCATAGTGATCCTCCTGTTTTCAGCCTCCCATGAGCTGGGCCAGTATGGCATGCCGGGGATTGAACCCCAACCAGTGCACTCTGCCTAAGTGGGGGCTTTAGTCTGTTGAGCTGGCTGGCTGGCCCACTTGATTCTTCTTTTCCTATCTGAATACCTTTTATATCTTCTTGATTTATTGGACTTGTTAAAGCTTATAATATAATATTAAACAAGAATGATGACAATGGATATCTTCTGCATTTATTATTTTGAAGAGAAAAATCAGTCTCTTTTCATTAGGCTTACCACGTTAGTATATCAAAGTGTGCTCCCTGAATACCATTCATTGTGCATCAAAAACAACTCAGTACAGCAGTTTAAAAAAATTAAGCCATAGGGTTGGCCAAATAGCTCAGCAGATTAATATGCCTGCAAGCAGGCGCAGGAGCCAGGGATTCGATCCCTGGGCCTGCTGTGCTGGCCCTGTCCCTGGGGTGCACTGAGATGACAATTGAGACTGAGCATGGTGGCATGCACCTGTAAGCCTGGCACTTGGGAAGCTGTAAACAGGCAGATCACTACGAGTCTAATCTAGTAGTGAGATCCTGAATGCCCTGTAGACCCTTCTCTAAAATACAAAAAAAAGAAAAAAAGAAAAAAAATTAAGCACTATTTTTTCTTTGCTCACAGTAAACAGTGGCTAGACTTGTTCTTTTCTATGTCCTGACATACATGTAATATATGTATGTGTATTATATATCATATATCCATGCATGTGCATGTGTGTACACATGTTTGTATTCATCTTGTTTCTGCTCACAAGGGCTTCTTCCACATTCTCTGAAAACTCTTGTATTCTTGCCTTTGTGCTTATGAGACCTTCATTTTTCTCCCCTTAGGTACGTAAGCCACCAATTTTTCTCTCCTGACCGTTACACGTGACCCCCATTATGTTAGAGAACACTCCTTCTACACAAACTCCATTATGCTATCATGCTTGCATAATGTGATCCATTGCTTCAACTCCTGATTTTCTCCCTCCTTTACTGATGAGCTTCTCTTACTGTGCCTACCCTGGCCCTCCTTTCAGACTTGGGCTCTAATTTCCCTTTATTTAGACCCTTCAAAGTGCAGAAAAACCACACCTAATCCAATACCAGTCCCTACTGGTAGAATTTTATTTTAGGCTCAGTCCCTGCTTGCCTGAGAAGAAAGGTCTGCTACTTCGGTTATTCTAAACATCACAGCAAGCCTGTTACAGCCACAACAAAGGACCATCATGGGATCATTCATGTTTTCTTGCTGACTTTATTGATTACATAACATGTAATCTGTTGTACGAAAGATCTTTGACTTTAAGTATCACATGATCTAGGTTTACTTGCCTTCATAAAAGATTACATGTAATATTTAACTTTCTATTGGTATTATTTTAACAACAATTACCCACTGGGATATTATAGAGTGAGAATCCCAGACTTTAGTCATTGGAAAAGGCTTTCTCTCCTAAAGATGCCAAATGTGTAATAGTTTTGTTGCATTTATTGAGGATGATGTACTTATTCTGGCTCTGTTTTCTAACTTTTTGTTGTTTTGATGTTTTCTATAATGCTATTAACTTCCTCTTGAAGTACCTTTCTTTTAAATTGCTCCCAATTTGCTATAGACATTATTACCAAGAAAGGGCTAGGAAGATAGCTCAGTAGAATAAGTGCCTGCCTGACATTGTGGCCAAGACAAATTCACTTTCCATGTCATCCTTATTCTTTCCTTTAATATTTCATGCTTACCTATAGTTTATTTTTTCAATGACATATTAATTTTTGTAGTTTTAGCTAATTATGAAAGAATCTCCAAAATTCAGTTAGTGCTTATTACATAGGAGAACTATGAATGACAAATAGATGAAAAATGTATAGAAGCAGGTCTTATATTTTTTAAGCACTAAGTAAACACTAGTTCCTGGGGTTTTCCATTTGTGCTTGATTTTAAGGGCAATCCAACCCCACACTTCCAGCTCCTATAGAAAATATTTCCATCTTCTTCCACTTGCACATACATTTTTTTCCACTTGTATTTTCTGATTTTGCTAGAGATTCACTATGGGCTGAAGTTTTTGAAGATATTCCAATTTCTCTTCTTTTTCATTTATCTCACTTCTTTGCCACCCCAAGCCAAACAATTCACAAGTCCCTGTTATTCTACTTTTACCATCTCTCTTTCCAAAATTAATTTTATTAAGTACACTTTTTGCCGCACATGATGATCATATTCATGTTAGGGCATTTGTGCCTGTGCATAATAGATCTTCATTCATTTTTTTCCCATTTCCTTTCTTACCCTTCCTTTTAATCCTTCTTCCCCCTCCCCCTTTACAAAGCTTGTTTTCCTGCCATTCATTCTTTTAGTTTTTTCAGACAGGGTCTAACTTGTAGTTCTGGCAAGCCTTGAACTCATTGTGTGGCTCAGGCTGGCCTTAAACTGCTGGCAATCCTCCTGCCTCCACGTCCTGAGTGCTGGGATTACAGGAATGCATCACCACTCCTGACTCCATTCTTTTTTTTTTTTTTTTACCTTATTCTTTTTTCCCTTTCTCTTTTCCTTTCCTTTGTTCTTCTCTCCACTTACTTAACCTTGTAACTCTCTGAAGACTTTATTTTCTTCTCTCTACCCTTGTTCAGAAGTTCATTGCTGCTCATTTGGATTAATGCCATAGGAGACAGAGCAATGCAATAGTCTGATAACCAACTAGGCCTGATTTCCACCATCTACAATATATTCCACACACTTTATTTTAATTTTCCTAAGGGACATGCCTAGTGGTGTCTCTGACTCAGTAACTTTCTTCCAATCTCTATTCCCCATTTACCATTGCAATTTGCTTTGGTGACTGTTTATTGCTTTATATTATCCATGCAAGCTTTTTGGTTCATACTAAAATGACAAACAGCAATAGTGTAACAGAAACTATGTCTTTTTTATTTCAATATTTAAATGCATAAGTTGTAGGAAGCAGACTTTGTTGACTTTGATTATCTCTAGCTGGCCTCCTAGGAAGTCTTTATTGCGGACTTTTAACAGCTTCTTGGATTTACTTTCTGTATATGAGATTGCTACACAGCATAGTTCCTTATAGATGAATTTTTCTGTCATTAAAAACACATACATATACACCATGATACCTATGTACATCTAAGCAATTCATCGGAACTTCAACTACATTAATTCTTTACATTGAGTACAGTGATACCCAAAAAATACTTCTGCATTTTTCTTTACATTGGGCATATTTGAAATTTGAAAACAAGAGCCAGTGTTGGTTTTCAGACAGAATCCATTTAATTAATCATACTATTTGAACAGCTGGGGAGGCCATATATTTATGTGAGAGCTTAACATTCTTGTGAAAAATTGTTAAGTATGAATCAAAACAATATTATTTCACTCTTTAATGATACACTATTTGTCTTTAGATTTAATTCACACCTAACTTTATAAATCAATAATTCCAGTCTCTGAGACACATTATTACCTGTGCTTAAATGCTTTTAAAAGCTCTATCATAAGCAGGTGGTTTTTTTAAAAAAGGCTGAGAGTAGAGAAGAAGTAGTTCAGTAAATTTATGTTTTCCCTTTGGTAGTTAAACAGCAAAATGATGGAACTTCCTTAGAAAAACTTGCATGTGTCTCATTCAATATAACAGTAAAAAAGACTACCCATACAAATGTGAGTAGAAAACACAGCCAAGAGCCAGTGAGACAGTTCA
>NW_004524678.1:1560132-1583682 GCF_000260255.1 Octodon degus
GAAGAAGAAGAAGAAGAAGAAGAAGAAGAAGAAGAAGAAGAAGAAGAAGAAGAAGAAGAAGAAGAAGAAGAAGAAGAAGAAAAAGAAGAAGAAGAAGAAGGAAGCACAGCAAATTCTGATATTCATGCAAAAATATAGTTTTAAAGAAAAATATACATTAAAACATATCAAGCAATAGCAGAATAAGTGGAAAACTCTACAAAGCTACACTGAATACTGGATTCTAACTTCCAAAAGATGAATTTTAAAGAAAGAGGACTTTGGATTCTATCAGCTCTCTTGTGATAGGAGACTTCACGGCTTTGGGCAGTTACTGAAATGAGAGCCCTTACAGGCACTCTTATGAGCTGTTCTTTGGACTCAACCAGGGCAGTCAGGGCCACTAAGGGCCACAGTGAGACCTGAGAAGCCTGGTAGAATTTTCTAAAACTCTTCTGAAAGGGCATAAGTTCCATATCTGGGGATAAAGAGGACAAGTAATTGAAACATGGTGTGGTAAAGTTTGATTTTCCATTTTTTGATTTATAACATTGTAGAAAAGAATTGCTTATGCTCAGTAATTTGCATAACTAATGCCATAGGGCTTCTATCAGTAGACAGAGGAACCCAAAAGGCTTTGCTTATGCGCTACTTCACCCTGAGAGTCAAGATTCAGATGAGCCAGTCACTGGAGTTCACATCGGCTCCCCCACGCCTTTCAGGTTAAATTTGCCTTTTTGAATTATTTCTGGTTTTTTCCTCCAGTTCCTTAACTTGCATAACTTTGAGCTGTACAGAGAAAAGAGTGGCACATGGTATCCCGTTCTCTGTCCCCAGTCCCCTAGGTGTGGTCCTGACCTCTATCATTTCTGCCGGGATGCTGAGGATTGTGCAAGAGAACACAGAGAGCCATTCTGATCCTTGAGAAATTTAGCAACCCGCAGGAACACAATTAAGGTACAAGTGAAAACATGGGATTCAGAATTAAATCCCTGACCTGATACTTGAGTGCATCAGGTGCAGTTGAAGTGAAACTTTATTCATTCATTCACTCATTTGCTCACTCACTAACTATTCATTCATTCATTCATTCATTCATTCATTCATCCATTCCATAGCTATTGAACACTTACTACCAGACAATTTTTTTTCTTGTATACGGGGCATTGAACCCAGGGCCTTTGAACTGAGCTTTATGTCCACCACATTTGTATTTGTTATTATTTTGAGACAAAATTTTTTTTAATGTATTTAGTACAGGGTCTACAGGGTCTCACTACACAGATCAGATTCATAGTGATCCTCCTGTTTTCAGCCTCCCAAGCACTGGGATTACAGGCGTGTGCTACCACACCCAGTCTCAATGCCATCTCAGAGCACCCAGAGGGTCAGGGCCAACACAGCACATTGGAGATCGAACCTGATCCCTTAGTCCTAAGGAGGCACTTTAATCCACTGAGCCATCTGGTCAGCCGTGAGACAAGATTTTTCTAAATTGCTCAGGTTGGGCTCAAACTTGTAATCTTTCTGCCTTAGCCTCCTAAAGTGCTGGGATGACAGTCATGCACCACTCTATCCAGTCAGGAATGTTCTCAAGCACTGGAACTGTATGGGTAAATAAAACTCAGCCCTATTTCTGGCAACAAGCAGAAGCTCTTAAGACAGAATAGAGGGGCCAGGGAGATAGCTCAGTAGAATAAGCACTTGCCTGGCAAGCACAAGGGCCTGAGTTCAAAGAGGGAACAGATTTCCCTGAAGGAGAAAGGAGGAGGGAGTGTAGTGAGTCAGAGGCACTAGGAAAAGGTCGGGTGGGACACCAGGAAGGAAAACCACGGGGGATACAGAGGGAAATGAGGTTGCAGGGAGAGGGGCTCAGATCCTGAAGGACTTGGAGGCCTCACTGGGGAGTCACGTTCTGGATAGGATTCAGGAGTAGCACATACATAGCAATAATTCCACGCAAGTGCCACGTCCAGTCTAGAGCAAAGGAAGAGAGTGCCACATGGTCCGCCACAGTGGAGCACAATAAGGGCACATCCACCCTCCCAGTGCATGTTAATTGCTAGGGACATCAATATTAAGAGATGGCTTCTTGAACGGGGGCCAAACCACCACTTGGTTAAAACAGGGAAGTTTTGACTAGCTCTACTAATAAATAATGAACCCAATATCCTTTGCCTGGCTTCATTCTTTCACATAAATTCAATATGTTAATGCATCTGTAACAAATTAAGTGTCTCTTAAAAGTCCCTTAAAAGACTCCAAACCTTTGAAAATTTAGAGTGCCTATGGAAAACAAATAAGCAAAATCCTTGACCTTTTCTCTATTCATAAGTAAGATCAATGAAATATGCCAAGAACCCAGAAGCCCTTCTATTCCCAGAATTTTTTAAGGAATTTGCTTTTATGAACCCAAAGCAAAATTGGAGATATCTTTAAAAAAAAAAACTAGCTTATTTGGTTGGCTTTTGATAATGAAGTCAAGAGAATACTAATATAGACCAGTCGAAATTCAGAATAACCTAATCTCTGAACTCACACTGATACTTGACATATGTAGCCTAGACAACCCTTAGAATCCAAGAGTGGTGATTTAAGTTGTTTATTCTTACATAATGGGAGAGGAGGGAGAGAAGGGAGGGGAAGAATTTCTATTTTCCATTAGTCAATGTCACATGTCCCTTCTGTCTTCCAGGGAATATTCTCTATAATAACCCATTAAACTGATCTGTAGCAATCAGTAAAGTCATTGAAACCATTCGTGAAAGCCAAACAATCTTGGAATAAAAAGACAAGTAGATGGTCTTTTGAAAGCACATGTTACAGAACAAATTTTATTTTATTTTATTTTATTTTATTTAAAAAAAGAAAGAATGAATAGGGAAATGTTCTTAAAGAACTACCACAAGGAGTTAGCAATTTGAGTTTTTCAATTAAGTTGCCAGTTTTAAGGCTCTCATGCTACTCCCTGAATCAAAAGGATTAACAATTTTCCTCTTAGCAATTAGAAAGGTAGAATTTTACCATGGAAGCACATGGGGAAAGACTGTACAAGAAGTTAGAATTAACTAAATCTCCACTGAAGACCACCCAAGAGGAGCTAAATGAGGGGTTACTTTCAAGTGGGGCCAGGATCAAAGATTGAGGGAGATTTGAACCAATAGGAGGTTAAAGGAAAACATCTGGTCTCTTGCAGTAATCACCAATGGAGAGGTGGATCCTCCAACAGCCCACTTGTCCACAGAGCCCACAATGCGCCATAGAGTGCTCATTCCACCGAGCACCACGTCTCTGTCACTTTGCAGAAAAGACACTCCAGCATTCTGAGGAAGTAATGAGGGCCAGGCAGCGTGGTCCTATAGTTTAGCATGAGGATTCAAACGATGCCGTTTTCCTCCTAGGGCAGTGAAGTTGTGCTACATATTGAAAAGAAAACTTTCACCATCCTGGCTGTGGTGAAACCTGCCACTGTGGAGGGTGGCGTTGAGCAGTGCGTCCCGGGAAGGAGCTTGGAGTTCAAGGCATCAGAAGAAGCAATAAGCGTTGATACTGACTGCACTTAGCTTTTCTAGCTTTGGTTTCTATCATAAGGCAAAAGATGAAAAGTCCTGGGGAAAACAGAAATATTCCAGCGATACAATGGGTCGCAGGAAGTTCCAGTATTTTTCTAATGAAGTCTTAAGAAAAGAACACTTTTAAAATGTTCTTGCTTTTTAATCTTAGTCCTTTAGAAGAGAGATTTACTTTCAGAGGCTTCCCGTGTACCATATTTCATTCTCCCCTATTTCCTCGTCTTAAGAATACCCTGAATAACCAAAAGTCCAAAAAATGGACAAAACGGCCCAAGAAGGGCATCTTTAATTGAGCCGGTTTGGCCTGTTATCTCTCCACCTCACATTTCCTTAGAAACCTGAGGGGCATTTTTTAAAGGCTCCACCGCGCAAGCAAGCATGTTTGCTTGGCTCTGTCCGACAGGAAGTCAGCTGGGGCGAGAAGATCTCTTGTGCCCTTTGTCACGGGTCTGGCAGGCAACAGGATGTTTCCTTAGTCAGGCTATCACAGAAAGGAGGGTTTGTACTCTCTGAGCTCCTTCTTGGCCCAAGCCCTTTTCTCTGAGAGGAGCTTCTGAGGAGGAGGAGGAGCACACCACGGCCTGAAGCTCAACTCTGACTGGACCATCTCACTTCGGCTAGGAGGAGACCCAGGGCCTCAAGAGCCAGAGCAGAATGCAAGCACTTCCCGCTGGTTTTCATCCGGGGCCCTGTTCCGGCTGAGAGCCTACCTTTCTGACTCCTCTCAGAATCCCTCTTCCTGTAGGCATGCAGCCTCCTGGGGGCTTCCATTTTCCTCCTCTTTTTCTTAGCAGCTAGAAGACAGGGTGAGAAGAACCAAGCAGCCCGTGCCCCAGGCTTCCATCATCAGAGTGTGCGGGGCTCAGGCAGGAGGTGGGAGCCTTAGAGCCAGAGGGCACTGACTTCTACCTTATAATTATGTCCCAATTATAAGCGGGTTTCCCTACTAACTCAGTCAAACATTTCTTCCGTTCTACTTTCCTTATTGTCTTCTTTGGACCTGAGGCATGGAAGACTAAGAATTACCCTATTCCTCCATTTGT
The DNA here is from genome assembly GCF_000260255.1 of Octodon degus. Taxonomy (NCBI): domain Eukaryota; kingdom Metazoa; phylum Chordata; class Mammalia; order Rodentia; family Octodontidae; genus Octodon; species Octodon degus. The sequence goes on from NW_004524678.1 coordinate 1,564,727, forward strand.
GGTCACCGTCATGTGGCTGTGCAAGCCCCCGCCCCCCACCCCAGCTCCCTTTTTAAATTTGATTATTTTCCCTCTTCATCAGCACCCCTGCCACCCTCATCTCTATACACAGCCCTTCTGGTCTGTCATTATACGTCCTTAGAGACCAGTGTGTTTTTCAAAACTTTAGTGTCTCGTTTGGTGCAGTAGCTGTTTAAAATTTATGTAAGTAATGTGGGCTGAGCTCTCCTTGTGTTCTAGCCGTGTTTCTCTGTGTATATCTGTTTGTGGCATCAAACTATCACATAGGATTGTGGAGAATACTTCGTAGCATTTTATCCATTACCTCCGGTGATGGACAGCTGGCTGTGCCCTCATTACTCAATGAAGCAATTTCTTAAGGGCCTAACTTTAGAATTAGACTGGTGGGTCACAGGGAAGCTGTGTACCTATTTTCACCACATGGTCACAGGTGACCTTCTAGAATATCTGTGCTTGCACCTCACTGCAGGAGAATTCTCACGGTTTGCTTAGCACTTGACGTTGTATGACTTTTAACATGGCTTATCAACAATCAGGACTCCTTTTTAATAACAAGGCTTTTGATGTGGCAACTAAAGCTATTTTTATATTATACTTGTCTATGGTGGGAAGTCATATGTAATGACCAAATTCAGGAAAACCTTTTTTCGAAAGACACTAGGAGTAGCCCAGTGATGAGTGTGGAATGAGTTGTCTGCCCTATTTAGATCCTTATTTGCAAAAAGAGAGCAGGAAACTAGCCATAGTTGGTCACTTGCAGTAATCACCAATAGAGAGGTAGCTCTTCCTTGGGGCAAGAGCAACCCAGCTGATGACAGAGCCCGGAATTGCCACGGAGCGCTGATTCTGGTGGGGGAGGGGAGCGTGGTCTTTTGTAATAATCATGAAGAATGTGGAATAGTCAGTATGGGCATTCATTAGGGTTCACTGTGACCTATAGATCAATACCATGGAAACCAGTTTTGTTGCTTTACCTGTGGGTATTCCAGTAAGAAATTACTTGGTTCGATGACAAGGGACAATTTTGGATAATGTAGCTGACAGCTATTGCCTACTACCTCTCTGCACACACACAGCGTCCCTTGACACTGTTTTCTACCCACAAGCCTAATGGAGCAGTCCTAATGGAGCGGTTCTTGGTCCATGTTAGGCAGTGCATGATCCCATCTGTGCCACAGCTACCAGGATGAGAACTCACGGATGTAACATGGAACTCATTCATCTTCTGGGAAGATGCACAAGAACCTGAAGACTCTGAACGCATTGAGCAAGGTCCCTTAGATATGACAAGCATGAGAGCGATCAGATCAAGTAGAGCTAGGCCAGAGGCAGCACCTGGCTGAAAGCTGACACTGAGAAAATAGTCAGAAGGAGCAAAGGCCCTTTCTGTGCAAGGAAGAGACGGAACACATGCACACAGATGTGCTCACGTCCACCTATCATATAACGGCGTGCGCATGCATCAGCCAAGTCAGAAAGAACCTTTACCTAAATCCTTCATCTAATTTCAGTCCCACTGTACAGAAAGTAAAGTTGATCATATATTCTACCCTCAGATGACTTCCGTCCATACCAAAGGGGTTGCCTGACTTTTAAGACCTCTGTGTGCTCTGTGCCCCCAGAGAATCCCTCAACCAAGCACATCCACCATGATAAAGGGGAGGTGGAACTCCTGAGGCTCCATGACTACTTAGCTGTTGGCAATTACCTTTGCTGTGTTCCTCTCAAGGCGGTGGAAAGGTGGCCCTTATCAGAAAGTCAAATCCAGCACCAAGAGAACCAAGCAGAGTATGGATGACACAAATACATCCCAAACCTTTTTAACATCAATGCTAGAAGGTACACAAACATAACAGAGCTCATTATTGAATAATGTTTATTAAATAACCACAGAGTAATTTTTGAGTTCACTGAAGATGCTCTAAGCATCCAATTTTTGAATGGCATCCAGTTAACTAGTGGAAGTCATGAAGTTGTGGAGAAAAACATGGGAGGAAAGTGAAAGGAAGGACCTGTGGCTGTGGAGATTTATTTTCTTAGAAACCAAAAAAGAACTGGGACAGAGTGTCAGAAAACTCTTCCTGTCCGTGTTCTAAAAACAAGGGAACCAGTAGCTCTCTCTGCACCACTGTGACTTAGAGCTACCAGGTCACTGGATGTACACATGAATAAGCTAGATAGTGTGGGCATCTATACCTTTCATCCTTCATAGGCTTCCTTATGAGTAGCAGGGTGTGCTGGCCATGGGAATTGGCTGTAAATGTCTATGCTTCAGGCTGAATTGTCTATATTTCAATTCTGGCTCTAAGTTTTGTGCACTGGCATAAGTGACTTCACCTCTCTACTTCAGCTTGAGTATAAAATAGAGACAATAAATAGAAAGGACTAGGATGTGATAGGCATTTGTACCAACTCCTCTCGATGCATGTCTTCACTATGTACTGTAAATGTGTACTAAAAAATAGAAGAATAGTGAAATAGACATAATAATCATGCTTTGCTTATAGGGCTGCCCTTAGAATGGTGGCTGACAACAAGTGGCTAATAAGTTTCACCTATTATCACAGTTACTTTGGTACCAAGATTCTCCCTCAAGAAATCAACAGCTCTCTTACCCTCAGTTCAACTGGCTGAAGTTGATCTGACCTCCCATGTAGCTTTGCAAATATAGCTAAGTAAGTTATCTGAGATTCAAAGCTAGAGAGTTTTGATTTGAGCTATTGGAAAAGATATACTTTGATTTTTCCTTGAAATTTGCTAAGCTAATTACTATAAGCCTGGCGATGCTAGGAATCATTGAATTGAGAAAAAAAAATACCTGAAAGCAATGACAATACAGAAAAAAAACAGCTAAGTTGAATGATGGCAAAAGATTCAATCATTATGCTATTATTCAAAGTCCTGGAAATTACTATACCTCAAACTAGATACTTTTCAAATTTCCAATTGTGTGAGCCAATGAATTCTTCTCTCTGCTTACCTAATCTAAAATAGGATTTGGTTATTCATGATTAAAAGAATCTTTAATAATATACAAACTTATGGCCCCACATATTTGAGGACTAAACAATTCATTTCATAATTAGTTCATCTAAAACCTGTATTGCCTGCAGTGCTTTGCCACACATCATTCTAGATGCTGGACAGCAATGCACACAAAATAAAATCTGCATTGCAGTGGAGAAATTATCATATTAGGCTGACCTATTTGAATTTATTGCTTGTATACATAAACTATAGTCATGAGCAGGCAACTTAACAGCTTGCAACCAGACTTCCCATTCATACCACAGAATGCTGTAATTGGAAAATTCGAGTTCTAGAAGGGACTCGTATGCCTGGCTTCTAGGCAAATGCCCACCGGGAACCTCTGGCTTTATATCTTCCTGTCACAGAGTGCCACTCCTGCTAATCGTTTCTCCTATAATGAATTAACCCTGGTGAATTCCACAAATTATCTCCCAACACAATGAAGAGATCCAGCCTTTGGCTGAAGAGACAGCTCAGCAGTCTAAAGCACCTATTTGGGCAAGCTTAGGCAACCCCAGGGACCACGGTTCGATCCGGCACCACATGCTGCGCCAGCCCCTCCCCCAGGGCAGGCTGAGCCAGCCTCACACACAAGAAAGAGATACAGTCTTCATTTTCCTATCAAGTGAGTCCTTTACTCCTGTAAGACCATATTGTTTCTGACTAATGTTGCCGTATTTTTGTCTTCTGTTGGTGGCAACAGCCTGTCTCCCCCCCTCCCCATTCCAACCTATTTTGCCTACTTGATCCCAAGCTGTGCCTTTATGATTGACATCGTTCAACACTTTCTTGGATGACTGTGGTCTGAATTTCTAGTTCCTACCATGTGTTTCTATGGTAGAACAAGGTAGAACATGGAGCAGAGCCCCATCTGTAAGTTTGAAGAAAGTTACATCTTGGCTGGTGGGAATTCAACTTGGCTCAGTCTGGTAGAATGGTGGTTCCTGAGAGAGTGCAGGGAGAAGCCGGGGGGTGGGGTAGGCTGAGGAAATGAGTGCCCAGATGGACAGTAGCATGCTGGAGGTTCCTGGAAGTGCTGCTAAGGGGAAACCATTGTGGGAGGGAAGAAGAGGATGGGACCCAGTATTGGGTCCAGGGAAAAGCTGGGCTGCACTGTAGTCCTATTAGAAAGCTGAGAAGCCTGCAGTGAGTATGGACCATGTAGCAATCCTTCAGACTTTCCCTGAATCAGGCAAGAACGTATGTTAGGCTTTTGTATTCCAATACAAAAAATTGGATGGAGGCCATTCTGGAAAGAAGTGTGACAATCGCTCCCAGCACCCAGGGAAGTCCTTTATGCCTCGAAGGACAGACGGTAAATTCAGCATAGCAGCTGCCACAGTGGGGACGCAGGAGAAAGGAGTTCCAGTGCCACCGGGTCACAAAGAAAGGCCACAGGCAACTAACAAAAGCCAGAGTACAGTCTCTAGGCATGGAATCTGCTGCACTTCTTTGTTAATGTTATTATCAATATTCATTTCGTTTAAAGTTTATCATATTAGCTTTCATTATTGTCTTCTTCCATTTGTCTCTACTTTGTCCTAATTAGAAGGCTACTCCCCAATAGTCCATCAAATTCCTACTGAAACATGAATAATAAAATGAAAAGCTAACAATTAAAAGGCAAAAAACAAGACATAACTCATATTCTCTACAGACTGCTTATGTTGAAAGATGAAATCTGATAATTCAATTACCCATCTCCAGATGATTTCAAATTTTAAGCTCAATAAATTTTAGCTGAGAAAACCGTAGTAAACATCCTAGGGATAGAGACCTAAAAGAGAAATAGTCTTTAATGTCAAAAAACTTGACTTCCGGTTGGTGCCACATGAGCAAATCATTCTGGTCCAAGGCAAGATATGTCACAACCATTGGACTCACCCAAGGTACTCCAAGAATTGGGACATTAGAGTTTTTCTTAGACCTGGGGTGAGGCAGAAGGCTTTGGGGAGGAGATATAGTTGTCCCTAATCAAGGAATGAACTGAGCTCAGATAAACTTAGTGAGAAAATCAAAGCTGAGAAAAATACAGTGGACAGAGAAGTGAATTGCATGAATTATCTTGCCCATGGAGTAAATTCATAGAGCTGTAATACCAAAACACAGATTTATAATCAGTTTCTAGAAATGTTGTAGCAGATTTCAACTACCCAGACACCTTAGTATTAAAAAAGATGCTATCATAATTTTTGTTTGAGTTTTTATTTTTATTTTTAAAAGTTTATTCATGAATTGTTATGCTTTCTGCTTTCATCTGATTTTGTTGTTTTTAGAAAAATTACATAAGCTAATTATAAATTAAAAATTACACAAAATATAGAAATTTAAATTCACCAAGGAAAGTAGATTCCATCATAGAGTAAAATACTGCTATCATTTTGATAAAATGACTTTTAAACACATTTTTCTATCCTTCTACATACACATAATAAGGTAATCAATTTTTATCAACATTATTTCATTTTCCATTTCACAACCTGCTTTTGAAATTCCATATTACATTTCATTTTTATCTTTTTTTCATTAATTTTATTGAGAAAGAAATAGAAACGAGACAGTTTCAAAACAGGTTAGTAGGACAGTTACAATGATTAATACATTGTATATTGTTGTCTTCATAGAAGCTATTCATAGTACAAGATGCAGACATGATGTCTTGTCTAAACACTATTAGTACAAATCTTTCTTCTCGTTGAACTAAGAGAAAGTACTTGTATATCTATCCTAACTATTTTGTACGTACAGATGTATATTTTTTCACTACAAAATGGCCCTTCATTTATATCCTCCTTTTTTGTTTAGTTTTGTCAGAGATGTGTATTCCATTGCCATTCAAATATTGTAGGTGCGTGAATTCAGAAAAATAATCCAATGTAGTCCAGTAGTTCATAATAGTAGTGGGTTATCCACAGGACTAGCAATGTCAAAAGTTGCAATTTTTGTTATATAGGTCTTGCTTTATCTTGGTCTTAACCATCCAGCAGAAAAGTATAAACACAAGGTATAAAAAGTAAAGTCATATTAATATGCTGAGCTGTATCTTTTTTTTTTACTTTTTTAAAATGTATTTAGTGCAGGATCTACAGGATCTCACTACAGTGATTGGACTCGTAGTGATTCTCCTGTTTTTAGCCTCCCAAGCTCTCAGATTACAGGCATGCAGCACCACGCCCAATCTCAGTCGCCATCTCAGTGCACCCCAAGGGCTGGGCTGGCACAGCACAACAGGGATTGAACCCTGACAGCTGTGACCTGCCTAAGCAGGTGCTTTAGTCCGCTGAGCTATCTGGCTGGCCCTTATTTTTGAATACTTAATTTCATTCATTCTCTCCCCAGGAAGTCTATTCCAGACCAGTTATTCACTGTTGGGCCCCAACATTTTTCATTTGATCCTGCCATTTCTAAAAGATAGAGATTATCCATAAACATGTGAAAATCACCTGGGAAACTAAATGGTTTAAACACCAAGGTGATAGCGAAATGCCCTCACTCCAGTGAAAGGATTAAGTATTACCTGAGCATTTCTGAGAAATCCCAAGTGTGTGTGTGTGTGTGTGTGTGTGTGTGTGTGTGTGTGTGTGTTAAAAAGGAAAGGTCTCATTGCGAATACCTATATAAGAAAGGAAAGCTTCCAGAATACTTGATTAAATTTCTACTACTTTCCAAAAATATCTACATAATTGACAGGAGAGATGATAAAATACTAGTGAAAAGGAAATAATACTTCACTTCCAAGGCTGGTGAGTAGCAGACTGTCCACTTGTTCCTTCTCCAAGATAGTTCTAGCTTAGAATGATTTAAGAAGAAAACAGGGATAATTACAAGCAGTGATAGGAATAATTTCAACCTCCATATAAATATTACAAAACAAGAAAACAAAACCACATTTAGTCATATGCTTTCAGAGCTATCAGTTTTATTCTTCAGAAGCAAGTCTAACTACAGTTAAATCGCACACCCAAAGATCAGATGCTACTAACTTTGTTCTCACCAAAACCTCAGCTGGAGCCATCTCTAACCTACCCAGCAGCATTTTGGTGACAGCCTTGCAGCTCACGCTGAGCAGGGAGAGGGACTGGTTAAATCAGAGCAGGACAGTACCAAGTTTCTTTTGGAAAAAAACACCTATGATTAATGTGTTCTCACATCTCCCTCAGCAGGTTACATACTGGGAAGCTCTTTCCAGAAGACTTTCCAAAGAAGAAGGGGAAAAAAAAAATCTCAGTGTTGGGCAGATACACGAATGTCTTCTAGCTGCAGGAAAGTCATCCAGATTGGATGTTTGCCAAAGGGCATATTTGGGCCTCCTGCCAGGATTCTGTAGTGGGGAAACATTATATTGAGGGGCTTCCTCTGCTCTAGTGAAAGCTTACTAAAGGTCAGAGAATTATCCATTTTACCCACACACAGAGTCTGACACGCGCAGATTTATGGTGGCTCAGGAATTCATGACATGTCCTTAGAGTTTACCCTGGATGACAAAGAGAGTAGAAATATGACAATGAAATCATTATACATAAACATTAGTCTTTTCTGCACTTTTTCCTTCCCCTGCCCACCCCTCCTAAAAAAATAGTGTAAGTAATGATTTGATTTGCTTCATTCTATAATTCTTTAAATAGCTTCTAAAAATGTTTTCCCAACAGAAACATAATACCATCTAGCTCATAATAACGAAACCTGATGTACCAAAGCATAAATGTAAGATTTCTTCTTTAAATCTTCTAATTTGATCATATTTAGAACTTTGTTTTTAAACTGCACTTTTTAAACAAAAACAGGGTTGACGTTAGAGAAAGAAAATAGCTTAATGACAGATTGGCCACCTTTGATCTTTATACTCCACTGTATTGTCTTCTATATGTTGAATAATGAAATTAAAGAAAATTCATGTCTTTTTATTGTTCTTTGTGAAACAATAAGAAGAATCTTGCACACATATAAACTACAACACTTTAACAAACCAGTGCACAGTTTTATTCTTTCCACAATTAAAATACACTTCAAGTCTTTTTCATTCAATACCAGGCCTAAGACCACCAACCTAGAAACAATTTCTCTTTTTAAAAGCCCCCATTAATATCTATGAAAACATAGTAAATGCATAATTTTCACATCAGGATATGGAACCACAAGAAGTGAATTATTTATATGAACTACATAAAAGTAATCTAGCATTAGCAACGCTTGCCAAACAAAAGTAGCCTTTGTAATTTTCACCCATTCAACAAAGATTCATTGAACGCCCACCAATGCTTTACTCTAAGACCTGAGTTTTAATTCATGAGAGATGCAGCCTGCCACTCTTGTTCCAGAGAAATTAGATTCCAGTTGGGAAGACTCGCAAGTATGTGCACACACAAGCTTACACATAAACAAACCACCCATACTTGTGTGGTCAGTGCCAAATAACAGTCACAGTAGACAAAGGGCACAGTGGCTCTGAGGAAATTGTGAGTGGTATTATTTTTAACAGTCTAAGACGTTGCCATGGAAATGGTTATTCCAAAGGATAAACCAATGGCCAAGGAGTCGGTTCCTCACAGATGTATACATCTAACTCAAAAGAAAATGTTGTTGATGTTCCGTTACCCTGGAGAAATATCTTTATACCTCAACATGCCTCTCTTCCTCCTCTGCTTAGCCCACCCCACGCCCTTCAGCTGCTTGTGCTTACAGTGCCTGTTGCTAGGGTTTCCTACATGTTCTGCCAGAAAGCCTAAGCCGAAGTGAATCGTAATCTCTGAGCACCAGTGAAAAAGATGCTCCATGAATGACACACTCCTAGGGCCAGCCAAATAAGCTCAGCGGATTAAAGCGCCTGCAAGCGGGCGAAGGGGCTCGGGGGTTCGATCTCAGGGTCTGCAGAGCCAGCCCCACCAGCGGGATGCACAGAGAATGGGTGTGGAGGCACGCGTCTGTAATCCCAGCTCTTGGGAGGCTGTAAACAGGTGGGTCACTACAAGTCTGATCTAATAGTGAGACCCTGAACACCCTGTAGACCCTTCCCTAAAAAAATGCAAATAATAATAATAATAATAATAATAATGACACACTCATACGGACAAATGAAAGGCTTTCTTTTTTTTTTTTTTTTTTTTTTTTTGGTGGAACCGAGGATTGAACTCAGGCCCTTGCGCTTGCCAGGCAAGTGCTTATTCCACTGAGCCATCCCCCCGGCCCTAAAGTGTTTTTTTGTTTTGTTTTGTTTTTTGTTTTTGCGGTACCAGGGATCAAACTCAGGACTTTGCGTATGCCAGTCAGGTGCTTGTGACACTGAGCTATTTCCCAGCCCGTATGGCTTTCAAGAATTGGGAAAGGAATCTATTTGTTATAAATGCATAGACTTTCCAAAGAACTTTGACTAAGAATTACAAGCTATCCATTGGATTATTGTATCTCTCATAGAGTCAAAGGAGCCCACTGCAATTACTTATCTTCATGAAGAGCTGACATAAACTGGGTTGTACTAGGTATCTGTAATTTGGCCTGCAGTTTTCTAACTCTTTGGGAACCTGGAAATTTAATCCATTTCTTTCTTCTAAACTTCATAATTTTATTATTTTTAATTAGAATCAGCACAGGAAGAATCTATCGTGTATATTAGGGAATTTAATGTACATGAAGGTGAGAAAATTGAAATCAGGAACAGCAGGGTGTGTCCCTAAGCTGAAATGGTTTCTGCTTTTCAGCCTCTTGGGCTCGGTCTCTCACACTGAGGATCTGTGACCTCAGAAGGAAGTGCTAGGCCTTGGTGTCCAGCAGGTGACAAGGGGATGCTGGAGAGTCCCAGGGACACAAAGAAGCTCCCCAGAATGTACAAGTAGTTCTGTGTTCCTTTGCAGCCCTTCTCTGCTTTCTTTTTTCAGAACTTTACTAAGCTGGGTTTTAAATATGTGTTAAGCCTTATTTGGAGAAATCAAGTCACGTATCCATTCTTAACAAATCGCCTGCTCTCGCCACCAACAATGTGGATATTGTTTTTACATATCGAGCCAGAAAAAGAAATCAATTTACAGCCTGTTATTCAAATTAGGCCAGCTGTGAATTCCTCTATGTGCAGGGATTTTTTATGGCCATCCATTCTAAAAGTTGACCATTGTTCAAGAAATATGTGTTAATTTTACCAATTGAAATTATTGTTTATTAAGAAATTCCATACACTCAGAAAAAAAATATATATATATGGCTTTTTTAAAGGAGTGCCACAGATCTTTGGAAGGTATAAGGAAAAACTCCCACAGCAAGATACCCCTTTTCAAAAATGGCAATACAATTTCTTTTATCACTGAGCCTAGGGAGAGCCAAATCTGTCTGAGCCGTGAGTTTTCTCACTAATTAGAAGACACAGTGCATTTCTGGGGTTAAGCAAAGGGGCCTGTGGTTCAAGAAGATAAATAGCTCGAAAGCACAGGGTTGGAGCTTCACAAATTATGAACAGGTACTAGAATCCACCACTCAGCTTTCCCAATTTCTTTTGCTATTTTGTACAGTGAAGTTACCTTCCATTACTAATATGGCATTAATAGATCCTGTGTGAGTCCATTTCTGGGTCTACAGGAGTTGGGAAGGTGCTACCAAAATTCTGAGATACTAAAAAGGGGGGAATGAAAGGAAGATATTTTTAATTAGTTTGTTCTGTTTCTCTAAGAACCTGCTTTTATCTTTTCCTCTTACTCTTCTCCCGGTCCCTGATTTTCTTCTATGGTCAGCTGGGTCAGCACCCAAACCCACAGTGACACCTGCTGGCTGATCAGAAATGACCAGAGCAAGTCCCAGCACTGGGATCCATAGTAAGCAAATGAGTACCTTGAAACAAATATTAAATACTATAAGATTCCCTTAGAAACATAGACAATGAGAAAAATAGAGTGAGAAGCTGGCAAGGGGGCACCTTTGCAGGACAACTTGCCTGAGCTACTCCTAACATAAATGTAAACATTGTATGTTTTTATTTCATAACTTCAAGCCAAAAGTACATCTTGTACTATAAACTGATCATTAAGACTCAAGAAAGTAGTTATGCTAATTAGTGATGGGAAAGTCATCTTTTGCAATGGTTTTCACCAGCTAGACATATAGTCCTAAAGAATTCATGTAGCTAAAAAAATGCATGTAATTTTAACTCAATAAAGTCCCAAGAAGAAATTCAAGAATGTTGTATGAACTTTTGTTTATTTTAAAAATATGAATTAGACCTCCAACATAAAGAGTTAAAAAATTTAGGTTTAAGACATGTTTTCTTATTATGTCTTAAGGATTTAAAATTCTTGCTATTTTTTTACTGAGGAATATTCATATTTTGTTAATCTTCGGCATTCATACGTTGGTTATTTTGGCTCAGTACATTTCTGAAGTTGTTTGCTTTATTTCAGGCAAATCCACCTCTGACTTGAAAGTATAAATTATAGTAAAAACAAAGACAACAGGAATATTTTTTAGTACATTTTCTTAGAATATTTACACTTTTCACTCAAAGGTTAAATCGAAGGAAAAATCCTCCATACACATGCTCACATTGGAAACAAGAGGTTTTCCCCAAGGACTTGTAGCAGCAAATGTGTATTGGACAAAAATGTTGGCCTTCTCATCCTCTCTCTGTGTTCTAAAAGCCAAAACTTCATTTTAGCATGACCTTAGAAGAATAGGGATACTTTTAGCATTTCCTGGTATTTGGGGGAAGGAATGTTTTTATTTGACTGCAGATGTCACTTGGTTTACAGGAAGGATTTGGTAACGCGTCCATGCCAGTACTGCACTTACCCCAGATTTCTCGCTATGTAGGAAGAACACATGTCAAAGCTCACTGTTTGTTAAATGGAAAAGAGTCAGTACACCAGAAGCTTCTATTATAAACATTGTGACTTCGTGCAATTTACAAAATGTTCTATCTCCATTAAACAATAAACCCTTGACCCCGGAGCTCAGTTTTGGGATTCTGTGATTTGAGAAGGTAGACATAATGGATGGCAATAATAAATGAAAAGGTCAAGAGGTTAAGAAAAACTGTTTAATTATTTCTCTAGAGCGTGGGCTGCAGGAGCCTTGCATGTCTGTTTCCTTCCTCCTGGAAATGCTGCATGGGAGGGAGCTGTCAATGCAGCCCGGGCAGGGCAGGAAAGCAGGTTGCTGGCCCTCAGCTGTGTTTATGAACAAATGGTCTCTAGATACCCTTCCATCTCTGATCCAGTGCCAGTCCCAGAGCTCAGCATCTGTTTTCCAAAGAGCTTGGATTTGTTAGCATGAGAAATTCATTGCTCATAGTTGTTTCCCAGCTGTGGCACTAGTAAGCATAGCCTTTCTGCCTTCTTTATTTGTTGAAAACTATGTCCTAGCTTCTCTTGGAAGTTCGCTTATATAACAAGCCCTGGACCCAGGCCCCAGAGCACATCATCCCAGCCCATCAAGGTGCCTGCTTAGCTAAGAGCTCCTCCTCAAGTGCTCCCTCGCTTACACTTCCCAAGGGCAGGTGTGAGCACAAGGGCAAGACTTGGCAGTCCCATGGACGTGAGCACTGGGTCAAGTAATTGTCTGGCTAGAGCTTCGGAGGTCAGGTGAGAAGCTCCCAGGGGAGAATTATTGGGCATATCTGCCAGGAATTCCCCACAGAGTACACAGCATGATCAAAACAAGAGCCAGCAAAGAATGCCTCGTGGGTCTTGATCCAAGGTTTAAGGATAGCAGACAGGCACTCTTGTCACTGCCAAGAGAACGTGAATGCTTTTGCACTCCCTACCCATCAATCCATCCTGAAACATTGGCCATAAATTGCTATCTGGCCTACTCTATCTACTCTTGCAGAAACCAGAGGAAGGGCAGCTGCTCTGATGCACCTTGGCTTATCAACCCTGGAAAAAAGTATTATAAATTCTGGGACATGGAAAAGGCAAAGAACCTGGGTATGCTTTGATTTAGATACTGAGGAATTTTTCCATTATAATCTGAGTGGACCCAGAAGCCCACATTTATTGAAAGCATTATTGCATTTTATTCACTCACTGTCTCAGTGTGGAAGATACTGTTTCCAGCATGTTCCATGAAAGATGGAAGCTGACTTTCTCCTGATGCACATGCCATGGTGCAGGCCATGTATAGAAAAATAGAGAAGAAGCAGAGCTTTGAGTTAGAAAGCTTTGGGTTCCACGATTGCCTGGTTGAGCAAGCTGGTAGACATTAACATCCTTAAACCTATTTTCTAATCTGTGAAAAGAGGCATCAGGATAGTTCCAACATGAGGCTGTCATAAGAATTGATTGACAGGGGCCAGGGAGATGGCTCAGTGGAATAAGTGCTTCCCTGGCAAGCACAAGGACCTGAGTTCAATCCCCAGTTCCGAAAAAAAAAAAAAAAAAAAAAAAAAATTACATTCACACACACACACATACAATAAATAAATAAATAAATATTTTTTTAAAAAAAAGGGCTGGTGAGATGGCTCAATGGTCTAAAGCACCTACTTAGAACAAGCTTAGTAAAGCACAGGGACCGTGGTTCAATCCCCCAGCACCACATGCCAGCCAGCCCGCCCCCTGGTGGGTTGAGCTGGTCTCACACACACACACACATACAAAAAAAAAAAAAATATTAAAAAAAAAAAAAGAATTGATTGACAGGACGATGGTCACGGAAGTACCTGGCACCTTGCACCACTGACGGCAATAGCTATTATAATTAAGCCATGAACTCTGAACAAGAAGGTCTTGAATTGAAAGCTTGACAAAGCCCTGTGCAATCTCAAGCCATGGCTCCATTTCCTTTGGTTCAGAATCTACTCTTAGGTACCACTGGGAGGTACAACGTGTTTCACAATGTTATTCAAAGTGTTTCTTCTCTCTAATCTGCATGAGATTAAAACAAAATAATCAGTTTGATGGAATGAAGTTATGTTGGAGCAATGAGTATCTTTAGCCTTATCCTTCCGCATCCAGGTAGGTTTGTGATAAGAACACAATCAAAAATTGTGGCCTCAGCACTAACTGGAGTCACATGGAACAAAAAGCATATGAGAAGATACACTGAGTATGGGCCACCTGGTCCCAAGGAAAGAATGCCCTGGTGAGTCATAGGTCACAGATGAACTGAAGCAGAAGTTCTCAGGCCCAAGCCCACCCAGGAGTGAAGAGGACAGTGACCCACGTGTGAGACCACAGAGAAACTCTCTCAGGCACAAAACATAAGACACTCAAAAGCTCAATAACCAAGATAAATAAGATTTCAGTGCATGGCATTACCATACAAATTAATGCATAAAATCTCATGATGAGCAAAAATTAATGTTAAACAAAGACAGAATTATAAAGTTCAGAAACATCTGGACCTAGGGCTAACTTGTAGGCTGGAATTAACTTTGGGCTACGGCTGCATCATAAGATATGGATCCTTCCTAGACCAAACTGAGAGCTTGGAGGCCTTCGTGGAAAATCCCTTAAATGACCAAGGCTTGTTCCTGAGCGTCTTGCACCCTGGAAGCTTTGTCCCTAGCACTGTTTTACACCAGACACATGTAATCTCCCCACAATGGCTGGGATACTTGAGAAGTAGGCTCTGTACAACTCTGGCTTAGTCCAAAGTAAACCTGTACTCTCAGATTCAAAGGGAACAAGAACACCAAACCGCTTATCAAAGAGCACAAGAGGTTTCTTGAACCCAAATTTAGTATTTACCATGCAATATTTTGATGAATGAGAGTTAAATGATTTCAGAATACACAGCTTAAATTTCCCTTAATGTACATGGTTTTAGAAAATGGAATGGAAATGGTGCTTTAGGCAAAGTAATTTAGGCTCTGCTGAACCCCAGATATTTCCAAAAATACTACAAAAGCTTGCCAAACCCCAAGTGCTCCTGGGCCCACATCTCTTGGCTCTCTACTGAAGCATACTGGTGAATACCTATTGCCCCAGGCAGTTGTACTCACGACAGTAAATCACTCTCTAACTCAATTTTCTCTTCTGTAAATAAAAGCATCTCTTAAATCTGCCTACCGCCTACACCAAAAGAAAGGAAAGCAAACACAGTACTTTTGGGCTTTGTCCTCCATACTGGACTTTCACACAATTAGGAAAACAGGTGCCAGGTGCTGGGGGTGGGGTGATGAGCTAATTAACAAGCAACAGTGGTACTCATGGAATATTACTATGCGCTATCACAAGGCCTTGGGGAAATAGCCACGGTATCAGCACTGAGTCCTTATTGAAACCTAGATATACCGTAAACTGATGAGAACGGGCCTGTCCAAAAGTGCATGTAAGGATGGGATTCTCTTCTAGGTAGAGTAATGCTATGAATGAAAGGAAAGGAATTAAACTATGATAAAAGTTAAAAGCTGTGTTCATTACGGCTCTGTTCATAAGCTATCCTGTGCTCAGGATAGCTTGGATAATTACATGGCTGATTTCTGCTGCCCTATTGAAAAGAACAGGTAATGCTTATGTTTTTTTCTTTTCCTTTTTAATTTCTTGCAACTTTTTTTCACCAATCTTGCACACTTCTGTCTGGTAATCTGAACAACTAATTTGAAGACAACATTATGCAATATAACAACTATGGTTGATTCCTATTATTTTCTTTAGTGCAATTCTGTATCATATTTAAAGATTTTTGGAACTATTTTTTATTCTCTTTAAAAATTAAATAAATAAAAATCAAAAGCTGTGTTCCGGGCAAAAGGTCTCACAACATGCATGTGCCCATATTTTCTGCATTCTTCTAGGACAAGATTGCACACGGGTGTGAAACACATTCACATTTCATTTTCAAATCTGAGAACTCAGGGCAGCCAGCAAGAACTGGAGGCCTGCAGTCCTCAGGTTTGCAAACAGGTTAGCAGGGCAGAGGTGAGGTGTTTCTGTTTGTGGGTTTGTTTGGTTCACTTCCGGGTGTGAGAAACCAGGCCCATCATGCCAACTGTGGAAGCAACAGAGTCCTGTTCAACGGAGTTTGTGAATCAACAAAGAGGAATGGCATTTAATATTTAAATACGCCTCATGTAGCCATTAAAAACCTTTTATGAGTGTTAAGCCATTATTAAAGCAAGATGGGCTCTAGGTCATGGACCCTGTCATGGCACTTGTGTAGGGCTAATGAGCCAAACACTATCTCAGCACAGCATGAAGGTCTCCTCAAGCACCAAATCCAGGATGCTGACCTACCTACCTAGTTTAAAACTATCAAGGAAAAAAACTACCGTGGGAATTATGCCCCCCACGAGCTTTTTTCTTCCCATTGATTGATCACAAAACCCAGTTTTCAACTCAATTCAGTTAATATTCAGATGAGTAAGTGTGTGTGTGTGTGTGTGTGTGTGTGTGTGTGTAGCTGGAGGGCTGCAGGAGGGAACACAAATGGCAATACAAACCTAATGCATAGGTACTAGTGATCCATAGGAATGTCTATCCCTCAGTGAACCTCATGCATTGTGCTCCTAGAAGATATTTATCTTAGCTTAGAGATGGTACTACATTCCACTCCAATCTGGGTCATCTGTCATTACCAGGCAAACAAGAGGAACACCAAAGAAGGAAAGAACAACAAAAACAAATGCACAGCAAGCCAATAAAAGAAGAGAAACATTGCATAAGAAAACCACAGGGGTGAACATGAATGCTTTGGATTTCATATAGCAACTTGTTTGAGGAGACCTGACTTACTTAAGAGTGGTATCCTACACTTGCCAAAATAAAAGCTTTGTTACACCGTGGCCAAGCCGTATTCCTCAGAGAAGCAATCACGCAAATGAATAGTAAGACATTTCTACATGTAAACACTCTCAGACATAGCTCTTTCCCTCTAATCTTAGAAGATAGCTTCCACACTCAGCCACCCTCAGAACATGGCGATCCATGCCAAGAATAACTGAACGACATCACGCACACTATGTATGACATTGAAACACAAGTGCTTGGCAGCTTCCAAACTCTGCATTTGGTACAAGCTACATCACAGCCAGTTGTTATGTTACACATTACAGCAAGCTACCAGTTCCAAAAAGCATTCATTAAAATAAAATAATAAAGGACTACATGATGTAGGCCTTTGAGTTCTGATAATGGTAGTATCTGGTTTTCTTTTTTTAATTCATGTATTTGGGTACAGGGTCTTGCTATGCAGCTCGGACTTGTAGTAATCCTGTTTCAGCATTCCCAGAACTAGGATTACAGACATGCACCACTATGCCTGGTTTCAATGGTTGGCTTGGCGGGCCCAAGGCAGGGCCAGCACAACAAGCGATAGCAAGGATCAAACTTGGGTCCTTGCACTAGCCGGGTGGGTGCTTAGACCACTAAGCTATCTCCCCAGTCAAGTATCTGCGGGGCAGGGGGTTTGTTGTTGTTTTCGGGATTTGGTAACAAATGAGAAACCAAATTTATGGTAGTTTTTAACTGCATTCTAATGTTGAAACATTTCAAAGAAGTCATGATGCCAGGGAAATGGTGGCCGGAAGGCAACGATAACATTACCTAACTTTTCATTAATTCCTTTTGGTTGATGTAATCTTAGTGCCTCAAAATTCAAAAAAAAGTTGATCAAACTTCACCAATATTTTCAAAACTTAGTTGGTCAAAATGAAAGAAAAGACTGACTCAGGGTATCCCAAGTGAAAAGACAAGGGTAAACTGAAACTGAAATTAGAAAACACAGCAGCCAGGATTTTATAAGTCTGCTTATGAGTGTGTGTGTGTGTGTGTGTGTGTGTGTGTGTGTGTGTGTTAGTCTCTCTCGCCCCCTCAGGGATTGTATTACTGACCACTCACATATTCTCATCTGTCCCTGCTTTATTTTCCCCATTCCCTTTGTCCCCCTCCTCATGATTTCAGCCTATAATTTCTGCACTGGATGCAAGTCTACCTGGAAATCTTTAGAATCATTTTTTAGAGCTAACCTGTTCAGACTCTGATTTTCCCCATTTCTAAATTCTAACAAGACAACAAGGATAGGGTATCACCTCTGTTCACTCAGAGGCCCCTGCTGTGTGTCATCAGCAAGCCTGTGGACAGACCATCCTGCGATCATTGGTGTCCCAGAAACCTACCCTGGAATTGTTGGAAAATAGTCTTTGATTCAGTTGGGCCAGAAGGAAAATGGCCAGACCAGCTCACAACAGGAAGGGCATAAAACTACCAACCACAACACCAGTGAGCTGCTGCTATCAGCAAGGACATGGGAGCAGGTGTAGGACGAGTGACAGTGGCTGTGTTTCCAACCAAAAAAAAAGGCCTCCTTTCATACTTCAACCTGGAAACAAGTCAGAAGAAAAATCTTCTCCCCTGTATCTTTCATTAAACAAAACAAAATGCTCAGATTTAAAAAGGGCAATGAAGAGGGGAAGTAATTCCCTGCTAATAAGTAAGTGGAGGCAAGTGTTCTTCAGACTGAAATGACTGGAGAAAGGAATTAAATTGGCTAAAACCTGGAAGCAAAAGAGTAAAACCATACTTCAAAGAAATGTGGAGCAAATGATGTCAAGGCCATCGTGGGTGCAAATGACTGTGTCAGCATATTTCACACCAAGAGTGAGGATGAGGTTTAGAAGATGGTCAACAGCCAGCAGAGAGCCAATCGGAGACTCCCAGTGTCAGGAAATAGAATAGCGGCTGTTATTTTCAGCATTAGACTTTCATTAGCCACCCTTGGTCTGGACTGCACAACTTTCCTTGGTGAGGAGGGACTTGAACAAGAATGTGCAAAGCCAGGTGTAGTGGGCTACACTTGTGATCCCAGCACTCTGAGAGATTAAGGCGGAAGGATCACAAGTTTGAGCCCATTTGGAGAGATTTAGCAACTTTTTTAAAAAGTAAAAGAGAGCCTGGGACAGGAGATTTGTGTGAAGGCCTTGAGTTCAGTCCCCAGTACCACAAGAGGGGAAGGAAGGAAGGAAGGAAGGAAGGAAGGAAGGAAGGAAG
>NW_004524678.1:1583821-1593924 GCF_000260255.1 Octodon degus
GGAGAGGAGAGGAGAGGAGAGGAGAGGAGAAGAGAAGAGAAGAGAAGAGAAGAGAAGAGAAGAGAAGAGAAGAGAAGAGAAGAGAAGAGTGGGGAGAATGGAGGAAGAGAACAAGGGAAGAAGGGCAGAGGAAACAATGTCTGATCCCATTTTTGCCCTTATTGATTATTTGTTACATACGTATGCAAGGACTTACTAGACATAAATAAACTGTGCTGTATACAATCCTCAATCCATGGCAGAAGATATATCTCCCTGGATCATTCAAGATACAAATTGATAATTCCGTAGCAACAGAAGCTCCCAAGAGCTTTTGACAAATAAGAAGACTGCACAGCAAGCCTGTCTTTAATTTGTCTTTACAAGTACTGCTTTAAGAAACTGACTAGTCCCTTACTATTTTCCAGCTATCTCTCCTTGTCTCTTTTTTCTCCCTATGCCTTTTTACAAAATGTTCATCAGTCCCTGTTTGCATTCACTGTGGTGAGCTGGCACATGTGCATACAGAAAACTGAACAGCCATCTCCTATCTCACAACCCTACTGTCAAACGACCAGCAAAAGAAAAGAAATTGGGTCACCCAGAAATTCTAACGCAATACACGTCAACTCATTTCTCTTTTCTTTTGAATGAACTAACAATTGCATTGAGGAAGAACTAATTTGAAAATATCTTAGATCTTCCTGGATAGCTCCAGTATAACACAAAATGGACCCTCCAGCCAGCGTATTCCAGTTTCTTAGTTGCCCAGGTGACAGTTCCTGTTCCAACTCCAGTTGCCCCTGTCTCTCAGAAATGGCTGGTCACTGTAATGCACATTGTATAAACCAATCCCCACCTGGCAAGCCCTTCTGCCTCTGTACCTTCTGCTTCGTGTTGCACTGGAACCCAAGTTCTGTAAAGCAGTGAGATTATATGCTAGAATTGTTTCCCTACAACCTAGTTCAGTGCTTGGCACAGGTTGACTCAATTAACATTTGTTGCATGATTCAATTAATGATTGATAGGCAAGAAGGGGGGAAAGGACAAAGTAAAGGTCACTAAAAACATTCTTACAGGATTCTTTCTTTCTTTGTTATTGCTCTACTAGCAGAATTCAATTTTGGACACCTTGCTTAAAAAAACTATTAGATCACGCTGCATGTTAGAGAAATTCTAAGTAACTTGAATTTAAAAGAGTACAACACACTCCAAAAAAGACTGTTTCTTGCCCTCAACTATGCCAGAATAGTTTTGGGTTTCTTGCATTATTCTCAAGCATGTCTTCCTTCACAAGTTGAAGCTTTAGAAATTAGTTAATACAAAAATACAACATCGGAAACTTTAGAAATGTGCAATGATGTCAATTATAATTGATGACCCTGACCATATTGTTATTACTGTTTGTAGTTTCTTCATTTGAGTTGTAATTTGATGTCTATTAGCTTACATCAATGTCTGGTTATAAAAGTGTTCATAATGTTTACAATGAGAGGCCTTGGTGATTACAGTCGTATAAATGTGTGAATAAGTGAGAGGTTATGCTGCAGTCCACGCCTCATCAAGCTTCCTTTTCAAGTCCTAAAAACATATTTAAAGCTCAACACTAGACCTCAATTATACCTGAATTACTAGCATGGAAAAAATAAAAGCATTACATTAACAAAGCCATCAAACACACTCTCTGCTTCACATTTACTTCAACGTCTGGACAATGGGACTAGTTCACTTGTTTAAGGGGTGACTTCATCTGGTAAATATTCCTCTGCATTGAAGAGACAAGGGACAAAGAGCCTTGCCTTGAAATATACTGAGTTTCTTTCTCAGTCCCCAAGAAGATCGATGAAGGCTCAATCTTGATGAAAAGGAACAGCAGAGTCGGCTGAATTGTTAGATTTATGTTGCAGATTTGGTTCAATCAATACAGAGAGAATTGACGTGTTTATCGTGTGTAAACCAAGATTGTGCAAGATCATATTATAATGGTCTTAAGAAATTATAGAGGACCCAGCCATAAAATAATATGGCACAGAGCACCCTGCCCAAAGAATACAATTAGCTCTACCGGCGGGATGTGGCGACGACATGTCTCACAGGAAGTTCTCGGCTCCCAGACATGGGTCCTTGGGCTTCTTGCCTCGGAAGCGCAGCAGCCGGCATCGAGACAAGGTGAAGAGCTTCCCCAAAGATGACTCTTCCAAGCCCATCCACCTCACAGCTTTTCTGGGCTACAAGGCTGGCATGACCCACATCGTGCACAAAGTGGATAGGCCAGGATCCAAGGTGAACAAGAAGGAAGTTGTGGAGGCCGTGACTATCGTGGAGACACCACCTATGGTGGTTGTAGGTGTTGTGGGCTATGTAGAAACTCCTCGAGGCCTACAAACCTTCAAGACAGTCTTTGCAGAGCATATTAGTGATGAGTGCAAAAGGTGCTTCTATAAGAACTGGCATAAATCTAAGAAGAAGGCCTTCACCAAGTACTGCAAGAAATGGCAGGATGACATGGGCAAGAAGCAGCTGGACAAGGACTTCAGCAGCATGAAGAAGTACTGCCAGGTCATCCGCATAATTGCCCACACCCAGATGCGCCTGCTCCCACTCAGGCAGAAGAAGGCCCACCTCATGGAGATCCAGGTGAATGGCAGCACCGTGGCCGAGAAGCTAGACTGGGCCCGGGAGAGGCTGGAGCAGCAGATCCCTGTGAGCCAGGTGTTCGGACAGGACGAGATGATTGATGTCATTGGTGTGACCAAGGGCAAAGGCTACAAAGGGGTCACCAGTCGCTGGCACACCAAGAAGCTGCCCCACAAGACCCACAGAGGGCTGCACAAGGTTGCCTGTATTGGAGCATGGCACCCTGCCCGTGTGGCCTTCTCTGTGGCCCGTGCTGGACAAAAGGGCTACCATCACCGCACAGAGATAAACAAGAAGATCTATAAGATTGGTCAGGGCTACCTCATCAAGGATGGCAAGCTGATCAAGAACAATGCCTCCACCGACTACGACCTGTCTGACAAGAGCATCAACCCTCTGGGTGGCTTTGTCCATTATGGTGAAGTGACCAATGACTTTGTCATGCTGAAAGGCTGTGTGGTGGGGACCAAGAAGCGGGTGCTCACCCTCCACAAGTCCTTGCTGGTGCAGACCAAACGGCGGGCTCTGGAGAAGATCGACCTCAAGTTCATTGACACCACCTCCAAGTTCAGCCATGGCCGCTTCCAGACCGTGGAGGAGAAGAAGGCGTTCATGGGACCACTCAAGAAGGACCGCATTGCTAAGGAGGAAGGCGTGTAACGGAAAGAATACCTTCACGGCTGGTGGGGGTCACAATGAAAGCTGTTTTCCAGTGGGGGGAAGAAAAAAAAAAAGAATACAATTAAGTACCAGCCAATTCTGCTTTAACTCCACAAGAGAAGGTTTGGAACTTAGACTAACTCAATACATGTGAAACAGTTCTAACCTTTTATATAATAAAAATACATCTCATATAATACTATTTTAAAGGATAGTCCTCTACAGGGATAACTCCAAACTATTCTGATAGGAAAATATGAAGAAAGAACAGGATGAAATTTTAATAATAATAATAATCACCAAAGTCAAAGACTAAAATTTGAATCTATCTTTATTTTTCATATAGTGTACTTTGCAAGCTTTAGCATAGTCCACATGGATTATTTCTCTTGTGGTGATTTTTGTGCCTCTTCTGAGATGTCATGTGCAAGACACATTTAGTAAATTCCTTATCCTGAATTCCACATTTATGTAAAATAATCCTAACCATCCTTAACAATCTAAATAGAATACATGCTCATTACTTTGAAATCATTTCCATGATACTTATTTTTGAGCATCTTTTGGTTTGCCTGAAATTTTATTTAGCACCTTACTTTAGACAAAAATAGCATAAAAACCAAGAAATGTCCGTAACTTAGTACTGTGGGAGCACAAACCCCAGCTCATCCCATTGCCTCCTTATAAAGATGACATGACAAAGTCCCAGAGAATTCAGTGTCGTGTCCAGGGCCACTTACAACACTATGACAGCAAACCTCCCCCTAAGCCCAGTTCTCCGGCTCACCCTCGAGTTCCTTTCCTACCCCATCCTCCATCACCGCCAGCGGCTCCCCTAGCTCCCACCACTTGTCCTTTCCATGCTTATCATGTGGCCTAAGCAAAACCAACTGAAACCAGGCCCCGCCCTTGGGAGAATGCAGTCCTATTCCTGGGCTGACCGGAGCCCATGCTCCATTGCTTCACATGAGAGCAGACAACACGAGTGGTCGGCACTGGGAAGGCACAGGCTCAAAGACCTAACCAAGAGCACTTTGGAAAGTAGGTGGCACTTGAGAGTGGACGTGACTTTTGGCATTTGAGGGTGTCTTGGAGTAGATTTTGGGCAACTGTTTGATTCTGCCAAGCTAGTTCAAGTTTAACTCACCGAAAAACATAACCTAAAAAGATGGCAGATGACATTCACTCCACGGATGGTGAGAATGTTACGACAGACTTAGCAGGCAAGTCTGCAGACACTCAAAGCACATTTATCTCTAGCTTTGCTCAAGTTATTTGTATAAATCAGTCTGTCTCAGCACAATGCTTTAATTTTATGGTAGGGCATTAAGAGCTGACATTCTTATGTTTATGGATTTTCTTTTTAAAAAAATGAGAGCTGCAGAGATGGAAGCCTTGTCTACAGACACATGGCTAGCAAGTGGCAAAACTGAGGGTCAACTCATTTATCCTCTGCATTGTCTTCTTGCATTTTCTGTAGCACTATGTTGTCTTTACAAGTTTACTGCAATAAAATCCCTTTTGTGGGCATAGAACCAGATGGAAGTGAGATAAATGCAAGGTCACAAGCTTTGAGGATAGCAGTACAAAACCAATTTGGACAAATCAGATATAGCTATTGCACACAGAGTGCTCACTTACAACCCACTATCCAAGCTGGGATCAGCCCCTCCCGTTCCCAGACAGCATCCTCCAGACACGGTTGATCATGCAGTGCACACCGAGTCCCCTTCTTTCCTAAGAAAAACTTGAAACACCTGGATCATGTTAGGTCACTTCTGGGTTTCTACAGCTGGCTTTTATGCTTCTCCCCTCCTACAGAGTTGACAATCTGGAAAAATCTTGACACGCAGCCAAGAAAACAAAAGCCTTTCATTTTGCGCATGGACGTTTCGATATGTTCTGGCAAAGGTACAGGGGGAAGTGAGATAGAAATTGTTCCTTATGGTGTAAAAATAAAAAATATGGACAATAAGAAAAATGGGTTGTGACCTTCTAAAAAGGGGTATATTAAGGGGGAAAAAAATCTTGTTCTCCTAAACAATCCTCTTCAGTAAGACAAGTGGCATGGCCAGTCTGCAGCCACTATGGCCGGCAGTGCCCCATGGATGGTAACATCAAGCTGTATGGGTTCCGAGTGGACCACGTGCCACGCAGGTTCCTGCAGCTGCACCTGCGCCCTCAGTTCCTCCACTCTTTCTCAACAAGGCACTTGAAAATTTCCTCTCTCCAAGCAAAGAGTGGGGCCAAGTATAGGGTGTAGCATGCTCCTCTTCTGGTTGGAAGCTTCTGCTATCAAATTAGTCATCAATGTAGCTATTTTTTCCATGAGCCTGAACTCTGGCTTTCTGAATGTAATGTGTGGATGTAAACTATCCAAGCCTGGGGAGGGGCTGCAGTTCCCACAACGCAGACATCGAGGCCGCCAAAGTTCAGAGCGAACTTGACATTAACCAAATAGCACTTCCCTACTGAGGCTTTGAGCTGAAAAGTTACGGCATTGAAAAGCAGGAAAGGAGGTTCCCTGCCCAAGGGAGCATGAAATTCTCTGAAAAGAGTGTGAAACAACAGCTCTTTGGCTTTTTGCCTGCGCAGAGAACAGGCCAAGGTGTGTGTATAGATTGGTGGTGAGCGTAAAGCCAAGAGTATGAACTGGGCACACCACCCAGCCAGGAGAAAGCCCGTGTGACACTTAACTGCTGTTATCAACATTCCTTGACCACATTGTTGTCTACATATGTGCTTATTGCCTAGTTCAGTGATGTGCACAGCTAGAGGTGTGAGAGCTGATGGGTGACAAGTTGGAAAGTCCCTTCCCTGTGGCTTCAGGCCATATATTGGATCTACCCCACCATGCTGTACTTTAATCTGTTTCAGCACCTCTACATGTGGACTTCCTCCACCTGATGGCCCACTCAAGGCAAGTTCCAGCTTCAGTCTTCCTGTTGTCCCTAACTCTCTTCTGTTGCTCATGATCCAGCCTTATTCTGGTCCCCCAGTTCCTAACCCTTGACTTTTCCCGCCAGTGGAAAGGTGGCCCTGAAACTTAAGGGCAACATTGGAGTATGCCAGCTTTGTAAATCTCCACCCTCCCCAAGATGTTGGGTTAGAATTACTTTTTGACTTTTTCTTACTCTTGAGCACACAACTGGTAACTTCCTTCTCTCCCTTCCCATGTTCTAGTCCCCAAGAGCCACACTGAACCTGATTTGACAAGTCCAAGACCCTATGGGTTTGGAGGTGAATGGTATGAAGTATATCACTATTCTATTGCAGAGAACCTTGTTATTTTATTCAGGAGCCCAAACTATGAGATTAAGCAAAAAGATATCCCTCCCTGTAAGGGCAACAGAGGAAATACAGAGACATGAATAATGGCAACAGAAAATGGATAATGGCAAATCATAAACAATGGCATGAATAATTGCAGTCATGAATAATGGCAAACAAAAAAAGAACAGTAGCAGCTGAGAGTTTCCACCTCCTTATTGCAACAACTGTTTCCCCCTCTCTGAAGGAGGCTGCTCCCATGATTGGGAGTCACTGGACGTTCTCTGGCTTCCATGAGATAATACTGGCAGCATCAGTACCCACAGGAATCGGATCATTCCATGCAGTTGTTGCCAGGGCCACAAACAAATGAAGCCGCTAGGAGAACCTAGGTACTTGGCTTGTAAATTTGGTTGCATTGTGAGAAATATGGGAAAACAGTTCCCATTCTGCCAGCAAAACATGATATAAGAGGAGGGGATTTTAAGATTCTTGAATATTAACAATGAAGCAGTGTAGAAATCCTGGAGAAGGAGGCAGTTCCCAGGGTAAGAGGCCACACATACCCAGACTCTGCACTGCGGCTGGCACGGAGGTAGAGACAGAAGGCTACTGAGGGAAGGTGTGGAATGGGGAAGAAGAGAAAACAGCAACAGCTAGAGCTCACTGCTCATGAAGAAACCAAGGTTAGAAGGGATGGGCAATGCACCAGACCCAGCACCAGACCCCATCCCTCATTGGACTTGCTCAGCTGTCTTTTCCAGCTACTAACGACCCTTCAGGAAAGGTGCCCAGTGGCAAGCACATGTAGGCCACAACCAGAGGGCCTGGTCTTTGCTGGAGGAATGTGCCTCTCTGACTTCACAGCTACAACCTGCACTGGAGCTAGCAGGGCCTGTGACAGCAGCTGCTCCTTGAATCTGATGCAATTTGTGGTTGTGTCTGGATGCTTCTTTTCTTACACCTCACACCTAGAGCTTCTGCCGCTTGCCAAAGGTTTTGTTTTTTGTTTTAATCCCTGTGTGGGGAGCTATGAAATCAATTGGTGTCCACACAGGCATTGGTTCATGCTGGCTTTGCAGCAGGCAGGACAGCCAGCCAGAAGGGCCATGACTTGTTCCTACCTGTTGGGTAGCCTGCATGCTGTGACTTATGCTGTGGAGACCATTCACTTGGGTTTGGTTTGCCACAGGGACTGTAGGAGGAGCTGCTTGTATAGCCCAGGATGGAGGGGAGTTGGGATGCAAGGTCTGACCAGTGGGAAATGGCAGCTGGTAGAGACACCATTCCCCTGGACCAGTGGCGGCAATGCGTGCTACAGCAGGTTGTTTGTATCACTGAAAGCTCTAAAAGGTTCACCATCACGGCCCTTGACAGACTGTTCTAAGACGCAGTAATCCCCATGGTCTCTCTAAAGCCTGAGCAATCACTGGTACTGTGGCCAGCTTGGGGACACACCCCTGTCTATTTGCTTTTCCTCCTACCCTGCCTCGCCCTCTTGCTCCTTCACTGTTGTCTCTCTTGGATGGCACCTCCCATGAAAATGTGACGCATGCAATTTTGCCTCAGGCTTGGCTCTCCTGGATCACTGACATCCCTGGCCTTGCACAATTTGTAAGTGACAAAGCTGGGATTTGGACCACACTCACTTCATCTACGACACATAAATGAGCAGAGACATGCAGGTAGCCATCTGGACAAAGGACAGAACATGACTCACGAAAGACACCGATAGGACTACCTAAACTCCTAGTGAAGGATTGAGTGGAACAAAAAATGAAGGGGAATAAGCACCAGGTTCTGCCATTTTGCAACCAGAGAAGGACTAAATCTGTGAGATTTCCAGCCTTCTGGCTCTCTCATAAGCTAACTCACAATTACCTGTAGTCTCAATGACCCTGGGAGGACAAATCTCGTAATGTAAACTTTGCTTCTGTTTTCACTCTATTACATGTTTTTAAGCCCACTATCTCTAAAACGGACACAAAACAATACTGAATTGTTCACCAAAGTCTGCACTATCTCTCTGATGTTTAGATAAAGACTGCTGTTTAGAGTTTTGGACCACAGAACACCAACTCCATGATGCTTGAATCTTTTATCAATGTTACCCATGTAACATTTTCCCTCCATAGTTTTGAAGAACATTTCAGAAGAAAACAAATTCTACATAGGAAATAACAATAGAAGAATCTGCTGGAAAAGTCCACCCTCTCTAGCAAAGGGATTTAATCTTTCACATGTGTGTACAGACTTCGATTTCTTGCATTGCCTGTAGGAGATTTAGGTTTTTACACTAAGTGGTTGACATCCCAACAATGAAAAAAAAAAAAAACAAATCTCCATGATACATTTGCCAGCTCTACCTCATGGTTCTAGGAATAATTTTCTCCAGTTGTGAGGAAGACAGGCCACGGATTACCAAATCTGCTCTGGCTTCCCTTCTAGCAAATTGTGCACTGTTTCCCTGGAGTGCAATTAGGCAGATTACACAACAATTCCCTTGGACTCCAATAATCTCCTGGCTCATCTCCTTGCACTCTCTACAACATGCTCAGATGTAGGTGGCATCATCATTGTCTCACTTTCCCCCCTGCACAGAATCCACCTGTGGTCCTCCTTTCCACCACAGACAATTCACGGGAAACATCTCCTGGCCCACAACCATCACCGTGGTCATCCAAGGAAAATACAAATACTTAAGTTATACTGCTGGAACTTATGACAACATTAAAAAATGCCTAGCAATCCATCATGAGCCTGGTATTAAGATCTTTCAAAGGTTCCCAAATGAATAATTTAACAGGGTTATTAAAATCTTGAATATTTTTGAAATTCCCAACCTCATGAAGACTAGGTTGTATATATGAAGACTAGGTTCTAGATTGGCTGCCCATCATATCTGCTAAGAGAGACTAAGGTACTCTGCTAGTCAAACTAGTCCAGTGACATGTTCAGAAGCATCACTTGAATAAATCCTGCCCTCCTCATCTCTGTCTCTGTCTCTGTCTCTGTCTCTGTCTCTGTCTCTGTCTCCTCTCTCTGTCTTGCTGAGCTTCCATGTGCCATCACTTCCCCTATAAAATTTTATATGCTCGCAGTAGAGAATAAGAGTAGCTTTGGACAAAAGCAATCACATGTCCCAGCCCAAGAGGCTGGCCAAGACCTACATGTGGAAGTAAATGCCACTGTCCCACTCTGTGCCTTAATTATGAGATTGGAGTGGGACCTTCGGTGACTGGAGATACCCCTGTGGGTATCAGGACCATCTTGGACTGGTGAAGTCATCTCTTTTCTCCCTGCCCACTGCCAAGAACAAAGGACTCCCCAAGCCATAGGCCTTATGGTCAGTAGTTGCCATCAGCTCAGGGAAACGCTGCTTACAGAGAGTCTCTCATCCATTAAGAATTTCACCTTCTGGGCTGGTGAGATGGCTCAGTGGTCTAAAGCACCTACTTAGAACAAGCTAAGCTAAGCAAAACACAGGGACCGTGGTTCAATCCCCCAGCACCACATGCCAGCCAGCCCCGCCCCCTGGTGGGCTGAGCTGGCCACAC
>NW_004524678.1:1594684-1634877 GCF_000260255.1 Octodon degus
AAGAAAGAAAGAAAGAAAGAAAGAAAGAAAGAAAGAAAGAAAGAAAGAAAGAAAGAAAGAAAGAAAGAAACCTTCCTTGGCCTACTTTTTCTGAGTGTTTTGTATTATTTACTTTGACTTCACTGGCTTCTTGGCAGCCATTCAAGTCACTTCTCCATGCCCAAGGAATTCACATGTCATCCAAAGTGCACCAGCCAGGGTACTTCCAGAGAAATGCAAAGGAGAAAAATCTTGCACCCGACTGCCCCTCTGTATGATGGAGAACCGGCACTTGGTTTCCATTGCAAGCCCGGTATTTATATTATGCTGTTACTGAAGTTATGAGGGAAGCAAGGAGTGAGCTATGGTCTTTTCTAATATTCATTGTTGGAAAAATAATAGGTATTTGTTGAAGTCTGGGGTTGAAACTGCAGCAGAGTCATGCCGTGAGGAAAGCCCTTTCTCCCAGGGAGAAGACTAAGTGGGGTCCAGAACGGATGTCTCACTTCAGAGTTTATCTTTACTCATAGATGGTGTAAAGGGAGACATCTCATGATCTTATGATTCTCTTCCCTCCAATCTCTACTCAGAGAAACACCCACACCCAGTCCTACGGATAACCCACTGCTATTATGGACTATGGGACTATATTGGATTATTTTGCTGAATTCACAAACCTACAATATTTGAATGGCAATGGAATACACATCCCTGACAAAACTAAATGAAAAAGGGGATATAAATGAAGGACCATTTTGTATCTGTATATACAAAATAGTTAGAATAGATATACAGTGAGAGGAAAGGTGTGTACTAACAGTGTTTGGACAGGATAGCATGTCTGCATCTTGTACTATGAATAACTGCTATGAAGACAACAATATGCAATGTATTAATTATTGTAACTGTACCACTAACTTGTTTTGAAACTGTCTCATTGTTATTTGTTTCTCACTAAAATTAATTTTAAAAAGAGAAATACCCCATAACTAAAAGAATAAATTAAAAGAAGAAAATGGTCATTCTTTTCTAAGAAATGTTCACAATATTCAACTTCTTTATGATTTTTTCTGACCTCTGATTTTGTTTTAATTTGATATTCAGATGAATTTATATTGTTTTCACTTTGGGTGACAGAATTTAATGATAGAATTGGGAGGGAAGGAAGGAAAGAAGGAAGAAAGGGAGGGAAGGAAAAAAGATAGAAAGAAAAATGGAAAAGGAATCAGAATAGATGAGGCAGACGGAAGGAAGGAAGGGAAGAGAAGAAAAGAAGGAGGGGAAAAGAGAGAGAAAATAAGAGAGACTGGCAGGGAAGAGGAGCAGAACAGAGGGGAATAGAAAAGAAAGAGGGAGGAAAGGATGAAAAGAGGGAGGACGGGGAGAGAAAGGAGAAAGAAAGAAAGACAGAGAGAGAGAGAGAGAATCAAAAAGGTCAATGAAATATTTAAAAAAAAAAATTACAACAAAGATCTCATTAAAATGTCCTGTAAGAAATAGTTGAGCTCACAGAAGAAATTTAGCTGACAAGTATGGAATCAAGATGGTGCTTCCATGTGGGGAGAAGGAAGGTTTCTTTACCTTGCATAATGCCTGAGAACGAATCCTAAGGCTCAGCCTCCTAGGAAGGAGCTTTTAGTCTATTTTAAGGGCTCACAATAGAGTTGTCTAACATTAGAACATGCGCCATAAATAAGGAGTGATCTTTTCAACACTGGAAATATTTTAATCAGTGCTACATGACTCCTTACTAAGGGAATGTCTGTTTGGAATGATAAATGAACAGCATTTCCAACTAAAAGTTCCTGATTGTTCAAACGCCAATCAGCACTGGCAATTAGGATTAAAGTTTTTCAAAAACAAAATAGAAAAAAAAAACAAACTGGAGCCAAATCATCAAATTTACACAAAGTGCCTTTCAAGTAAAAAATACTTACTCATTTGTCCATTTGCCAAAGAATTCTCTAAGCACTGAGAATACACCAGTCCAATTTGAGAGGCTATGGTACATTGTAGTGGTGGACAAGGACTGTCTCTTCACAGAGCCTGTGTAACCACCCAATAAACAGCTTTACACATGCATATCAGGTTACTTCAGACCACAGCCATTTTCAGAAAGACAATAATGTGGAGTACTAGGATGAAGAGTGGAAGTGGGCCAGATACTCCGGCCTGGATGAGGAGAAAGGTATGCGCTTAGAAGATATTGGAGACATTTTCTGAATAACTAGAAAATGTCATCCACATTGAGAAGTGGTAGAGGAGAGGTTCAGGCAGGAGAAGGAGCATGCCAAAGAGACCCTGAGGCAGAGGGATACTGATCAAGAAATGGCATGGAGTGGAGAAAGAGAAGACAGGAGCCAGGTCACGGGAGACTGTAGAGACCGTGGTGAGACATTTGGATTCTATTGCACTGCGGTGGAACATCACCAGTGATAGCAGGAGAGTGCTATCATCTGAATTCCTTTTTGCACTTGCTGCAGCTGCTGTGTGGAATATGGCTATCAGGAGCCAAAGGAGGAAGAGTACTGGTTAAAGTGGTCACAGGGCTGGGGATCTAGCTCAGCGGCATAAGCCTCCACCTGGCAAACGCAAGGGCCTGAGTTCAGTCCCCAGTATAAAACAAAACAAAACTGCCACAGCTTAGAAGGTAGTGCAACTCAAATAGCTTGCTACCTACTCTTTAGACACTTAGAAAAAAAGGTGAAAGAGTATGTGTTTGCATTATATGTGTATATGCTATGTACATGTATACCTTAAGGAGTATATATTTAGCATTTTTCAAACTCTAATTAATTAGAAAGCAATTTTATTCAACTATGGATAAAATTACAGAAGAACTTAACAAGAAACAATAAAACAAGTTTTCATTTTATTTGCCTCAAAAATACTCTCCCAGTCTTCCAAAGTAAGGTTAAAAAACAAAGCCACTGTTTCTAGTTGCATCACTAGCTCTGCATGGTGCTGGAACTGGTGGTCTGACAGCCACAGGGATGGACTCCTCTCACTGCCCTACCTGTGGGGAGACACGCGAGAGCAAGCCACAAATTAAATCTGGTGGCCTTCTGAGAGGCCTGCCATACAGAGCCACACAGAACAATCTCTAAGCTTACTCACCAGGAGACAAATAAAAAAACTAATTTAGGAGCGTTTGTTGTCCTTGTTTTGCACTTTACTTTGGAGTTGTCTGGAAGCTGCAGGTGACATGCCCCATTCAATCCAGCATGAAGCGCTGGCTTTATGTGCAGATGGATAAGCTCTCAATCACTTGGCTGTAGGTGGAAAATCTTTGCTTAAGTCATCAGCTCTCCCGTGTGTAACCCTACCTGCGTCAGGCAGCGGGATTCCTGTTTTTCTACTGTGATTTGATATTGAGCAATAGCATAAGCAGATAAGCTGTGTAACAGCACTAGGAAAACCTGTCACTTCTAACAAATGAGAACCACCAGGCTGCGCAAGCTGGACTCGGGCTCAAGGTCAGTCAGGCTGCACAATGACCAAGACAATGTGGCAGAACCAAGTCTCCCAGACAGCAGAGCAAGAGAGTAGAGCGGCTGAAATGAATAAGGAGCGGGAAGGGGACAGAGGTGGGTCCTGGGAGGTGAAGATTAGCCCGCTCTGAAGTGCTCAAAATTATTGCTTTAGCCTGTTTTCCAATTCATTTACATTTAGTGCTAAGTCAGGAAAGTTAAGTCATTCCTAAAGGATCCCCATAGGGCACATCAAACTCACAGGCATCCTGACCTCCTGCCACTTTCATTTCCCTTTTTAAACCCTCAAGAACTGTTATCAGTGGATGTTCTATGGAATGGGCTTCATCTCGAATGCTGTCTCAAATGCTACTGCCTTCCTTCCTTTTCTTCCCCTTATTGTGATGCCAGAACTTCAGTGTGGCCTCAGCCATTCTTTTCCTGTTTGCTCTCTCCCAAAAACAGGATTTGCGATGAGGAGATGGATGATATTTGCAGCCACACGAGGGGGAGGCTCTTGTACCTAGGTGATTCCCTTTTGTTACAGCTGTTTGAGTGTGTGTGTGTGTGTGTGTGTGTGTGTGTGACTAAAGAGTGAACCTTGAACCCAGGATCTTTGCCCTGAGCTATATCCCAAGGCCCTTCGCACCCTTGCTGAGAGTCTAAGTTGCTAATTTACTAACTTGCTAAGTTTATGTAAATATGTCCACATTGCATTATGAAGCATCCAAAGATTTAATGTTGATTTTCCTGACATTGGTTTGCTTCTTCCACAATGACCCATAAATATGATGAACACACAGAGAGGCTCCCTTATGCCAAAGAGTAACACAGTTGACTGTGAAGACAACAAAATGGGAATCATATGATAAATGCACCCTGAAGCAGGCACTAAAGAAAATCATCAGCTGTTATTTTGAAGCACAAAGAGAAAGATAAGCAATATCAAGCTCCATGAATTTCACTTTCGCCAAGCAACTTCAACTCAAACTAAACACAGAGAAGTTTGACCTGAAGATTCAATACCCACTTATATGTAAATGAGTTTAGAAAGTCATGCTATTGGATTTCAGGATGAACTGAGGATGCCTAAAATCCAATAGTTTGGATCCTAATCCTGTCCTGCCAAGTCATCAAACCTGAAAGAACCTTCCTTAGTTTCCTCTTCTGTACAATGGGACAATGGGGCTGACCTTGTTTAATCTCATGGGCAACAGTCAAATGACATATCATTACAGAAAGTGAAGCACTATACCATCAGTAGTGGTCTTGACACTCAGGAATGAACCATGCAGATAAGGGAGACATGACCTTCAAGGACTATATCAATCAAGATTCCAGTGAAGGAGAAAACACAGTAGGGGTTGTTGTAGAGAATTAGCTTTGTGGGAGCTGGATAGGCAGTCTCAGTAAGATTGTCTCCACATGTGATTTTTTTTATATCCTTGAGCAGCCAATCAGGAAGAGAAGAAGGACTTAAAGGCTAACAAGAACAGCCTGGAAAACACAGGCACAAGCCAGAATCACCTAAGAGTAGAACAAAGCCTATAGCTGATTTTGGTGCTGTAAAAAAGGGTCAGGGCCCTTGATTACAAAACTAAACATATCTGGCCTAAGAATCAGAGATAAGGAAGTAGGATCCAGGGAAAATCGAGCAACTGTAGACTCAGCTACTGCTTTACACCAAATACAAAGTGACACAGCACATCAACAACAATGCGTAAGCTACAAGATGACTGTGGCCTCCCTTCTGTCCTCCAACTCTCCCAGGAATTGTCTGCATGTTCCTCTACCATCACATATAAAAATGTAAATTATGGAAAATACACCTCAACCTTGCACAGCTGACACACTATAAGGCATTGCAAACTCAATTTTAGTTGAAAAAATTAAGTACCAATTTCAACATTCTGATCCAGACAGATGTCACTGCGTGCTAACATGTCTATAGCAGGGGTGAAGAGCGACAGCCTTGGAGCCTCGCTAACCCAAGTTACAAACCAAAGATTACCACTTTTTTGTCTTTAGCAAGCAAATTATTTGACTCTTTGTGTCTTGGTTATCACATATCTAAAATTGGGATTATATTACCTGCCTGTGACAATTAAGCTTAATAGCTAACAGGACTGGGTTGAGAAGCTCTTGGAGAGGTGACTGGATTATGCAGAAGATACAGTCATCAGTGGTTTAATCCATTGATGTTCATGCTTGCATATGCTGCTAGGAGTTAGGGCCCAACTGGAGGACAAAGGACTGGTGGTGTCGCTTTGAAGGGTACATGTCTCTCACAGATACTCTTCTTGTGTGCTGCCTCCTGCCCACCAAGAGCTGCATGGCTTTGCTCTCCAATGCCCTTCCACCTTGGGCCAGTCAGCTGTGGACTCAGCCCTCTCAAACTGTGAAACAAACTTCTCCATTACAGTTTGTTTTTAATTAATTTTATTGAGAAACAAATAACAATGAGACAGTTTCAAAACCAATTAGTAGGAACATTTCAATTATTAATACATTACATATTGTTCTCTTTGTAGTGGTGATTCATAGTACAAGATAAAGACATGATATCCTGTCCAAACACTATTAGTACAAATCTTTCTTCTCATTGAATTAAGAGAAAGTAGCTGTATATCTATCCTAACTATTTTGTATATACAGATACAAAATGGTCCTTCATCTATATATCCCTTTTTGTTGTTTAGTTTTGTCAGAGATGGGTGTTCCATTGTCATTTGAATATTGTAGGTACATGAATTCAGCAAAATAATCCAGTATGATCCAATAGTCCATAATAGTAGTGGGTTATCTGTAGGACTGGCAATGTCAGAAGTTGTTGACTTGAGCCCTTTACAGCTCAACATATTTATATGGCTTTACTTTTTATACCTTGCTATTATACTTTTCTGCTTAATGGTTAAGACCAAGATAAAGCAAGTCCTATATAACAAGAAATGTAACTTTTTGTCTGACAAGGTCAATCAAATCCCCTCAGTTTAGATGTAGAACGTCTCCCAAAATTCTCATGTGTATGGAGGGTGAATGGATCATAGGGGCACCCAAGTTGACTCGCCATTTGGAGGCGGGGCCTGCAAGAGGTGAGATATTGGAAGTATGACTTGAAAGGATGAACTTTTGTCCCAAGCTCTTCCTTTCCCTCTTTGCTTCTTTGCAGCTTTCTCTCACTGTGACCCTCTGTCATGCTACTTCTACCTTGGAGCTGGCAAACTATAGACAAAACAACTTTTCTTTCTTTAAGTCATAGGTATCAGGTATTGTGTCTCAATGACAGGAAAATGACTGAGATAGACTTTGGTACCAAGTGTTGGGTTGTTACCATGGCTGGAGCTAACCACATAATTCAGAAGCCTTTGTTGTACAGAAGTCTGGCAAGGTTTGAATATGTTTGCTAGAAAAGCTCTAAAGTGATGTAAGCTGACCTAGATTGGACATTCTGTTCTGAGCTCAAAAAATTAGAATTTTAATAGAAATGCAGACAGTAAAGACCAAGTTCAGGACATAGAAATTTGCAACAAAGACACCATCAGCAGTTGGGCTAAGAGTCATTTGTGTTATGCTCTGGCCAATAAAGGCTACATTTTGCCCATGTACTGAGACTTGTAAAAGACTGAGATGACTAACTAATCTCACAAAGAAATTTCAAGGCAGGACAATAAATATTGAGGCTCTGGCATGAGTATTTCTGGCTGTTCTCAGCCATGTTTACAATGAAAAGAATCCAGTTAAAAGTTTTCCATTTTGCCAAAAAGGAAGTCAAGTTGGAGCAAATGACAGGTCAGTGGCAGAAAAGATTATCATTAAAAATGAGTCAAATACTTTGCTTCCAGATAACAGGAAAGCTACTGTATCAGTTAGAGCTTCCTAGTGCAATAGATTTAATGCAAGATACAAAATATATATAAGAATTTACAAGATTGGCTTACAGTGGCCACCCAGAGTCAGTTGTGGAAGAGCGACAAAGGTTTGCCTGCCTGCTGGAGATCCAAATGATCCCTTCAGAGGCCTGGAGCTTACTGTAGTGTCCCATGTGAAGCTGTGTCAGGAGGCTGAAGTCTGTGGTGGAAGGCTGAAGGGTCTGCACTAGAAGCCAGGAGATAACATTCAAGATAAAAGTGACAACTGAAGGCCTTCCAAAGAAATGGAAGCGATCCTTCCTTCTTTACCTCCCTTTTTATATCATTCAGATGGGCAGCAGTCCTCCTTAGGGTGGGTGTTTCCCACACAAAACTGCTGAGCCAACTTAATCGGGTCTTTCTTACTCAAGTTGGCACAGCTAGGCATCACAAATGCACTTAGTGCATCGGAAGAATCAGTAAGCCCCTTCCCTTTCCAGGTCCAAGGGGATAAAAAGAAAAAAGCAAACTCCTTTAAAAGATGTTGTTTTGAGAAGAAAGTCACAGGGCATCCTGTCTGAGAAGGTCTATCCAGGGAATTGGTACCCCAGGGTTTGTTTCACAGCACTCAGCCAACCAGGTCCTTGCAGCCATGACCTAAGTGCATGATGAGAGCTGGTGACACACTTTCCCATCATCCAGGCATGCAGAAGGCAAGAGTTGTGAGGCTCAGGTTTCCTCCCAGATTTTGGAAGGAGGCGTAGGAGGCCAGGTCATGTGTCCCTGAGGAGGCAGTGTGTGAAGCTGTGAGGGTGAAGCTGAAGGTGCCGTGGAGACCCCAGGAAGTTGAAGATGGCAGAAACATGCAATGCCTGCTGAGAAAAGCTGAGGGCACTGAGCAGAGATGTGAGGGCTGCAAGTGGCAATGCCACAGGAGTAAAGCCACCAAAACCTTTTGCAGCTCCCAGCTCTCTACAACTTGCGCCACATGTTGGATATGGAACTTCAGGATTTAACATTCACTCTGCTGGGTTTTGCTCTTGCTTTGGTCCACTTTCTTCCTATGCCCCTATTTCTCTCTTTTGGAATAGGAATGTTTACCCCATGTCACTGTGTGTTAGAAATATTTAACTTCCTTTTATATTTTACAGGGCCTCACAGCTAAGCATTTGCCTGAGTCTCAGGGGAGACTTTGGACTCAGACTTTTCAACAAAGCTGGAGCTGTTAAATTTTGGTGACTCCTAGAGATGTACTAATTGCATTTCGAATCATGAGATAGACCTAAATCATTTGTGAAACAGTTCCAGAATGTTATGATTTTGATCTAGAATGGGCCCCAGATTTTTCATGTATATAGAGGGTGATGGGACCAAGGGAGTACTACACCTGCCTTGCAGTTAGGAAGCAGAACCTGGTGAGAAGTGAATCGCTGCGGATATAAGCTGGATTCCTGGGATCCCAGGCCCTCGCTACCTTCCTTCTGTCTCTGTTTCCTGGCCACCATGACTTGAGCACTTTTCTTCCAGTTTGTTTCAGGCTTGGAGACATTTAACCACACATAGCAAATGTAAGAAAGATAAATCTATTCACCTACATGTCTCAGTGACAAAAATGTAGCTTTGGAGTGTGTCTCTCTTATTGAGCTGTGTTCTGCTTCCTGGGTTCCTGAGCTGGGCAGCTTTGTCTCACCATAGCCTTTTACTTTGAAGCTTTGTCCTTGGGGCTAGCCAGCCAGGGACTGAAACCTCTTCAATTGAGAGCTAAAATAAGCATCTCCTTTACGTGGCTGGTCTTGTGTATTTTGTCCAGAAATGAGAAAGCTGACTTATATCAGTCAAATCAAAGTTAGGGAGATATGTCAGTCAGTTTCCCATTATTGTGACAAAATACCTGAGAATAACATCCTAAAGAGAAAAGGTTTATTCTGGCTCAGTTTGAACCCAAAGTCAGCTGGTTCTGTTACATTTGTACTAGTAGTAAGGCAGAAACATCATGGCAGAAAAGGGTATGTGGAGAAAAGCTGGTCACTTTGTGGCAGCTATGAAGGAAGCAGAAAGGGCGAGAGAACTGCCAGGATGCAACCACTTCCCTGAAGGCCATCAGCTGGCAACCAAATCTGCAACACAGTGAACCTCTGGGGAATATTTTAGACCCCAACCATACCAGCGGAGGATGCAAGTAAAATGTCAGTACAGTGCTTATTATATAATCAATGCTCAGGAATGATAACTATTTTTACTGTAGTGGTCACTGTCACCACCCTATTAGAGCTACCCATGGAAGAGTGAAATATCTGAAAAGATTCTCAGAGATCTCTTTTTCCTACTCAACCTTTAGTATACACTTATGCAAAAGAAGTTGTAAAAGAATAATCTTGAGGCAAGTAAGAATAGATCCAATCTATATATCAGATCATAAAGGCTATGTTCATGTTTTCTCGGCTGCCAGGGGCATCCACTGAAAGAACTGATAGTCTGAAGTACTACGTATCCTGGTTGACTTGCATAGTGGGTTCATCAGGAAAAACATTTAGTAGGCGAGCCACACTGTGCTGGACAGTATATGCCAAGCAAGAGTTATGAGTACAGGCTCTGGGTTCAACCCCTAGCTCTATCATATCCTGGGCAAGTTATAGGAACTCATTTTCTACTCTGTAAAGGGAAAATAATACCAATTGGAGTCATTAATGACTCTAATGAAAACTAATGAGCTAACACATGTGAAGTGCTGAAGGTCGTAAGCCTAACAATCCTAGCATTGTCATCCACAGATCTGTCTTCTTTGAGCCTAGATTGAGCACCTACAAACTCTAGAACCAACAGGAAGTATTTTTAAAAAAGAAAGTTGATCTCCACTCAAAAAAGTGCATTCAATCTTCTAACACCTCCACTCCCACTTAGGCTACCCACTTCAATTTGCCAAGACAGCCTCCTCTGGACTTGACTTTTCACCTGCCAAGACCAGAGGAATCAATCACTTCTTCATATTTATTTAGCTGGATTTCAAGGCCTTCCTCCTGAATGGTTGTGAACACCTGCCACTCACACTCCAGAAAAACAGCACATTAGGAAAGTCTTCTGTGACATACTTGAGCCAAGAAAAATCACTAAAATAGTTTTCCATTACTGGTTTTAAAAAATTGAAATAGTTGACTATTTCACAGTCTCAGTGTCCTAAAGAGGATACAGTTCTTCAAGCTCTTTGCTTATGAATTGCAAAGCGCTGGATAATTGAAAGCTGAGCCCTGATGCTCTCTAAAGGCCATGACTTTTCTCAAATGTTTGTCTTTCCATACCCACACCTGTGCTTTTCTATAATAATATAGCCTGAAAAGAGTTTAAATAGAGATGTGTCTAATGTAGAATGCAGAAGTTCAAGGAAAGATTTCTGTTTTTAAAAGAGATTCTCATAAATGATTTAGCAAATTTGAGCATATAATCTGTCCAAAGTGCTAGCACACTTTGCTTCAAGCAGCCAGTTCTGCAGGCAAAGCTGTGGTTTTCTTGTTCCTTCTGGGAGCTGTGGCTGCCATTTCTTCCTAGTCCAGCCCTTGGTGAAGCACAAGCTAAGGATGGATTTCTCATTTGTGCATACAAGTGGTTTCCTTGAATTATGAGCCTCAAAGTTCCAAGACACTCACAGTCTGGGTGGCCACACAGGTATAAGTGCATAAAAGTCTGTGCCTAGCATGGTGGAAGGAGTGAACATATTCACTTCAAACAACTGGTCTCTCTGGGAACATGCTAACAGCACTCCATCAGGAAGAGGCATATTTGTGGTCAAAATGTACTGAGCAATGGTACAAGAAGACACACACCAAGAGAACGTAGAACACCAAGAAGCGAAGTAAGGCCAGCTCCTTATAAGAAAGGTCTTTCATCCCCCTTCCCCCTTCTCCCTCTGCTACAACATCATAGTGCCTTGGAATTCAATAGAAACGCCAAAGGGAGGGTGGATCTGTACACCCAAGAGTAGCAGACTTTAAAATCTCAAGCTTTCAGAAACCATAAAAAAAAAAAACATAAGAAAGAGTTTTGAGAAAAGATTTCCCTAAATTTTGGCTAATTACACAAAATAAAGACTCCTCTAAGAGTAAAATTTCATGCTCTTCAGATTTGGAGAAGGGGAAATCTCCCTCAGTCATGGAGGCTGCTGCAGATATTAAGACAAAGGATGGAGGAGAGAAAGCCAGCATAGACCACAGAACATCCAGGGCTGCCCCAGGGACTAAAGGCCACTGTCGTACTTTAGGATTCTTTTTTTTGGTGGTACCAGGGATTGAACTCAGGACCTTGGGCTTGCCAGGCAATCACTTATTCTACTGAGCTATCTCCCCGGCCCTAGGATTCTTTGTGAAAGGAACGATATAATACAGAACACATTTTATAAGATTATTTTATAATTAATCACCAGAGAATCTAATACAATGAGTGCAGGAAATCTGCCACACACTAAAGACTAAGGAATTCAGCTGTGGGCCTGGCTCTTACGTGAGTCCAGCTGAAGACCTAGAGCCCCTAATGATGCCTCCCCGCAGTCCAGCTGGAGCCTAGAGCCCCTGACAACGTCCCACAAAGGCCTGTTTCACAGATCTGCACTGGGAAGGCCCAAAGATCAACGGTGGAAGCTAGAAGAAAGTCTACATCAGTGAGATGAAGGATCTGTGCCAGCAGCCTGAGGCATTTGAACTGGAGCCAGGAAGCAATGCTCATGGTAACGATCGGAGCTCCCCCGAAAGGTACCACAGCCATCCTCAGTGACAGTAAGGTGCAGCGCTCCTCCAAGAATAAGACAAGCTGAGTTCCCATCAGGAAAGCCAACGTGACAAGCTTTGCCAGGAGACCAAGCTGTGCACCATCTTCCTCTCTGGAGCCAAGAAGAGATGTTCAAAGTGAAGACCTGAGCTCCCCCAGATGAACTGCAGCCATCCTCAGTGACAACAAGGTCCCGAGCTCCTCCTCCAGCTAGAACAGACAAGTTCATCGGGACAGCCAGCAGGACAAGGTCCTCCGGCAGAACTTGCCACAGCTCCTTGCCCTGTAGCTTCTCCCAACAGCTTCCTTAACAGCCTCTCCTTCTTCTTCTCCAGTTTCACCTCTCACACTGCTGGCAACATCCCTCAGGTGGACCTCCCACCCAGCACCATGCTAGCTCAGTTCAGCTGAATTGTTGGCCACCAGCTAGACATCCACTACAGCCACCACCACCACATACATCATCTTTCCTTTCCTGGAACGGGGAAGAATGATGTGGGGAGGTTCTGTCCACCTAAAATAATGGATGAAACTCCTCTGAATTCAGAGATCCATTTTTTTCTTTCGGAGTAGTCTTAGTGTCCTAAAACCTTGCTGTTATAAGTGGCAAGAGAACTTTTTAAAGGTAACCATTGACCTGGAAAAGTTATGTGTTTTAGAAGTACCCAGCCTCCTATTTTTCTTCTCTTTTTGTGATTTTTCTCCAATGTACCTCAGAACAGAATCATTCTTCCTTATAAAGGACATGTTTGCCTATTAAATAAAATTACCAAACTGAATAGTATCATGATACCCATTATGATTGTATGGATCTGATTCTATTTGGTGATATTTGCACTTGAACTAAAATTATCTACAGATGTATTTTTGACTATAGAATAGATACACCTCTAAAGAGTTGCCAGAAAATCTTGGAAAATAGAAAATGATCTTGAAAGTGTTGGGAGAGTACATTGTTTCCAACAATCCTGAGATGAGTTATTTAGTAGAGAAACAATGTGAATTTATGGAGAGTCTAACAGGTGAAGGATGTGAAAGAAATATAAGACACGATCTTTGCCCTCAATTAGATTCCAATTCAGGAGATTATTTCAAGAATTTGGACTCTCAGCTATTTTCAGTTATTGAATTTCCTTAAAATGGGGCCACCTATGCAATATACAACATCCACCAGATTTCAGTCTCACTTTTGTGCCAGTGAAGCAGACTGTGGTAAGAGCCAATGGTGAGATAATGCCCTTTCTATAGCCAAAGAATCTTTCTTTCTTTCTTTCTTTCTTTCTTTCTTTCTTTCTTTCTTTCTTTCAGAACTGGGGATTGAACTCAGACCCTTGCACTTGCCAGGGAAGCACTTATTCCACTGAACCATTTCCCCGGCCCCACTGGAAGAATCTTGAACTTCCTAAATACATAGGACTTTCCAAAATTCAAAGGCAAGTGGCTGAGGAGATAGCTTAGTGGTGTAAGTACTTGCTTGGCAAGGGCAAGGTCCTGAGTTAGATCCCTGGTACTGCAAAACAAAACAAAACAAAACAACAAAAAAATTCAAAGGCAAATGTCTGGGACTGAATAATCTCCACAAAAATTGAACATTCATCAACACTCTCTTCTCCTTCCACCATTGCCTATTGTATTACTCAGTTTCCTACTTCTGTCACAAAATACATGAGAGTTGGTGCTCCACAAAGAAATAAAATTTAGACACTGTGGGAGGGAAAGAAACTGCTCAAAGGGAAGGAACAACTGGGATGAGGGAAAGGAAAAAAGAAAGAAGGAAGGGAAATATATATATATATATGGATATATATCCCTATATATATATATATTAGTTTATTTTGGCTTATTGAAGAGAACAGTTAATGTTTCATTTTTTTGACCAATTCTGCATTCTTACAATCTGAACAACTACTCTGAAGACAACATTGTGCAGTATAACAACTACTGCTGAATTCCTCTCATCTTGTTCTTTGAAACTTGTTAGTATTTCTAATTTTTTATTATTTTTTATTCTGTTTTTTAAAAAAGATACCTTTACCTCATAGCTTTGGAGCCTAAAAAGCCAAACTGCATGGTGAAGGTCCCCCTGACTGTGTCACCTCATGGAAGACGGTGTCACCACAGCAGCAGAATGTGCAAGAGGGAAAGTCACATGCTAAGACAGAAAGCCTAAGATCAGGGCTGAGGGGCAGCAATGAGTGACTTTCACAAGAACTAGCTCAGAGTCCCATGAGAATTCTGTTACTCTCTTCCAAGGACAGTATTCTGAAGGAGCTAAACATAGCCAACTAGGTCTGACCTCATAAAGGTGTCACCTCATAACATTGCCACAATCAGGAGCAAGCTTCCAACACCTGAACTTTGGAGGACACGCTTGTCCTGCATCCAGACTGCAGCAGCTCCCCATGCTGTCCCTCCCGTGTTCTCTCATCACATACGCAGCCACCTAGGAGCAGGCAGGTGCGCATGCACGCACACACCTCCTGACGTCCTGGCTTGGGCTTCATGGTTACTTCAGGTTCCCACAGCGAGGCCTCACTGTAGTGTGTTAAGCAAGCATAACCAGTGCTTAACTTTGGGCCCAGCTTCATCCTTTTGTATCTTCCTCAATGAGAGAAGAATCAGAAAAAGGTGACAGCCTCTAGTCAACCGTGCCCATAGCACTGCACCACCCACACCAAGATCCTGCTCTATCCCAAGAAATGAGCATGAGTCCTTGCCCCACAGCTGTCAGATCCTTCACTCTGTTGGCTTGGTGATAGTTGAGAATGTATCCAGCTGGTTCAGAGGCCATGACCTACCAAAGGTCTGCTGATAGTTTAATGGCAATAAGTGCATCAGGAAGAGTGCTATCCTGACAGAATCCAGGGAATCACACCTCCCCTGGTATATCACTCTGTGAGCAGCTAACAATATTAAAGAGTTCTAACACAAGTCTAGTTCTGAACTTTCTATGACATTTGGACACCTCATCTCAACATACCTTCTTTTCCTGGGTTCTATAAAAGCATCATGTTCTCTTGGTTTTGTCTTTGCCTCTATTAAAAACAATACAACAGTAATGAAAACATCCATTTATTGAGCACTTCTGTGTCAGATAGCCTACAAAGAATATTGCTGTGTATTGTATCAAATCCTGAGCCCTGGCTGATTATTTTAACCTCTCTCCTCCTTCTACTCACAGAGATGTTCACGCATTTTGATCCAACTCAGATCTCTATTTTATGTTCCAGTTCCATAGTCTAACTGTTCAGTTGTCAACTGTTCTGCAATATTTGTGGGTATCTCAAAGTGAGAAGCAGATGGGGCTCTTCAATCCTGCTAGGAAAACAGCTACTCTGGAGAGCCCTTCAAAACCTAGAATGAGGGCCAGCCAAATAGCTCAATGGATTACAGTGACAGCAAGCAGGCACAGGGGCCGGGGGTTTGATTCCCAGGCCTGCTGTGCCAGCCCCACCCTGGAGGCACACTGAGATGGCAATTGAGACTGGAGGTGGTGGTGCATACCTGTAATCCCAGATCTTGGGAGGCTGTAAACATTTAGATTACTATGAGCCCGATCTAGTAGTGAGACCCTGAACACCCTGTAGACCCTTCCCTAAAATACTAAATTAATAAATAAATAACAAAAAAACTAGAATGGATTTTGGGTGAGCCAAAAAAACAAAAAACAATTTCACATAGTAGCCATTGAGAGCTTTGCCTTTGCTTGCTACTTCTGTACTATGGTTTGAATATGTCCCATCCAGAATTTATGTGATGGAATCTTAACCTCCAAGTTTCATAAGCTAATGGTATTTGAGGTCAAA
This sequence comes from Octodon degus, assembly GCF_000260255.1. Lineage (NCBI taxonomy): Eukaryota > Metazoa > Chordata > Mammalia > Rodentia > Octodontidae > Octodon > Octodon degus. The sequence continues at coordinate 1,610,543 of NW_004524678.1, forward strand.
CTTTTGGAAGGTAACTAGGATTAGGCTATGGTATAAGGGTGGGGCCCTTATAACCTCTTCCCCATGGTTTCCCCCAGCTCAGAAAATGGTGCTACGTCAGGAATGTGTCATTCTCGATTCTTCCTTCCCTCCACTCACATCAAGGCCACCATCAAACCTACTGATTCTCTATATCCCACCTGTCTCTGGAGAATCAAATTCTAGAGGTGAGGTTGCTGGGACAAAGGATCATAGCAACTGGATTATTAATACATGCTGGTAAATTGCCTTCCAAAAATGTTATACCAATTTACCTATCAATTTTTTTTTTTTTTTTTTTTTTTTTTGGTATTTAGTGCAGAGTCTACAGGATCTACAGGGTCTCACTACACAGATCAGACTCATAGTGATCCTCCTGTTTTCAGCCTCCCAAGAGCTCAGATTATAGGCAAGCACCACCACTACCAGTCTCAATTGCAGTCTCAGCACACCCCAGGGGCGGGATCAAACTCCAGCCACTGCACTCTGCCTAAACAGATGCTTTAGTCTGCTGAGGTAGCTGGCCAGCCCAATAATTTCTAATATTCTAAGTGTTAAAAATTAAAATGTTATACTATTTATTCCAATTCCCCACCATACAAGCAATATTTGGATAGGGATATATTTCTCTTATGACCTCTGCCTCGGTGTGGCCTTCCCTGATTGTCCAACTGGGTATTCACTGATCTGAACATGTGATCTCTACAGCTGCATCGTTTATTTAATTCTGCCACCTTATACAACTTTTCTTCTTCAATGAAGAGAGGATGGGGAAGGTTGCGTTAGGGAATGCTGTGTGTCCCACTCCACTTTCCACTGACATAATTAAATACCTGGGACTGGATAATTTTCACAACCAGAGAATAATTTGGCTCATGGCTCTGGGGGTTGAGAATTACAAAAGAATGGTGGCAGCATCTGCTTTGTCTTGGTCAGGACCTTGTTGCTGTGTCATAACACAGTAAAGGTCATCACATGGTGAAAAAGAGCACCTCTTCCTCTTCTTACAAAGCCAGCAGTACTATTACAGGGACCGCACTTTTATAACACAGTCTAATCCCTGTTACCTTCCAAAAGCCCGACCTCACATACCATTAGGTTATGAACACAGAGGTTAAGATCCCATCACATAAGCTCTAGGTGGGACATAATCAAACCATCGCGCTGAAGTGCAAGCAAAAGCAAAGCTCTCAATGACTTCTATGTAGTTTTTTTTTGTTTGTTTGTTTGTTTTGACTCACCCAAAGTCCATTTTAGATTCTATAGGGCTTTCCAGAGCAACTCTTTTCCTAGAGTGATTGAAGAGCCCTGCCTGCTTCTAATGCAGAAGTCAGTCCTTCACATCCACACGTGGTCTCTGGTTGGAGTAAGAGGGAGAGAGCTGGAAACAGAAGAGCTGTGTGTGACCCTGCAGTCGGGAAGAAGTGACATGCGTCATCTGACTGCAAGTGCATGGACCAGAGCTTGTGTGGGGACACACCCAGGGGTCTCAGCTAGCATTCCACTGTAAAATCCACTGAAGTTTCATATTAACACTTTCAAAAACTGATATTCATTAACTCTCCCCCGTGATAAATGTAGAGAGATATATTTATTCAATACGTATTAAGTTTTTTCTCTGTAACAAACCACAGCAGGTAAGAACACACTTTTAGGGATAGCTGAGGCCTCGCTCCACGGACTCAAATGTGGTCAGCAAATCTGCAGCTTTGCCCTCCCTTTCATCTTGTTGGCAAAGTCCTATTAAAATACAAAAGTAAGGCTGTACATTGCCTACCCGCTCACTGTGCTCGCGCAGATGTGTGCCACTCTGTGCCACGTATCGAAACAGCCACAGTCAGATGATGCATTTTTTCAGTGGACGTGGTTTGGCCCTGGACCCCTCTACCTCTCCTGTTTCTAATCATCCATTGCCTGGGCATGTCAGGGTCAGGCTTAAAGACTTGCTAGAACTGGATTCAAGATTTACGAGAATGAGATGTAACCAGGCCTCTCCCAGAGGTTTGAGAAGAACAGCTGGAGTCTGGCCCTTTGTATCATGACAAGGACTATTAAAAACTAGTTTCAAAAAAAAGATGGATGTAGAAAAATAAACAGTAATGTCGTGGAGTATCAAAGGCATCCTCACATGGGGCATCTTTCAGGAACCTACCTCACATTTCAAACTCCGTAGACAAGAGGCAGCAAATGCTCATTTGGAACTGAGGATTTTCCCCTCGACCCATTCCCGAATGGAGCTGAATCATTCCCACTCGAAGCATGAGGGGCTGTTTTGTTCGCGAGGCCCCACCCTGCGCTGATGTAATGCTCCAAGGCTGTTTTTTTCTGATGAGCGCGCTAGGGAGGGTCCTCACCAGGAATGGGGAAGCTGTTACCCAGCGCTCCTGGAAGGCTGGGGAGAAAGGGGAGGCCTAGTCTTGCAGATGCCTGCCGCAAGGGACTGACTTGAGTCCTGCACGCTGAGGGCTGGAAAGTTCACCTTGTCCTCCTCTTCACCGGCTGAGACTGCCCCCGACCCCCACCTGGCCCTCCAGGACTATCCAGTCCTGAGAGCTCATCGCTCATCCCCGCATGGCTCTGGTTTCTTTCAACTGGTTCCTGCAGCCACACCCCCGCCCTGCGCAGCCCTGTCTGCCAGCCTAAGTGTTCCTGCGAGCGCAGATGCCTGGGGCCCACGGGAGAAGAAGCACCAGCCTGAGACATCCTCTGGCCTTCCAGGAAGGGCGGCCCTGCTGCCTGCTGGAAAGGACTGCGTCTTTCAACTGCTTGATTTTCTTTAAGTGAGGAATTTTTGTTTGTGAACATTTCAGGAATACTGGGGCAGGGAGCATGTTCTAAAGAAAGTAAAAATTCAAACATTTCATGTATTCAATCTCATTGCAACATATACTCTCTCTCTCTCACACACACACACACACACAAACACACACACACATACACACTTTCTTGATTCACTACCTTAATGTCTCTACCTATTAGTTCTCATTGTTGTCTGCTTTTTGAAATTGCTTTCTTTTAAAGACTTAAATACAGCGTCCTTAAAAAAAGTGTAAGCGACATAAACATACACATTTTGGGCATGCAAGTTCTTAAAAGTTCCAAAGCGTACAGCATGCACATTTTATGCAGTATAAATGAATTTATCATTTAAAGTAACTCTATTATCTTGCTAATGAAGCTACTTTGGCGAAAAACCTTTGATAAAGATGACCTCTCCATATACATGATACTTGGATTTGAAGAAATTCATTAAGTAAAATCGGTATTCCAGAATTTTTTTTTTCCTATATGGAATTGAAATGCATTTCAATTTGTTTAAAGATTTCAAATTGCTTTTTTAAAAATTTGATTCTTCTTGGAAAAAGGAGCAAAATATTCTTCTTTGAAGGAGTAAAGAAGTTGTGTGTGGTATACAAGAGGGAGAAAACATTTTCTGGTTCTTTTTCAGTATAAGAAAATGGGGCACTGAAAAGTCTTCGCAAATGATTAAAGAGAACACAAACACAGTTCATCTAAAACCGTCTTTTTCAGTACTATTTGGCCATGAAAATTTTAGAGTTGATAATAAGTAACAAAGTGGGTCCTGAAAACTTCTCTAATGTGGTTAATGATCATTTTGAAAAACATATTAATCTCTCAAACTCCTGAAGTGTTTATTACTGAACAATGAAGAAAAAAATTAACTTTCCACTTCCGAGCCTGAGCACAGAGAAAATCAAGAAATGAAATCTAGTTTACCTTTGACCTCTACCTCTTGGGGAACACCTGGGTGTGTATCTTCCCCCTGATGGGTTTCTCGTGGGGCTCTGTGGCTGGTTGCTCTCCCAGAGTGAAAGAGGCTCTGCGAGTCCCCAGGGAGGGTTGGGTTTGGCACTTGAAAGTCCCCTTATTGCTTGGTAATGGCTTTGGCAGAAATCTGGAAGGGAGATACAATGCTCTTCTGGAGAGAACAGTGGAGAAAACAGCAGGAGGTTTGCGGAAGCTGCACTCTGAGCAGCTGCAGAGCCCAGAGCCAACAATGGGTGTCCTCTGTCACCTGGGCCCTTTCCTTGCCATTCATTCCCCTCTGCACTTCTCTTACTCCCTTCTGATTATGTTCTCTGTTGTCCTGGTCTCTGAGCTTCCCTCCTTCCTTTTATCTCTTATGCCTGAAGTAGTCACCACTGGCAAGACAAACCCCATAAGGCAGCCTCCAAACGTGGAACTTACCTTCCTTAAAGTGACTGAGGTTTTGTAAAACTAAGCATCTTCATTAGTCAAACATTTGTTCAAGACCTACTATATCCCATGCTTGGTACTAAAATATGACCTGGGGACTTTAATCACTTGCGCTTGGTAGGGAAGACATGGTACCCTTTGGCATAGGTTATTTCATTTCAGTAGGATATGGAGAATTTAAAGACTTGAGTCTCTAATAAACAAAGGTGGCCAGGTTGACCAGTAGGCAGAAACTACTCAATGTACTCCACATATAAAGGACTTCAGATAAAAGTAGGGGACCACGAGCTTGTTGGATAGCAGACTCTATAAAAGCTGTTGCAGAAAGTGAAGAGAATGAGCAAGCAGACTTGACTCCAGCCTTGGAATAGGGAGAAGGAAGCAGAGTGCTCCAGGGGGATACAACAAAGGAAGAGCCAGTAAGGAACCACGTGAGGCCCCCAGACCATGGAGGAAGAGCACATGTCTGAAAGAATGTGATGTGCACCCATCACCCCGCAGTGAATGGCCACCCCCACTTCATTGCTCAGGTCCTCCCATTAGGAAACTTACCTCTCGAGCTCCACAGGGAAGGTGACTTTAGGATACACAGTTCCCAGGCTCAGACAGTCAAGACAGAGGGTGTCCAGTGGAGTCTAGAAAAATCTTCCAGGTGCTGTAGAGCACAGAGAAGGACCATTCGTCCAGATGATACTGGGAGAAGGAGGAGATGACCTTAAGCAGGTCTTAAAGAATCAGTCCAAGTAAGCCACGCCACAGGAGGAAAGGAGCGCCTTGCCAGGCACAAAGCCCAGCCCGAGTAAAGCCACAGGGATGAGATACTTCGAGCATATGCAAGGAGTGCATTGATGCTAATGTTCCTTCCAATTTTGTTTTGATCAAAAAGTGAAATGATTGCCTTTGGTGTCCTATTAAACTGAGCCCATCCAGAGCCTCCCAGTACTGTATATGCCCTGTGATCCAGCATAGGACTTAATGAGCAAGCAGCAATACAGCAAATGGTTAGTATCAACCCTAGAATCAAATTGGAAATGTAGCTCCATCACCTAGGAGATGTGTAGCTGCAGGCGAGACATCCAACACCTTGGAGCCTCCATTTTCTTGTGCGTAAAATGCAAGTGATTATAGTAGCTTCTCTTGAGGTTATTAGGGGCAAGCATTGAGCTATTCCATGGAAGGACTAAAAAATGTTAGCTATTGCATAATATATCTCTCGTGCCATAGAGTTTAACTGCTTCTAATTATTCATTTTCGTCGTATATTCATAATTCATATGACATGTCAATAGTATTGCCCGTATACTCAATCTTCAATGACAGTGTAAAAGCTTAAAGACTGCTGATGTTAAATTATAGCCAAAATAAGGAACATAGGAATAATAATTCTGACATTTACCTCAATGATATCTTCATCAGACTGACAAGGAACATCCTTTCCTCACAACTCTTAGACATATTAAGAAATCTCTGCCCATCAACTGAAGAATGGATAAAAGAGATGCGATATTTTTTATACAATGAATACTACTCAGCTATAAAGAAGGATAAAGTTGGGACATTTATAGGGGAATGATACAACTCGAGACCATACTCATAAGTGCAATAAATCAGTCTCACATGTGTAAGCATCATATTTTTGAATTTTTTTTCATTTATGTATTTGGTACAGGGTCTCATACGCAGATTAGACTTGTGATCCTCCCGTTTTCAGCCTCCCCAGCACTGAGATTACAGGGGTGCACCACCACATCTGGACTCATTCGCTGGCTCAGCACACCCTGGGGGTGGGGCTAGGTAGCATGCAGGACCAAGGATCAAACCCCAGTCCCTGCACTTGTCAAAGCAGGTGCTTGGTCTGCTGAACTACCTTGCTGGCCATTTATTTTGAATTTTTATACCATTGCTTTCATTATTTGTTTTTCTTTCCTTTAAAATAAAAATAATCTGATGTGGTAAAACCAAAGTTACCAAATCTTTTAGTGTTAATTATCAACTGATTTTAGCTTTCTTTTACCAATAATCACAGCTGTGCTTATACTGTTATTTGTGCAGAAGCATTTGTAAATAGCAACCTCGAGGTTTTTCTCATGTTTATGTTTAGAAAGAAAGTAGAAAAATGAGAAAATTGAAAAGTTAAAAATTTAAAGCCTCACAATGCAAGAATTAAAACGCCAAAACACAAAGGCATTTTGTCTACTTTCATGCCATCAAAAAATAAAATTCCAATTTATACATTCCTGTGAATTTGCCTTCATATCTAAGGACAATGATATTTCAAACATATCCACATTATGCTTTTTCAGTACATAATAGTTTTTTTAAAAATTGACTCATGTATCACTTTTTTCCTCTCAATCTTTTTTATTGTACATGTTTATAGAACAAAACAGTTATATTCCTCATAAGAGATGAGAAACAGCCAAATAGATCTATATATTATAAGTATTTCAGAGCCTAGATTCAAAACAAAATCAATAGAGAAAATCTGAAACAATATTACATTCACCTAAAATGGGTTTTTCAGCATATGCCACATGCATAGAATAAAACTCCAAGGAGAATCAGGAAGTTGCATATAATGTCAAAAGGGTACATAAGTCAGAAAGTTAGGCATCCTGCAATATGCAGTGTTGGCATTTACACAAAGGAGTGAAGAAAAAATTTAAAAAAGAATATAAGACTAAGGCAAACAGTGAGGGGACTGTTAGAAGACTCCATTGAAAGATGGGAAAGATCTGACTTTAGACATGATAATAGGATTGGTATAAAAGGAGATATTTTGCAACAAGTTTAAGAGGTGAGACTGCAGGCTTTGTGATAGTGTGACTGCAACTTTTCTCAGTGAAAGAAATCATGAGTGGTTAAGGACAGCTCCCAGTTGCCACTGGGCCAGCCCCCTTTGGGCTATATGTGCTAGGGAAGAAGCACTGGGAGAAAAGTGAGATTACATCTATCCAGTAAAGGAAGCTAGATACTTTTTGCTTGCTAGTGAACCTATATTCCCTTTCCTTTCAACTTTGTTTTCTTTCTTCTACTCCTTTTAGCCTTTTCCTCTTTATTTTGATGATAGTGACTTAAAAAACTCAAAATGTACCTCAAAAGACTTTGAGTTATGGATCATAGTGAGGCTTACTTTCCAATACTTAAGTCGGTTCTCAGCGGGTTAACCTGGCCTTTGATGCCCTCAGTAGACCAGAAGTCCAGTCCTAATCCTTCTATGAACAAACTGTGTGATCTCGGGCAAGTCATTCAAAATCTCTAGGTCTTGGTTGTTTATTTCAGCAAAAATGAAAGGGACACATTTAAGGCTTCATCCAATATAGAGATTTTGTTTCCTTATAATCAATGATTTTTTGCTGAGTCCAGAGTTCGACAAGATTTGAATAGTTCATGCCGCCCTGAAATAGTTAATTTTGTGTTGATAAATCATGTTTTATTTAATGCCACCTACCAGGCTACATCATGAAAACTTTGAAGCTTAAGTTATGCAGACAGTGTTACAAACTAAATTATGTTCTCCTAAAGTTTAAATATTGGAGTCCTGACTTCTATTCTGACTATATTTGGAGATAGGGTTGTTGTTGTTGTTTTGAGATAAGGGTTTTAAAGGGGTGAGGTTAACTGAGGTCCTAAGAATGGTCCCCTAGCCCAAAGGATCAGTGCCCTTCTAAGAAGAAAAGACATGAGGAGAGAGCAAGCACAAATGAAAGACTGCAAGCACACAGCAGGAAGGTGCCCTCTCAAAGCCAAGAAAAGGGGCCTCTGGAAGGTTGGGATTTGAGAACTGTGAGAAAACAAATTTCAGATAGATAGCTAGACAGATGATCTTATGTCATGGGGAAAAAATTAAATTCAAGAATTCAAATCCCGTGCTGTTTTGTACAAACAAATCACCTTGTTCTCTGCCTTGTCTCCAACTTTAAAAACTCAGAAGAATTTCCATCTACAACCTGAAGGTACAGAGAGAAGATGATGAATCAAGTTAAAGGCTGAGAAGATGAAGGAAAAGCGTTGCAAGTGCTGTCTGGTTTGTTGTTGGAGGAAAATGCTCCGTATATAAGATTAATTATTCTCCTTTTGACTGAAAATGCTAAAGACCCTTGGTTAATTCCACACCAACATTTGGAATCAGCTTGCTTCTTCCGAATAGGGAAATATAGAAATGCCTTTTAAAACTAATTTCGCAAGGAAAAATGGAATCTTAAAAATATTTGCAGTCTTTGCCAAGATGGACTTGACAAAAAAAAAATTTGAAATGAATTTAAAAGCTACTAAATCTAGGTTCTCGTTCCAAATCTGACACCACCTGGCAGATGAGAGATGAAGATATTTGACCAAGACCTCTGAACCTTAGTTTCCTCATCTGTCATACAGATGAGTTCATAATACTGAAGTCACCGAAGTGTCAGGACCATCCAAGGCAACCTGTGTATCTTAAACCCATAACCAGGGACTTGATACACAATACATATGCGACAAGTATTTGTTTCCCTTCCCTTCCTCTTATTCATCCACGTACTATGCAGCCTGATCACATCATTTCCTTGCATCAAATTCACAGTGGTTTCCCACTACCTTAGAGGCCACTTCTGAATTATCCAACATCCTGACCAAGTCCCTGTTCATCACTCATAGCACCTGCTATTCCACTCTGTTTTCCTGGTATATGCAATTAATTGCCTGTGATTTCCTGGAGAAATCATGGGATTTGGAAGGTGCTATTCTTCTTTTGCCAAGAATGCCCTTCCCAAACTTAGCAGCCCGGCCAACTTCTATTATTGCTGGGATACAGAAATTCCAGTGCAAGCCCGCACTTGGCAACCGTTGCATCTTTCACTTGAAAGACACTGACCCGCTACAAAAGCATTAAGGAACATAATTGCAAAGCAGACTGCACTCAGTGGAGGAGAGAACTCTCAGTCTACTCCATTATTCACATATCCCCAGCTTTTTGCCAGTTCTCTCATTATGAAGATTTAGCCCATTCACATCTGAAATATCCCCAGCTTTTTGCCAGTTCTCTCATTATGAAGATTTAGCCCATTCACATCTGAAATTAAACAGACTAACAAACAGAATTCTTTTGCATAGATGATTTCAGATACACTGAGTTTCCATGACTGTGGTTTTCCTACCATATCAAAAAGACAGCTATACCTAAACGTAAAGAAAGCCCACATTTCTCCCCAGTGTGTACACATCCACCCGATGTCTGCACCCAAGTGCTCGAAGTGCTGCAGATGAAATGCTTTCTCACTTGTGTTTGTGAGTCGTGGGTCAACCGGAGTCACCAGAAATTTTCCTAGAGAACCCTATGACCAAAGGGGCCCACAGCTTGCCAATAGACCACAGAGATAAAAATACAGATCTAGGAGCAAATTGGGAAATGGGGTGCACAGGGGAGATTTGCAGCAGTGCAAAAACTGCAGGCACTCTCTTCCATTTTGGAAGGCTCAGACCCTCAGGCTTGGTCTGCTGGCTCCCAAGCAGAGGAGTCCTGCAACCACAATTCAAGAGTCTAAGTGAGCTCCTTGTGCACTTTCAAACCCACTTTTGAGCTGTCTCCCTTCAGCCATTTAGGTGTGTTAACTCCTAATTTTTCATATTTTCTTTAAGTTATTCTCTCCCTAAGTTCTTTGTGCAATAGGAAATCTTTTTTTCAGTTTTTAAATGTCCCCATGAATCCTGAAAAGTATAAAAACGAGGTATATAAAGTAAAGCCATATTAATATGCTGAGCTGTAAAAGGCTCGAGTCAACAACTTCTGACTTTGCCAGTCCTACGGATAACCCACTACTATTATGGACTACTGGACTATATTGGATTATTTTGCTGAATTCGCGCACCTACAATATTTAAATGGCAATGGAATACCCATCTCTGACAAAACTAAACAAAAAGGGGAATATAAATGAAGGACCGTTTTGTATCTGTCTATACAAAATAGTTACGAGAGATATACAGTTACTTTCTCTTAATTCAATGAGAAGAAAGAATTGTACTAATAGTGTTTGGACAAGATACCATGTTTGCATCTGGTGCTATGAATAACTACTACAAAGACAACAATATGCATTGTATTAATTATTGAAACTGTCCCACTAACCTGTTTTGAAACTGTCTCATTGTGATGTTTCTCAATAAAATTAATTTTAAAAATGTCCCGTTTAGCTTTTCTGATGATATGTTTGATTTTATACACAATGCTGTTTGCTTTCCAAATGAGGAGAATTGAGAATCTAACTTGATCTCTCTACCTTATGTGAAAGAGCTGTTTGGTTTTGTATCTTTCTTGACATAGAATTCACTTACTGTAACAAAGTCATACTTTTAAAATATGAAATTCAGTGGCATAATTATGTGTATTGCTCTTACCACGATCCAAAAATGAGAATGGTGATCCACCAGCAATCATCCTCGCCTCCCTCCCCCTGACTCCCAACCAGCCAACCCCAGAGAATGATTTATCTACCGTCTGTCCCTACAGACTTTCTGATCCGAGATATAAGTAGAATTATATCATATGTGACCTTTGGTGACTCATTTCTCTCAATGTTTTCAAGTTGCATCCACGTTATAGCAGTTCTCAAAATTTCCTTCCTTTCTTCTGCCAAGTATTGTCCCGTTGTACAAATGTGTCACATTTTGCTCATCCATTCATCCTTGGACATCTGTTGATGAACATTCACATTATTTCCAGTTTCAGCTATTATGAATAATGTCACTATGAACATTTGTTTACACATGTTTGTGTGGATTATTTTCATTTCTCTTGAGTATATTGCTAAGAGTAGAACTCTATGATTAATCTTTAGATGAACTGCCAAGTTATTTTCCAAAGTGGTAATAATATTTTATATTTCCCACTAGCAATTTCTCTATGTTGTCAATACTTACCGCTTTTTCAATACTGTTCTAACACTTACTCTTTTTTTTTTAATAGCCATCCTTGTGTGTGCATCCTATTATGCATCATATTAAAAGTGTGGTATCAAATAGTGGTTTGATTTCTCTCATGACCTCTGATTCTGAGCATCTTTTAAAGTACCCATCCACCATTTCCATGTCTATTTTTAGGAGAAATAGCTCAGTTCTTTGCTCATTTTTAAATTGAATAACTTTTTTATTACTGACCTGTTATCATCACAAATTGAATATCCCTTATCTAAGACACTACGGACTAGAAGTGCTTCAGATTTCAGACTTTTTATGATTTTGAAGTAATTTCAGGTAGATAATGAAATACCTTGAGGATGGAGCCCACGTCTAAACACTAAATTTACTTACGTGTCACACGTACCTCGTACTCACAGCCTAAAATTTCCTACAATCTGTTTAATGAACGTACATTCTCAATGCAACCTAGCACTCAATTTCTTAGAAATTTTCTACTTAGGGTCTCAACAGTAAAAAAATAAATAAAATAAAATAAAAGTTTTTTATGTGTTTAGTACAGGGGCTACAGGGTCTCACTGTATAGATGGGACTCGTAGTAATTCTCCTGCTTTCCGTCTCCCAAACTGGGATTACAGGCACGTGCTACCACATGCAGTCTCAATAGCTGTCTCAGCATGCCCTGGGGCCGGCATGGCACTCTGGGGATCAAACCCCAGTCCTGAGTCTGCCTACGTAGGTGCTTAAATCCACTGAGCTATCTGGCCTGCCCTAGTTTCTTTTTTTTTCTTTGTGGAACCGGGGATTGAACTCAGGCCCTTGAGCTTGCCAGGGAAGAGCTTGTTCCACTGAGCCATCTCCCTGGCTCCTTGGCCTGCCCTTAAAAAAAAAAAAGATTTTTAAAAACCTTAGACTTCAGATTTTTGGATGAGGCATATTCACCCTCAATTATAGTCTTTCATTTGATATCATAAAACATTATAAGATTCATCCATATTAGAGCATGAACACAAATTTTCTTTCTCTTGTACTATAAATTCCTGTACTTTAAATTCTTCTATAAAAATTCATTGAGTTCTAAATACCATGTTTCCACTTGCTTTTTTTTATTTTAAAAAGGAAAAAGGCAAAAACAAAAGAACACAAAACAATAAAAATGGTACAGAATTTAAAAGCAAGCATAGAAAATTAACAATGGTTGTTAGATTATGTATTGTTCTCATCAAATTTGTTGCTCAGATTACCACAGATAGGCCTGGAAGACTGATTATACAATTAAACATTAACTCTTCCTTTCAATAAATCTTAATTCTTTTCCTTGTCCTTTTTATTTTTAATTTATTTTGAAGAGTATAAAAATGATAGATAAGACAGTAGAAATGATACACATTCTGAAAAACAAGATGAGAGGTATTCAACTGTGTTTGTTACATTCCTGTCTTCAGTATAGTTGCTCAGATTACAGATATTAACATAAAATTGGTCAAAGTACAAATTTTAAACATTACCTACCTTCAAAAGACTGATAGAAATTAGTAGTACAATCATCTTAGCTCTTCTGTGTATATATTTACATGATTTCCCCCTCCCCTTTTTCTTATCTTGTCTCCTTTCCCTCATCTTAATTGTTTGACACTCATTTACAACAACAAAAGTTTTAAACTTGATGAACTCCAACATCTATTTTTTCTTTTGTTATTTGTACTTCTGGAGTCTCCTGAGAAGGCTGTTCCTAAGAAAAGGTCAGGAGGATTGTCTACTGTGTTTTCATCTCAGAGTTTTATGGATTTTGTAGGTTTTGCTCTCACAATATATCTGTGGTCCATATTGCATAAATGTTTTTGTATGGTAGGATTCAACACATTCTTTCATATGTGGATATCAAGTTGAACCAATACCATTAGTTGAAAATATCATTCTTGCCTCCACAGAACAGAGCAGGTACCTTTGTCAAAACTCAGAATTGTAGTAATACAGTTCTAGACTCTTAATTCTGTTCCCTTAATTTACGTCTATTCTCATGTCAGTGCCATGCTTGATTGATTTACTTGACTGATTGATTATCGTAGCTTTGAAGTGGCAGTTAGTATGGGCCCTCCAGCTTTGTTGAGTTGATTTGGATTCCTTGGATATGAATTTTAGGTTCACCTTGTCAAAGCTAACTGAATTTTTAATAAAGATTACATTCATTATACATCAATCTAGGGAATATTGCTATTGTCTTGGCTCGGATGTTAATAATCCAAAATGTGGGACTTTGATGTGCTAAATATTTTGACCTGAAGAATATTGGAAGGGCTTCAGAAGCAAGATCTTTCTGACCTTTTCCCATCGTCTTAGCTCCCATCCTTCTCCATCCCCTGAAGCATATCATAGAAATTAGTTTCTTTTCTCCCAGGTAGGTCATAGGAACTAGATTTCCACTTCCCCAAAGTTAAACCACAAAAACTACAAAAATCACTCTCATCCTTCTCTATTGGAGACTCCCATTCTATAGGATTCCTGCCACGTACCCCAAAGAAAGGCATGCTACCCAGAGAACCCATGGGAGCCTAAACAGTCAGGCCTTGCTGGGGTCCCACCCTATGCCAGGCCGGTAAGGTCAGATCACACACTTTTGTCATGTTGCATTTCCACATGACTCTCCATTCTGTGTTGAAATAAAACATAAAAATACAGCTTTCCTGGGTCTTTCTTTCTGAAAATTCCTATGCCACATAAAACTATGATCAGTTAAATGTGTATTATATCTTTCTTTTGTTACCTGTGTTTTCTGATACTTGTGTCAGCCATGAGCACTACATTATAACTTTCCAATCCTACCTACACCATCTTAATAAAGTTTAAATAGTATAATCTACAAGCAAGAGATAATTTTCAATCTATTTAGATCTACTTGATTTCTTTCAACAATATTTCATACTTCTTAGAATACAAGTTCTACATTTTCTTTGTGTAATTTCTACCACAATATTTTGGTTTTTGCTGCTATGCAGAATTTTTTTCTGAATATTTTTGACTTTCAAAATATCCCTTCCTGGCATATTGAAATTCAATTCATTTTGCATAGTGATCTTGCACTTCATAGCCTCGCTTAACTTTCTAAATTAGTTTTTTTGCCCTTTCTAATTCCTCAGACTCCTCGCACACTAGATCATCTCATCTGCAAATAGACATTATTTTGCTTCTGTCTTTACAACTTGAATGTCTTTTCTTTCCTTTTAAAGGTTCCCTTATTAATAGATAGTTCAAAACAATGTTGAATAGAAATGTCAAGAGCAGACATCTTTATTTTGTTGCTGATATTTGGGTGGAAAGCATTCAGTATTTCACCTCCACTCATGACATTATCATCTGTGTGCTCTTTGCAGGGGCTCTTTATTGAAGTTGAGAAAGTCCTTTCTATTCCCATTTGTTAAGTGTTTTATCATGACGAGTGTATTTTGGATATACCTCTTAGACATTAGTTTCATGAACATTTCTGCAACAAAGTGAAGAAAGGGCATTTATGAATCAGTAGAAATTCAAGACCGGACAAGAGTTTTCAAGCCTCCACTTCATACAGTTCTTCCCATTTCTGATTTCTAAGATCTTTTCATGATGGCACATTAATTTCATAGTGCTGAACGTGTTTGCATTCAGAAATCACACCACTGGATTTTTTTTTTCTTTTTCTTTTTTTGAGTGAACACACTGTGTATCTTAATATATAATAACTTATAAAAAAAATCTAACACCTTATGGAAACTCAAACAGTGTGACAAAAATAATGTCCTCCTGCGAGTCCCCCCTTCCTAAAGTTCTTGTGACAAGAACCCAAAAAGTTTGATTCACCTCAGAAATAGAAGCTAAGTTATATATGTGATGGAGATTTGAGCACTTAAAATGTAGCTAACACAGCTAAGTAATTTTAAGTTCACTTTACCTTTTTAAAAAAAAAGGCTGTGATAGAGTCTCACTACACAGCTTGGACTCATAGTGATCCTCCTGCTTTCAGCCTCCCCAGCACTGGGATAGCAGGCATGCGCCACCACACCTGGGCTCAGTCACGGGCTCAGCACACCCTGGGGGAGGGCCTGGTGTACCATGTGGTGCCAGAGATTGAACCATGGTCCCTGCGCTTGCCTAAGCTTGCCTGAGCAGGCTCTTTAGTCCTCTAAGCTCTTTTGCCAGCCTCAAGTTCATTTTAATTAGCTAAAATACATATATTTTTAATGCTCAACATAGTTATTGGAGAGCTTTATATTTGAAAGACTTGATATGTAAAGGTGTTTCAATTTTAAATTTATGAAATTTAAATTATCTAAATATAGATCAAGCTCTGTATTTTTGATGAATAAGTAGTATCTGAATTGAGGTACACTACAAGATTGAAAACAAATATAGAAGATCTTCAAGATTTAGTAGGAAAGAACATTTTAAATAGTCCTTTAATTTTCACTATTGATTACACATTGAAGTCATAACTTTTGATATGTCATGTTTAATATTATCAACTTTAATTTTCCCTGTGTCTTTTTGTTTCTATAATGTAGCTACTAGAAAATTTAATATCATATGTGTGGTTCACATTTGGTTTTTTATTAGGCAATGGTGATTTAGAGAGCAGTGTGCTACCAGGCATGGGTGAAAGCTTATCAAGATTTAAGAATTATTTCTATGGCAGCCTCACAGCCAATGTTAACTCACAAAATGACCTTTGAAGGTTCTTGAAAAGTAGCCCCTATTAATAAGGAGAAATAGTGTTCCTTCCTTGCCCTGCCCAGCCCAGCTTGAGCCCATTCTCGGGCTTTGGAGACCCCACAGTGAAAGAGGCAGACAGTGCAGAGTTTAGAGAAAGATGAAAAGAATTACAAAATGGCCAGAGGGGTGACTTATGTGGGTGGAAAATAAAAGCATTAAATCCAAGAAAGGTCTAAAGGTGATGTAATTATCTACAAAGAACAGTGTGGAGGACCACCTGGGTGACTCTCCTTGAAAGAGGAGCAGTTTTCTCCATTTTGGCTGAGTCTGACCCTATTTCCATGTATCTATATGTGCAGAGCTGGCTAGGACCTTACTTATGCCTTCAACTGGCTGTAAGCAAAGCGTATCAGTCAAGCCGAGGTGCTGGTGGTGGTCTTTGAAGACAGCAGGCATGTTTCCCTGGATCCTGTCCCATTGTGTGAGCCAGGAGGAGGTGGAATGAAGAGGCAGTGCAGCACTTTGTCAGCTAGGATGGAGCCTCAAGATAGAGGCTACAACTCCCTGAGGCTTAAAAGATTGCACATCAGAGCTGAAGCACTGACCTCAGAACATTAGATGCTATCTCAGTTGTATCACACAGATTACTCTTTTTGCATAGCCTTCTCTCCACATATTGCAGAGGTGATCTCAGGCCTCATACCTAGCCCAGCTCACTGCGCTCACCTATCTCCCACCTTTCTCACAATCACTCACCTTCAAGCCACTCCCTTCTTCACAAATTAATAAAACCCAGGTTTGGTCTTGAGTGGAAGCCTTTGGTCCAGAGAGTCATCATCATGGCTGGACTTACGATCCCTTGGCTCCCCATAGCTACAAATATGGCGTAGTGTCTTTATTCTCACTGAGGGTTGCACTGGGTGCGGTAGATTGAAATTAACTTGATAAGATTCCAATAACTTATCCATGGGATTACAAATATTACATTCACAGACTAAGACAAAGATAAGGAAGAGCTTTCTATAGCACAGAGTGGAATTAGTTTGCATGATAGAAGGGCTTGTACCTAGAAGTAATGGGATAATGGTGAACAAGGAAAATGGAGGTATGAGACATTTCAAGTCGAGGAAACACTAAGAAGAGGGGTAGGGAGGCTAATCCAGGCTTGACAAAGAAATAGAAGATTTGACCTAGAGATCTTCCCAGCTCTAGTTCATAAAAGCCCTTCCTGGTGGTCAATTAGTTTGCTATGGGGTAGGGTGTTCAGGTGTGGTAGGCAGGGAGGAATTAAGAGAACAAATTGGGTGATTTCAGTTGGTACCATACTGAACTGGTGATGGTCTCTTCGGGCTTCCTTTACAGTCACTTTGGTTATCTTTTACACTGGAGTTTATGCATGTCCCCTTTTGGGAAATCTTCTTGGTGTCCTTGTGTTTCTACACAAAAACTCCAGCGTACACACGACACAAAACGTGCCACAAGGCAAATCTGCTAAGTGACTTGGAGGGTTTGGGGAGTAGCAGACACAGCACACCTGTTTGTCACCTAGCATTCCATTTGAATATTGCATTTTCTTTATGAAACAGAAGTAGAGACTCCAAGGCTGTTTCCGAAGGTCAAAAAGGGACTGACAGTCACGCACATGCACTAAACCCGTCCTGTCGGGCAGTCTTCCACACTCGGTGCAGAGACTTCTCAGGATAATTGCGATTTATATCCACAATCACAACAGCCCTGCTGCCAAAGGCTGAGATAGGAGGCATTATCTACAGACAGCATAGATAATGAATCAAAAACTATACTATATATCACAATCATCAATCTGAAAACAGCATCCTGACAGCCTTTGTGATCATTTCCCATGTGCTCTGCAATGGTTACTAAAAGCTGTCTTTTTAAAATCATTGGAAAGTAAATGAATAGCTCAATTCTATGAATTCAGATGCACTGCACTGGAAAGGCAGTATTCATTATCTTAAAGAGTACATGTAGAATGAAGGATGCTTCATATCCTTTTTTCCCTTCATCTTAAAATTAAGAATAGAAAATAGTGTCACCTCAAATCCACATCTTTGGCAATTTTCCTGGTTTCTGGAAATTTCTTTGATGTAAAAGTAGGTGTGTTATTGTCAAAAATTAGCACAAATATATATCTGATTATGAGACCCATGACCTTATTATAGAACCCATGGCCTTCATTAGGTAATATTACCTAATTATTACCTAATATTACCTAATGAAGGCCATGGGTTCTATAACCAGCGCCAGGGCTCAAATTCGGGTTCTCCTACTTAAATCAGCATATGGCTTTGGTAAAGGTGCTTTCTTCTACCAGCCTCAGGCTCCTTATAATTAAACTGGATGTTGTATTCATCCATAGAATAGGTTCTTCCCCTCATTTCTTAGAGAAGTATACGAGCTAAAATACATGCAGTTCTTAGCACAGTACCTGGCACGCAGCATAGACTGCTAGCATATTCTTTGTTGTGACTGTCACTATCACTGCTGCCCATGTTATTTCTAACACCCCAGTGGTCAGTCAGGTAATACCAGATAACTAGTATGGAAACAGAGTGTTAAGACAACTAGAAGCAGAAATTTAAAGGAAATCAGCTCTCCACAGGAGAAAAATCAGATTGCCATACCTGCCAAACACGTATCAGAGAGCACATTCCACTCTTTATTTAGCAAAATGACTCTTGAAACGTAGGATCAAATGCCTTGGATGAGTGTATTCGAAATGGCCATTGCATAACTCAGCTAAGGCTAAACTGGGATAAATTATTAGCATGAGCCTGGAACTGCGTTTCATTGTGCAATCAAGAGATTCTGCATGGTTTTACTTTTCATAGGGGAAAAAATATCAAAAACTAGAACCAGAAAACATTTGGAATTTTTTTTAGTCCACGGCCAGATCTTACAACATCAGTGATTTAAACCAGGCATAGAATACGAATTCAACTAGGCCTCTAATATTTCTGCATTACTTGGTTACAGCGAACAATGCAGTCACTGGCTGTTGTTGAAACTCTGCAGCGTGCAAAGGCTAAAGGGCTTGCTAGACAACTGGAATCTCACTTTCACAGAATTGCTCTGGCCTCCTGAATGCTGGGATAGCTTAGTACTACAATGCTTACGTCTTGTGCACCATCAGTAAAAAATAAAAATATTAAACTTAATAGGCTCAGAGACTAAAATTAAAGCCACATTTCCTGCCAAGGAAACCAACAATGATGTGAAGCGAGCAGAGAGAAATGTATATTCCCCTAGTTTAAATTTCCAAGAAAATGATAGCAGAAGAAAGAATTATGCATATAACTCAAATATACCATGAGCTGGGCCTCCATCCCAAAAGTTTTGAAGAAGCACACCCATTATGAGCTGATTTGAAAAACAGTTGTCACGCGAGCAGCAGTGCTTTCCCTGAAAGAGGAAACTGTATTTGCATCTTCTGCGCTGCCTTGGCTAAAGACTCATTCAGTGACGCAGCCAGCGCAGCCACAAACAAGCACCTGAAAAGAACGGGATCAAGGCAGTGTGCAAAGCTTTGTCCTCACAATCTGAACGCAGGTGTGAGAGACACAAACCAGGTGGCTAAAAGGCTTCTTTGTTTGAAGCTGTCAGGAGGAGGACCTGATTAATCTCATGTCCCATCCCCAAACTCCCTTTTAACTATGTCAAGACATCTCCTCACATCAGGAAGTCTACAATGACATGACTATGTGCTAAGCTCAGTTAATGTGGTCCTAGGTTTAAACACTTCAGGTTGAAAGTGGATAATTGGTGGTAGTGGATTTTAAAAGCTCACACAGGTGCCTTTGAAAAGGGGTCAGAAGTCAAGTGCATCTCTCCTGAGAGCATTGGCGAGCCCTTCCTAAAGGAGATCAAAATTCTTTTACACAAACCCCCAGGGTCTTGTAAGAACTGTTATTAATTTAGTTCTGTATGTTCCAAATAAGAGGAAAACGATACCACATGTGTATATTCCCAGCAACCTGGGCATATTTGTTCTATAGAGGTAGATGTTAGATACATATTCACCTGGCACTTCTGGGCTGCTAATAAAGTAATCCACTTTCTACCAGGGCAAAATGGGAGAGTTCAGGTCAGGGTAATGAACCTTGAAAACAGGCAAAAGCCTGAGGGGGGAGAAAGAAGAGTGCAAACACAGGCCTGTGTTGTCGTATACTGAATGGATTGGTAAAACCCACACTGGAGTTTTAGCTGTAACACCTAAAAACAGATAATGATACATATATTTGTACTCCAAATGTGTCTTGTTAAGCATTTTGTTATCTTTTTATTAATGGAAATTTTAAGTTTCCATCATGGTAACACGTTTCAGGGGTTCTCCAAAGCAGCCGAACATTTACCATTAACAGGCGTACTTCAAAGATGACTATGGAAGTGTTTTCTGGAACAATCTAGAGATCGTAAAGGGCTTATTTGTATACTTTCTTTCCTCCGTTTGCTAAATGTTTTTATTTGACATGGCTACTAGGCTTTTACACTTTATGAAAATAAAATAAGAACACATGATGACGTTATTCTCTGTTCTTGTACGTAGCCAATTAAAATTATTTGGTATTATATCTGTGTGTCTGCATCTGAAAAGTGATATTTGCATAGCAGCAAGTTTTTAAAGCCTTAGATGCACTCTTTAGAATGTCTTTTTTAAAAAGCAGAGAAGTGTCAGTGAGGATGTGAAGATATTTATCCCTATGCATTGTTTGTTGATGCGTGAAAAGTGGCACACAGCCGCTACGGCAAGCACAGCCGCTACGGCAAGTAGTTCAAACATCAAAACTGAACTACTGTATGATCTGGTGATTTTATTTCTGCATCCTTATATGCACAGCGGCACTATTTGCAATAGCTAAAAAGTGGAAAGCAAATGTCCATTATCTGTCAAATATACAGATAAAATACGGCATAAGCCATGAAATATGACTCTGAATTATACATATTATCTATCATATTGCTATAAAGACAAGGACATTTTAACATGTGTTGTAACTTGCACAGCCTTTGAAGATATTATATGAAATAAGCCAGCCACCAAAGGATAATTCTATAATTACATTTATATGAGATACCTAGAGCAGTAAAAAATCTTAGAGAAGGAAGTATCCTAATGATTTTCAGCAGCTACAAGGAGAAATGGGGAGCTGCTGTTTAGCGGGTAGAGTTGCAGCTGGGAAGATGAAAAGGCTCTGCAGGCGGATGGTGGTAATGCCGCACAGCAACGTGAATATACTTACTGGCCCTGACTGTACACTCGAGAATTATTAAAACAGTGCATTCACGTTGTGCACATTGTACTGTGATGCAATGTTTAATTAAAATCCTTCATATATACAGCTGTGCCCTGGCCCTGGGTCTGCCTCAGGCGCACTTGCTTAATTGACTGCACTTAAGGTCTGATGCACTGTTACTAATGAAAAGAAAATGTGTTCCTTTCAAGATCTCAAAGCATCCAACTGGCTTGAGTAAACAGATACAAATAAGGGTGTAGCTGAAATTTTGAA
Source organism: Octodon degus (assembly GCF_000260255.1). Lineage (NCBI taxonomy): Eukaryota > Metazoa > Chordata > Mammalia > Rodentia > Octodontidae > Octodon > Octodon degus. The sequence continues at coordinate 1,631,883 of NW_004524678.1, forward strand.
ATTGGTACACAATTCTTGGACCGATGCTCTCTATCCTTATAATTGGGAAAGAATGTCACTAAAAGATTTAATGAAAACCCCAGGTTTGTCATAGTAGTTAGGCCATAAAATTATTAATTTCACTTTGAAAAATGGGGAAAAGAGGAAAAAGATCTTTCAGAAATGGCACTTTAATTTCAATTTAATGCTAAATACACCATCGTAGCATGCAGCAAAACAAAGTTCAAGCATAAAAGAGTAATATGAAGGTTGATTAACTGGTGTTAAACTGTACGTGCTAATTGTAGGGAAGGCTTGCCAAGGCACGTTAGTAGCCGAGCTTCCAATTTGAGCTCAGAATACAAAGGAAATGACTCTCAGATCTGAGTAGCTGTTTTAACATTTACACAGTCCAAAATATTCTAAGTTTAAATCCCAGGAACAAAATTCTATTTATTCTGCTGAGCGCGTTAACAGAGGACAGTTCAATTAACAGCATGTAACTTTTTTTTAGAAGACCTCAAAAATCCCTTAACTTTCCAACAATAGCTTCAGTGACTCTGTGGCATTTTAAAGTCTGGAAAAAGATTCAGTCTGTACTCAAAAGGAGCATGCCTCTGGGCAGCTCAAGGAAGACTTTGGTGAATGCGGAAGGTATAAAGGCCAGTGTGTGCACCGTGACTCACGTGGCTTCCACTGCTAATGTATCGCCACAGCTCACACAATTACTTAGACTTGTAGGACCCTCTGGTAGGATACCAACTGCATCAGCATTCTCAGATCCTAATTTTCTAGCCAACTGTCACTACCAATGAAGTAACAGTGGTGATAACAACAATAATAGCAGCTAGAAAGATTGGTTAATCACAGAGAGACTGAGTAGGTATGTTTCAGGCCTGCTGTCTTTTCATCAGGCTTATGGTTGAGAACTCTTTAGAAACAAACGCACACATGTGCACAAAAATGTTAAATAAAGAACCATAGAGTCTGAAGCTTTTGGTAGAACTGAAGTTTGGGAAGTGCTAACCATTATCCTCAACAGCATTATTGATGTATAAGTTGTACATTGAAATATTTTTACCTGGTTTTAACATGGGATGCATAACACAAACTAGATTGTAGACTTTGTGATGTCTGTGACCATGTGTCCTAGGCCCACAACTTAATCCTTAGCTCTTGACCTAGTACTGGTCTATGTTAGATACCCAGGACAAAGGCATGCTGAATAAATGAAGGTATTACATAAAGTCCTTCTTTAATAGCAATATGTAGTCACATGTTAATATTTCAACTCAGGCATTCCAGTGAAGGTCAAATCCAAGCAAAGTTGTCAGAAAACTATTTCTTATATTGAGATAAAATATTAATTGGTATTATCTCTGTCTGGCAAATTAAAGCAACTTTTGCACAGAAGTCTCTTCTGTAGGAGCACATCATGGAGGTAGTACCTATCGGCTGAAGTATTCGTGTGCTATTCAGGTTCACCGACCACACAGCCAGGGTCATGAATTCCAGCTATCATCACCATGTCCTCCCTGCCTTTTTCTCTCAGCTCCTTCTACCCCAGTTACACAAGGTATACTTGGCAATATATTGTTATGCTTGCTATGGGTAAGACCATTCTTTCTATACCTAATTTGTTGAGAGGTTTTATACTCAAAGTACACTGAATTTTTCCTGCTTCCATTGAGATGATTGTATATGGGCTATATACTTCATTCTGTGGATCTGATGTTCCACATTTTTCTATTGGCATATATCGAGCTATCCTTGCATTCTAGAAGCAAATCCTCGATCATGGTGTATGACCCTTTTAATGTGCTGCTGAATTCAATTTGCTAGTATTTTAACTGAGGCTTTTTCTTTTTTTTAAAGAGAAAAAGACCAAAAAAATATAAAAGGAACAAAGACAGAAACAAAGCTACATAAAACAATACAAATGAAAAAAAAAGCAATACAAATGATATAAAATTTTGATACAAGAATAGGAAATTGACAGTGGTTATTATATTATGCATTGTGATCATCAAAGTTGTTGCTCAGATTAGCAGCCATAGGTACACAAGTTTGTGTGTGTGTGTGTGTTGTTTTTCTTTTTTTTTTATTTTAGGGAAGGATCTACAGGATGTTCAGGGTCTCACTACTAGATCAGACTAGTAGTGATCCACCTGTTTACAGCTTCCCCAGAGCTGGGATTACAGGCATGCACCACCATGTCCAGTCTCAATTGGATTCTCAGCCCACCCTGGGGGCAGGACCAGCATAGCAGGCCCAGGGATCGAACCCCCAGCCCCTGAGCCTGCTTGCAGGTGCTTTAATCTGCTGAGCTATTTGGCCAGCCCTTGGGTATACAATATTGATCAAACAACTAAACATTAACTCTTCCTTTCAATAAACCTTAATTTTTCCTTATCCTTTTGCTTTTTATTTTTTAATTTATTTCAAAGAGAGTATAATAATAACAGATAACACATTAGAGATGGTACACATTTAAAAGAACAAGATGAATGAGAAGAAAAGTTTATACTAATATTGTTTAGATAAGATATGTCTGCATCATGTCCTCTGAATTAACTACTATGAAGACAACAATATGCAATGTATTAATTACTGTAACTGTCCTACTAACCTGTTTTGAGACTGTTTCATTGCTGTTTTATCTTTTTTTCTCATTAAAATGAGTAAAAAAAATTTTAAAAGAACAAATGAAAAGTATTCAACTGTGGTTGTTATATTTCATATTGCTGTCCTCAGAGTAATTGCTCAGATTACAGATATTAACATGTAGTTAGTCAAAGTAAAAATTTTAAGTATTAACTGCTACTTCCAAAAAACTGACAGAAATTAGTAGTGCATTCATCTTACCTACCCTTATATACCCTGTATATATACTTACATGACTTTTCCCCTTCTTTTTTCCTATCTTTTCTCCTTTCCCTCATCTTATTGTTTATTCCTTAATTGAGCTTTTTTCATCTATGCTCATCAAGGACATTAGCCTGTCTTCTTCTTTTCT
>NW_004524678.1:1635017-1653178 GCF_000260255.1 Octodon degus
TTCCTCTTCCTCCTCTTACTCCTCCTCCTCTTACTCCTCCTCCTCCTCCTTCTCCACCTCCTTCTCCTCCTTCTTTTTCTTCTCCTTTTTTTCTTCTTCTTCTCGCTCTTCTTTAGTATCTTAGTGTCCTTTTCTGACTTTGGTATCAGGGTAATGATAGCTTCATAAAATAAGATTAAATTATCCCCTACTCATTACTAGTCTGAAAGATTTTGGGAAGGACTGGCAAGTTAACACTAGCATAAATACCCTATCCTAGATCAGAGCCAGTCAGAATGCTTCCTAAATTACAACATCTGTCTTCTAACCAAGGCAGTTTTTGGAGGAATTATTCAATCTCACAGCCTGGGAACTGATTCTACTGATGTGGCCTTTATTATGCTAACTACTTTTTATATTTGCATCAAATTGTTGGAAGTCACCTAAAACCCCAATCCATTACCATGTGCCCTTTAACCTGAGTTTAGAAATGCATACTTTGGCACCAACCATTGTTACTTTCCTCTTGGTGAATTGAGTCTTGTCTATCTATTTAAGTCTGAATTTTTTTTAACTTTTAAAACTTTTTTTAGTACATACTTGCAGTACATTATGATTACGTTCATTGTGGGGAATTCTTACATGTACCAAACACATCTTAATTCTTTTAAACATTTCCTTCTCTCTCATTTCTTCCCCCTCTTCACATTTGCAATTCTGACATTATTTTGTTTTAATTTTCTTGTCAGGATTTTATAATAAAGAGAGTAAATTGGGTCTTCAGGGTCCTCACTTGCACAGACAGCTTCTGAGACTCTGGGAAGGGCCTTAGGCAAAGGTCCCTGTGGTCTTAGCTTTCTGCAGAATTAGTGGAAAATATTTTAACTACAATCAGTACCTCACATTTTGACTCCAGCTTACTTTTTAAGACATGTGGTTTAGGGCATCTAACACAGGAGTACGTGGGAATGGAAGGAAAACAAGAAATGAAGTATATGTAGTCAAAAGTTAATACATAGAGGGCCGGGGAGATAGCTCAGCAGTCTAAGCACCTGCCTGGCAAATGGAAGGACACGAATTCGATTCCCAGCACTGCATGTGTACCAGTCAGCCAATGAAACCAGGTATGCTGGGGAAACCGAGACAGGAGAATCACTACGTGTAGAGAGACCCTGTACCAAATAAATAAATCAAATATTTTTTAATTATAAAAAAATTAATACATAGAAAATCTTTCCAAATTTCATAGCTCATATGTGAAAAAATATAGTTTCCCTAAAGTTGACAGAAATTCTAAAAATTTATTTCACAACCAAAATAAATTTCAATGAGCCATACTGATGGCAAGATATCTTTGTATTCTCAATTTAGAAAGACATTACAAAAGTATAAGATTAGACAGTCAAAGCAAAGAGGGAAAAGAGCTTTAGGGAGAGGGGTCCAAAAACATTACAAATAAAATTGCTGTTACTTTCCTAGATATGGCATTGCTTAGGTCAGCCTATTAGATTTGTAATTTATTATATTTTTTCTTTTTCTGAATAAATAGATTACAGGACCTATTAATGAATGCTCCAGGTTTCGAATCTTGCCAAATTTCTCTTTACATAATTATGTGTTTTGCTAATAGTCTGAAAAGAATGGAGTATTCACAGCAAGTTGTGCTGACATAGCTTCATTTTTATTTTTCTTGTTAATATTTCTGTTGTTCATTACCTGTAGAAGTGTCAGCTTTGAACATTATGTTAATAGGGAAAGTTATGATGATTTTAGCAACCATTACTCATTTTCCCATATCCCCCATAGTTTACACGTGAAAACCGTGGTATCTGAGGGGCGATGTGGGGAGCACACGGCACAGGGCAGCTGCTTTTCCACTGGTGAAAGAGCAGGACAGCTCGCCTTGACGTTGCCCTCCAAGAGTCTCCGGGAATGAGAGCCTCAGGCTGTTCGGCGGTGCGTGCTGAGTGGCACATCCGGCCACAGGCAGGAAGGGATCCAGGCTGGCTGGTACCTGGGACTGGCATACTCTGGAAAGTAGGAAGAAAGCACTTCCGAGGAAAAAGGATGCAGAGCGACGGATCCTATATAAGGCTACAATGTTTATTTATACTAAAAAGAGAAATTGCAGCAACTTTGAAAAATGAAAGCTGACATTTCACATTTTTATTAATTCATTACTGGGCATACATTTATATTCTCACTTTACACTTTTGACTTCATCTTCTTTGAGGGCAGAATTATGTTTTATCTGAACAAAATTAGCTTAAAGATTGATTGATTGACTAACTGATTAGAAAATGTATGATAAAACTTCACCAAACCGGTATAATTGGGATAGACTGCTCGAGGCATAATCTGAATTATAGGAATCTTAAAAGGTATGAATTCCAAATACTCTTCAAAACACTTTATTGGCTAACATGGATCTAAAATATAGATGTATAATTTATGTGCAAAGTTAAAATTCATAACCAGACTATATCACAGATTGTGTCATAAATATAAAAATACTTTAACATAAAAAGTTAATAATAAATCCAGAAACTTAATTTGCTGAGCCATTTACTTGGATAAAGAAAGAAAATTTCAATTGAGATTATCTTGAATGATAGATTTAATATCATATTTTGTGCTGGAAATATTACCAACTTTAAAATTTATGATTTTCAATTACTTAGTTTGATATATATCTAGATAGGTTTTATATTTCTGAGAGAAGATAAAACTTATTTAATGGGTGGTTTCAAGAATATAGGATTGAATGGGAAGCCAGTTAGTAGATAAAATGAATTGACTTACTATAGTGCTGGTTTCACATAGCAATGTAAAAGAAATGTAATTTTTCTGAAGTGAGATTTTATCCACAGTAATATATACAAATTAACAGCCATAACAAACACAATTTCAAATACTCATGACTGTAGACAGCAGTGCAAAGTAGCCAAAATCTGTAACCTATCTTGAATTATTTGGGGAGCTATCAATTTGTTGGAAAATTACAGTGAATCTCTCTCTGCCAACCTTTCCCCAAACATTAAATTTATATATTTCTACATTGTAGAAAAAGAAGCTGGTGCTCTGAGAAATGCAACATACTTTTTTCAACACTGTCCATCTGTTCTTCATCTTAAAACTAATCAAAGATAAGCCAAGTCGAGAACCCTGAGACAGAGAGAGCAGCCGTGTGTCTTATTCCCAGAGTCTCTCTGCCCCAATTTTTTAAAAAATTAATTGTATTGGTACACTTTATTCTTTATGTATCTATTTTTGTATTTTTAGGGAAGGGTCTACAGGGTGTTCAGGGTCTCACTACCAGATCAGACTCATAGTGATCCGCCTGTTTACAGCCTCCCAAGGGCTGGGATTACAAGCGCGTGCCACCACGCCCAGTCTCTCTGCCCCAATTTTGATCCGGCTTTCTGTGATGACGAGCACATTCTTTGAGTTTCATTTTCTGCACATTAGAATTGTTCATTATTTTTATTCTGTGAAATATTCAAATCTCTAATTTGGGTCCCGGCATCGTAAATAGCTGCCCAAAGATTCAAACGTAAATCCACAGCTGAGTCTCACATAGAGGAATAAAGGAAGAACCTGGCAGACAAGAGTAATCTCGCTTCGCATCATGATACTACTTCAGAAATGGTTGTCACTTCTAAAGGGCATGTCCATAAATTCCAACTCTCTCAGGACTCTGGAGCCCATACGTAAAGGGGCTGGTGTGACAAAGACCACGTAGAGCCCTCCCCCTCACCCAAGAGAACAGACAGCCAGCGCCGGTCGGCTAAGCAGGAAGGCTGCGACGGGAAGCTGTTGTCAGCTATTGTCACAAGAGCAGTAGTCAGGGTTGCCGCATATTTTAATTTTTCAAGAGCAACCTGGAAGGAGTGTGTGTGTGTGTGTGTGTGTGTGTGTGTGACTGTGAAATCTCTTGACCATTATGTGATAGTTTAAAAATTACAAAGCAGGGAAACCGAAACAAGCAGGTTGCTTATTAGTATTGGGCTGGGCCCTTTTGCTTCGCACAAGCAGAAGCCAAACTCCAAGCCTTTGGACCACAGGACCAGGAGGCCTGCACTGGAGGGGGTGGGTCGGCCTGAGCTTCCTGCCTGAATGACTGTGCTTTACCAAGGACTGAAAACCAACTCATAAGATGCTGAGCACGTGACATACAACAAAGTAAGCCTTTCTCCGCATGGTTAGTTATCTCTTAAAAGTATTAGCGTGGGCTACCATTGAAAAATAAAATGAGTACTTACTTTAAAGCTCCATGAAAGTCATTTTGAGAGATGTAAGGTCAGAGAATTCTAGTCTAAGAATTACTAGATCCAAGGATGCCCACCAGTAGGATGCACATGAGGTACAACCTCCCAGACCTGGCCGTGAACAAGAGCATTGACCAGAAAGGAGCAGATACCTACTTCTTCTCTGTGATTATCAAAACTAACAAATGAGAAAATAAAAAGCCCACTCATCTCTGAAGAAAAAAAACACTCGGTAGCACAACTGTGAAACTACCCATCAGCTTAAAGCCAGGCATTTTCCGCAATATATATATTTTACTTCCCAAAGACTTTAATAATATTGTTTACCTGCACATAGTAAAATAGCATGAGTCGAGAGCGAGACCATACGTTAGGGCTTGTTAGCTTGCTCTTTAGCTAGGGCACAACGGACATGTTGATTCAGCCCAGTTCCCTAGCTGCACATGTCAAGAAAACAATAGTACAAGCATTGTTCAGAAAATTGAATTAGATAATAAAAATGTAAATTGCATGGTATATGCTGGTGTTAACATTTGGCTTCTTGTTTATAAGAGTAATAATTATATATGTTTGCATTGTTTAAAATAGCTATACATTGTATGAAAGATTCTAAAGTGATAACTTTTTGCACTTGATCTTAGCCAAAAGATCTGAAAAGTGATTTATAACTAATTTTTATTTTCTCACTAGCCTGTGCATTTTATTTGTTCATTCTGTAATATCAATTTAACTCCCGTCATGGGCAACATACTGAGTTCAGAACTGTACACAGCACTCATTTCACTCATTCAATGATCATTTAATGAGAGCCTAAAACGTACCAGGCTGCGTTGGCCTGGACAATAAGCACACTACTCTGAATAAAATAAATGCTATTCTGGCTCTCATGAAAATATATAGTAGAGGTAGTTAACAAAGAATGAATGAAATAATTAAGTAGTAATGGCACTGTGAAATATGCAATGCTCCAGAGTGACTGAGTGCCTACTTTAGATACCTAGTCATCCAGGAAAGGGCTCTCTAAGAAAGTGAGGAGACCTTTAAATGACAGGAGAAAGCTAGGTGTGCTGAGGTCTGAGGAGGTGCCTTCCCTGCGATGGAGTCTGGCATAGCTGGAGGGCATCTCCTGGAGCTCTTAGGGGTGAGTAGAATGGACAAAAGAGAAGGTGGTTAGGAGGGAAAGGAGGCCCACGAAGCCAGACCATGTCAGAAATCAGACTTTCCTTGTATCTAAGAGAGTAAACGCCCAGCTGCAGGAATATTTGGTGAGGGTGGCATAAGCAAAGCACTGTGGGGAGCCAGGCTAGGGCTGTTAGCATGGAAGGCTTCTGGAGAGGAACAGCCAGCTCGGCCTTAGAGACAGGCAGGACCACAAACCTGAACCAGTGGGGAAGGTGATGAGGGAATTCTAGGCAATGGAGAATACAGACATGCAGTGAAAGAGAGTGGCCAATCTGGGAACCGAGCAATGCCAAGGAAGATGAAGTCCAAGTGCAGCATCCCAGATGGGGAGACTCCTTCATGCCAGACTGAGGAGCAAGGTCTTGCCCACAAATATGGAAAGCCCTTAGGTTGCTGTCAAAGCATGACTTCCTGAGGCAGTGAAGATCCAACACACTGACCCCTTTTTTATTTATTTCTAATTGTTTGGGCATATCACAGTGAGTACTGCCTTAAGACTACCTCACTATCACCCGGGCGTCTCGAGTCCCCGTATGTATTTATGTAACACAACACATGCAGAGATGGTTTCTAGGAAGGCAAGCTCACGATGCAAGATCAAAGTTTCTACAGCACATGTCTTTGGTGCAGGGTTTATTCCTTTAGTAATACCCAGCCTAGAGACATACTCATACATGTGCACAAAACTCATGCAGGAAGACACGACAAGACCCTACATCCCACCACCCCAAAGTCCTACACCAGGACACCATCACCAAAGAAGCTGGGGTACTGGGGAATGGGAGACCAAGGAATTCTTTGAAAGCACACACTCCCAGACAGACTGTTCAAATCAGTGCTTTGTAAACTGTGAGTCACGATCCATTAGTCAATCTTGAAGTCAACCCAGCCAGTTATCCCCGGCGTTTCTTTTATTTAAACAAACAGAAGGAAATAGAACAGAATAGAAACAATTAGAGTGAACTGAACATGCTAAGGGTAAGTACTGTGTTTGATAAACATATCACGTCTATTTTTGTACACAGTCATCTGAGTCCCACATTATGATATAAGATGTATTTCTTTAAGTGGGTTGCAGTTTTTATAAGCTGAGGACTATTACTTAAAATTATTTTGTGGACTAATGTTTAACCTGAGTGGATTTTAAGGTGAGGGAATTTGCCAGTGGTAACAAGTGGGATCCTAGCAAGATAATCTGTCCAGTTATTAGAAGTATATCATTGGTGGGGCTGAGAATTAATCCAAAAGTATACACCTCAAGTAGTTAACTGTTTCTACAAAACATGGAAGATGTTATGAAGGGGAAAACTACAGTCAGGTGAGGTAACACATGACCCTTATTTGCAGCTACTTTGGAGGCTGAGGCAGGACAATCACAAGTTCAAAACTGGGCAACTTAGCAAGACCCTGTCTCAATATAAAGTAATAAAAAGGTCTGACTATGTATCTTGGTGCTTGATCAATGTGCTCAGAGCCCTGGCTCAATCCCCATGGTGGCAAACAGAGAGACAGAGAGAGAGAAGGGCTTTACATTTTATATATTTTATGTATTTTATAATGCACTAACACTTCCCACACTCTTCTACTATATCATTGCTTTATTTCAATAATAAAAGCCATGTGTAAGAAATATACTACCTATGCGGTCTTCAGTCACTTAACAGGAAATGTGACAGTGCCTCTTAGCCTCAAGTCCGTGGGACAAGGAAGGGAAATGAAGCCATGTTGCCACCTTGGGAAGCTGGCAGTGAATTGGCAGGGATGTCAATGGTACAATCACTAGGTGACCTGTTCATCCGGGTCCTGCCTCATGTATAAAATACTGATCGGAGCAGGCAGACATCTGTAGAGGTAGAACTCTATGGGGGAAAGTCTTTCTAGACAGCAGACTCGACAAGAGGAAGAAAGGAAGCTGAAACTGCAGGCAAAAGTAGGAGCTGCAGGAGAGCACTGAGCACCAACCAAACTCTAAGAAATGTTCATGGAAGATGCAGAAGGCCCCGACCCATTGGGAAATGGTGGCATTTTGAAGAGGAGAGCTGCTACCTGGAGCTCCAGGCTGTGGAGGCTCCCGTGACCACATGGTAGAAGTGGACACGGGAGGCTCCCTCTGCTCACCATACCTCAGGCCCTCCAGCCTGCAGCATCCTCTCCTGTCTGTGACTCCATGGTTGAGAACTTCCCTGTCAACTGGTACCTGCTTGCACCAGATACGTTAATATTTTCAGTAGGTCCCATCCAGAAAGTAATGTGGGTTGTACTAACTGGCACATAATGGTTTACTATTCCATGTGCCCAGCTCTTCTGCTCAGTGACACCAGATATTGATGGTCCACCAGCTTGCCCTGTCCTGCTGGTCCCAACAGTTCTATGGCTTTCCACTGTTCATTGAAAAGGGGTTTTATGTGAGTTTGGTACCTGTTGGCTTGGAGGTGACAGCACAGATTTACTTTTAATCAGAAATAATCTACATCTGGACTGACCAGATAGCTCAGCAGACTAAAGTGCCTGCTTAGGCAGAGTGCAGTGACCAGGGTTCCATCCCCAAAGCCACAAGCTGTGCCAGTCCCACCTCCAAGGGCGTGCTGAGACAGACGATGATTGAGGCTGGGCCTGCTGGTGTGCACCTGTAATCCCAGCACTTGGGATGCTGAAAACAGGAGGAACACTACGAGTCAGATCTATGTAGTGAGACCCTCTAGACCCTGTACTAAATAGATTTAAAAAAAAGAAATAATCTACGTCTGAATGGCAGTTTCTACTACCTCTGTAAAGCTGAACATGGCCACAGTCCAGGATGCCAAGCTTTCATAAGCAGCACTCAAGAGGAGCAGACCTCGATGTCCTGGATTCTAATAGAAAAGTGCTAAAATGCAAAACCTCTCAGTCAATGCACCATGACCCCTGGAGCAGACCCAAGCTGAATGTTTGCAGTTTTTTTGTCAAGGTTAGAAAATTCATTTAACAGTGGTAATGAGTAAACTTCTTTCCTAACCAAATATAAAACCACAAGTCCTCACCATGACACTTTACATAGGGAACAACTTGCATGTAGCAAATGGATCTTAGGTATATTCGAAGCTGGTATTCCTCAGTGGTGTAGCAATGACATATTCTTAACGAACACCGAGTATAGTAACAGGTAAGAGAACTAGTTAAGAAAGGAATAAAGGCTTATTTCGCTGATGACTGTTGATGATTACCACAGATATTATGAATCACACAACAAAAAAAATTCTTAAGATCTTGCATATGACAACATTAATTATTCTTTTCGTGACTTTTCTCCATTATATTTACTGGAGAAACTGAGAGGTGTCTTAATTTCATATTAATTATAAAAACATCATTTTATTATGAAATATGTACATTCCTCATTCACAAATTAATGAGTTCCCACTCTAGCATTCAATATTGGCAGCTTCCCTTGGGTGAGTCCCCCATAAATCATATTGCTGGTGTTTGATTTTTATGAGCAGTTAAATCTATCAATTTTGTTTCTATTGTTCCTTGGAATGTACTATAAGTAGAGAAAAAAGCAGAACTATTTCTTGTATAAGAGAGAATCTGCACATAGCACACTGATAACCAAATATCCCTCTCACTCTCTCCACCTCTACATGTTCTTCATTCGCAATAGTTTCAGACCAAAAATCAAATGAGAGTTATAGTTTTAAAAATAACCATATCTTTATAGGACAAAAAAACTTTCTAAGAAAAGCTAATTCACTGCATCTTTAAAAGCATCTCTTATGTACTGCTGAGTAAACTGCCAGAAGGTTCATCGCACTTTGCACACAAGAGCTTTTGGCTAAAGACACCCAGGAAATGAGCTAAATGTTTCAGATACTTGGATTTCATAGCATGGAACCTCCTCGTAAAATCTGGAATGAGATAATTTGATCAGGATTTCAGAATAACTGTTACTAAGATTCCCTGTGTACAATAGAATTATATTTTTATTCTTACAATTGAAAAGTTAACTGATTAGATAAAAGTTAAAAGTTTTTCCAAATCTTTTTTATCAAATAGAATACTGTTACATTAGCAACACTTTTTCCACCATGGAGCAGAATTTTGAGTCTTTATAGTTAATAAAGCAGGCTTCCTCGAGCAATTCTTCAGTGATACAGCTAAATAGTGTTTCCTTTGTGTTTGAGACAATAGTGGGAAATTCCCAGTGATTAATTAAAGCCCCTTTCCAGTCATTGGCTTTCCAAGTTGGCCAGTGACAAAATCAGCACTGACCAATTCTAGTCCAGCTGGCCATTATCCCCTCACCTCTATTTTAATCCATTTCACTTGATACGAAATGAATATTATTCATCTACATACGGAAGATACTCTTCTTACTGAATAAAGAAGCTTCTCTCAGAATTACATTTCAAATACTACTTAAAATGTTACCAGTTTTAGACAGTACATAATCACGAGCTGAACCCAATGAGCCTGCCCTCTCACATGATGGACACAGCTTGTAGCAAGGATGCTGACCTAGAGGTCATGAAAAAGAGGAGAGAAAGTGTGCACCAGTTGATAGAAGTGAAGTAAGGCATCAGTGTACATCTCAGCTATTGGTGTAACTCAATACTTCAAAGGAATTGGGCTTTGCTACCTCCTAAGGCAAAACCTTAGCTTTGCATTGAGAGAGTAAAATTGCTGACATTTTGAGTAATTGTTCATCACATCTGGGCCCATAGTAAGAGACCTGTGGCAGGAGGGTGACCATGAGGAAAAACCTCAATGATGCTTGCACCTAAATAGAGGGTAGAGAGACAACTGATATGGTTGAGTCTAAAATGTCACCTAAAATTCTCATGTATGTGGATCATGGAGGTGCTGATTAATCTACGTAAGAATTCACAGCAGAAGGTGGTGGTAGGAGGCAGGGCCTGGTCAGAAGAGGCAGGCCACTGAGGGAAGTGACTGGAAGGGTCCACTTCCTCCTCAAATCCTGCCTTGACTCTGCTTCTTGGCTGCCACGATGTGGACAGCTTTCTGCCACCAGACCTTCCTATATACCATGCCCTTCCTTGGCTCTAAAACCCTGAGCCAAAATTGGCCTCTCCCTTAAGTTGTGTGTGTTGAGTCTTTTGTTCCTGCAACAAGAAAGAGGCCAGCATAACAAGGGAGAAAAGTGGCCAGGATAACAAGGGAGAAAGTGGCTCTTAATCTTTCTACCATGAGCAGGCAAATTCTCACCTTGAGAATTTTGAGAGCTCTATCTCTTAAATGGCCATGGAGATGCCCTCAGTGGAACCAAATCTTCTGAACTGTAGTCTTGCTTACAAAAATGTACAAGTAAACTATTTTTTTCATGAAGGTTTTAGGCCCTGAATCTTTTCTTTTTTTTTTTCATACCTCTAGGCCAAAGAATACATGAAGATTTGTTTAAAAGGAAAAAAGACTTGGCAAATATATGTGCATGCCTCATACTTCTTCAAGACCACATCTAGAGTGTTCTAGGGTCTGGGGAGATAGCTCAGTAGAATAAGCACTTGCCTGGCAAGAGCAAGGGCCTGAGTTCAATCCCCAGTTCCACAAAAAAATAAATAAATAAATAAATAAAAAATACCGTGTTCTGATTTGAACTAATATGGGAAGAGATCATTTAAAACAAACAGGACACAGAAGAGTGAGTTTTTAAAAAATCTCTTGAAGTCAGTCTTGAACTGTTTCTATCCAGAAAGGTGAAATGAGGAATGTGATATGGTCAGGTTTTACAAAATCTTGGGGCTGTTTTGCCCACACCCTCCTAGAACAAGCAAGAAAATCCAATTTCTGGAAGGAGATAAGACAGTCATTTCCAAGAACTACATCTAAAGAAGCCTGAGGTACAGAAGCTAGGCCCGACTCGTAATTTCAAGAGTTGTTCTCAGGAACCAGCGAGATAGCTCAGCATACTAAAGCACCTGCTTAGGCAAACTTAGGCAAGCACAGGGACACGGTTCCATCCCTGGCACCACATGCCATGCCAGCCCCACCCCCATGACACGCTGAGCCAGCCAGAGTCCAGGCGTGGTGGCACACGCTTGTAATCCCAGCACTGGGGAAGCTAAAAGCAGGACCATCAGTATGAGCCCAAGCTGTGTGGTGAGACCCTGAAACAACCAAATACATTAAAAAAAAAAAAAAGTTTCATTACAAATCAACCAGGACAGAGTATTACTTGACTTCAGCGGTCAGTAGATTAATTTTTCTTCTTTTCTAGAACCAGAGATTGTGACATCAGCCCAGGTGAAATTAATATCCAATTCAGTAGTGTAATGGGATACAAAATCAACACTCAAAAATCAATAGCATTCCTGTACACAAGCAATAAACTCATAGAGAGAGAAACAGTGAAAAGTACACCCCATTTAAAGCAGCATCTAGGGCTGGCCAGATAGCTCAGCGGATTAAAGCACCTGCTTAGGCAGACACAGGGGTTGGAGGATCAATTCACTGCCTGCCATGCCAGCCCTGCCCCTGGGGCACACTGAGAGGGTGATTGAGACTGGGCATGGTGGCGCACACCTGTAATCCCAGCACTTGGGAAACTGAAAACAGGAGACTCACTGCAAGTCCGATCTGTGTAGTGAGTCCCTGTAGACTCTGTAGACCCTGCACTAAATACAAAAACAAACAAATAAATAAATAAATAAATAAATAAGCATCTAAAGAAGTGAAATACTTAAGAATCAATCTAATAAAGGATCCATATGAAAAATAAGAATAATGAAAATGGCTTTACTCCCAAAACTGCTATATAAATACAATCCCAATCAAAATATCATTAGCATACCTCCCAGATGAAAAGAAAACATTCCTAAAATTCATTTAGAACCAGATGAAACCTAGAATAGCAAAAGAAATTCTAGACAATAAAGGCAAATGAGATGCATCACAATCCCAGACCCAAAATTATACTATAAAACTACAATGACAAAATCAGCATGGTATTTTAAAAAGACCAGAACTGATGATCAGTGTAATAGAATACAAGGTGCTATCACAACCCCAAACACACTCAGCCACTTTGTCTTTGACAGAAGAGCCAAACATGTTCACCAAAAGAAAGAGAGCCTCCTTAGTAAATGTTGCTGGAAAAGACTGGCTTTCCACATGCCAGAGGTTAAAACTAGATCTATGTCTATCACCACTCAATAAACTAAAGTCAAAATGGATCAAATACCTAAATATTAAAACAGAAAGACTAAACTCACTGGAAGAGAAACTAGATAAAAATTTCAAGTACAGAGGTGCAGGCAGAGACTTCATGAACAAAACCGAGACTCCAAGGGAAATATGGCAAAGAATTAATAACTGAGATCTCACCTTATTAAAAAAAACTTTATACAACAAAAGAAATAGCCAACAGAGGGAAAAGACAACCCACAAAGTGGAAAAAAATGTATAGCCAGTTGCCTCTTAGACAAAGGACTTATATCTAGAACATAAAAGAAATGAAAAAAATCAGACCCCCAAATTCAAAGACCCAATACAAAAATGGACTTCTGAAATGAATACACACTTCTCAGGTGAAGAAATACAAATAGCAAATAAATACATGAAAAATGTTCAACATTATTGGTCATTCAAAAGACACAAATTAAAACAACACTAAGATTCCATCTCACTGCAGAAAGAATGACTATTCATCAAAAAAAATCAATAACAAATGCGAACAGGGCTGAGGGGGAAAAGGAACTCTTCTCCACTGTTGGTGACAATATAGACTAGTGCAGCCACTGTGGATATGGGTGTAGGTATTCCTTAAAAAAACTATGACTGGAAGTACCATTCAAACTAACTATGCCCCTCCTGGATATCTTCCCAAAAGAATTAAAAACATCATACCACAGCAATATATGTGCATTCATGTCTAGAGTAGTAAAATTTTAATAGCGAAATCTTGGAAACAACCCAAACGCTCATCAACCAAGGAATAGATTAAAAAGATACAATTTTTAAAAATATAATGGAGTACTAATCAGCCATAAAAAAGATATATTTGAGTCTTTTATAGGTAAATGGATGCAACTCAAGACCATATCTATAAGTGAAATGAATCAAACACATATATGTAAACATCAGATTGTCTTACTAGTGTGAGAAATTGAGTAAGTAAATAAAATCCAAAATGTACAATAAATATTGTGAATTAGGAAGAAACTGTTCAAAAGAAAAGACAAACAGTGATGGAAGAAACAGGAAAGAAAGGAAGGAAAAAGAAAAAAAAAATATATATATATATACAAGATAATTAAGATAATTATACAGCTTGTCTCAGTTACTTTTCTCTCGTTACTGGGACAAAATAACTGACACCAAAATTAAGGAAGGAAAGGTGTATTTAGCTCATAGTTAGTGGAGGTTCCAGTCCATACTCAGCTGGATCCAAGCGGAGTGGCACCAGGCAGAGAGCAACTGTTCATGGTGGTGGAAAAGCAGCAAAGAGCAAAGGAAGGGGCAGCAGCTGTGGCAGCTAGTTAGACTCTTTCCCCACCTTATATTGTAACAGACATTACCTGCCCCGGGGCAGTGCAGCACCCACATGCACAATAATCAATCACAAACTCCAGAAGCTATCCAATGGCTGCATGAGGCTTTGTAGGGACCACTAGACACAAACCATAACATTCTGCCTCTGCCCCCCCTCCAAAGACTCATGCGCATTCCTTTATGAAAAAGGCATTTTAGTGCATGTCTAGGAGTTGCTAAAGCCCTCACAGTTTCAGCAGTGCGGACAAGTCCAAGTCCTAAGTCTCCTCCAAGATCTAAAGCAAACTCTTAGCTGTGAGCCCCTGTACAATTGAAAAGTTAAAACATGCAGCATTCAGGGGCATGAGAAAAACATTACCATTCCAAAAGGTATAAACAACAGAACATAAAGCATTGGGACCAAAGCAAGGGCAAAATACAGAAAGGCAAACATTAAGTCCTATAGTTCCATATGGAACATCTGAAACAATCTGTGGCAAACAGTGAGCTCAGGGCCAGCCAGATAGCTCAGCAGACTAAAGCAGCTGCTTAGGCACAGTGCAGTGACCAGGGTTTGATCCCCAGTATGCTGTGCTGGCCCCACTCCTGGAGTGTGCTGAGCCAGCAATTGAGACTGGGCATGGTATCACGCTCCTGTAATCCCAGCACTTGGGAGGCTGAAAACAGGAGAATCACTATGAGTCTGATCTATATAGTGAGACCATCTAGACCTTGTAGACCCTGTACCAAATACATTTTAAAAAAAATAGTGAGCTCTATGTGGCTCCACCTCTATGGCATCTCTCTGGCCAGCTTTTCTCCCTCCTTGCAGTTTTCCTCAAATGATCCATGTTTCTGGCTTTCCCAAATTTCTAGGCTTTTCACTATATGTTAGGATTCTCTTTCTCTGCTTCACACACTGTCCTCTCAGGAGCACACTGCCTAGCCTCCAGGTCTTCTTTTAAAATTTAGGCAGAAGCCCTCTTAATCACAGAATTCTTGTGTTCTGCAAGCACCTCAAATCAACACTGTGGATGATGCCAAGGTCTGCTGTCAGCTGGAGCAGTAGCCAGGCTTTTTTCTCTCTTGGCTGTAGGGGTTGAGGGCCTGGATCACTAAGCACTATGACCCTGGCTCCAAGGAAAATATTCACTACACCATCACCATTCTAGGGCCTGGTGTGGCTGATGCTGCCGTTCTGGAACACAGTGCTCCTCAGCCTTCTTCTCAAAGCAAAGTCCCTCACCCTTGCAGCTTTGAGAATGCAAAGGATGGAGACCTGCTGCCTCCTGTGATGTCCTCAAACCATCCTTTTTCTTCTCTTGCTCCTTCCTGGCAACGGGATCCTTTCAGCTCTGTCTTTGCATCCCACAGCCTTATTGGAGCTTCCTTTCAGGTCAAACTCACAACATTTTAAATCATCCTTCTGAAGGATCGGCCTGATAGCTCAGCAGACTAAAGCACCCGCATAGGCAGAGCACAGCAGCCGGGGTTTGATTCCTAGCATGCTATGCTGGCCTCACCCATCGGGCATACTGGACCAGTGATGGAGACTGGGCACGGTGGTGCATGCCTGTAATCCCAGCACTGGGCGAGGCTGAAAACAGGCGAATCACTACAAATCTGATCTACATAGTGAGACTTTGTAGAATCGGTAGACCATGTCCTTAATACAGAAAAAGGAAAACAAAATCATCCTTCTGGGCTTCTTGCTCTTGATTCTTCACATAAATCTGACTAAAAGGCCTCAACAATAGCCATTCTACTGCCTCAACATTTGACTGCCTTGAAATTTCTTTTGCCAGATTAACCAGTCCACTTAATTTCAATCTCAGGCAAAGTGTCTGGACATAAGCAAAATGCAGACAAACTTTCTGTAAATCCATAACACACATTTTTCACAGTTCAACAACCAATGCAGTCCTTTTTCCCAAAAGGAATCTCCCCTGGTCTTTACAGGCAGGATTTCTATCAGCCTTCTTCTGGTCTTCTGAGCTCTGGCAAGAATCTTCCATACAGAACAGCTGAAGCTGTTCCAGTGCATCTCTTGAAGGTGACATCATTGAACCCTTCCTATCTCTTCCCTTAAGCCATTCCCAAAAGCTTATAATTGACATGATTGGATTTGGTCACAGCAACAGCCTCACAACTAGTAACAAATTCTGTTTCAATTACTTTTCTCTTGTTGCTGGGACAAAAACCTGACACTCAAAGTTGAGGAAGGAAAGATTTATTTAGCTCATAGTTAGTGGAGGTTTCAGCCTGCACTCAGCTGGCTCCAATGCTGGTAACACAAGGCAAAGAGCAACTATTCATGGCAGCAAGAAAACAGTAGAGAGAAAAGGGACGGGCAGCAGCTGTGGCAGTTAGCTATCCTCTTTCCCTGTCTTTCTTTGTAATAGAGATTACCTGCCCCAAGGTGAGTACAGCACTCACACCCACAATAATCAATCACAAACTCCAGGAGTGGCCCCATGGCTGCATGAGGCTTTAGGGGGACACCTAGACACAAACCATAACACAGTAGCTACTATTGTTTGGAGATTTCAGGCCCATATCTTGTATTCTGAATACTAAAAAGATAACCATATATAATGTATTAATTATTGTTACTCTCCTACTAACCTGTTTTGAAACTGTTTGATTGTTATCTTTTCTATTTAATTTTAAATGTTTTTATTTTAGAGAAAGGAAAAAGACAAACAATGAAAACAAGTTTCAAAACAGGTTAGTAGGACAGTTACAAAAATGAAAGACAGCAAGTACATCTCTAACCTCAACATGACATGTTGACCATCTCATTTTAAACCAAATATTTACACACTAACCCCTCTAATTGAAAATAATCCCCTTTTCTTATGTATTTCTGAAAACAGACTAATAACCTGAACTTTTCTAAAAATGAAGGAAAGCATAAACTTTAGAAGGGGGTGCTGTACAAGGCAGTGAGGCTAGACATACTCAGGCGCTACCTGCACACCTCGCTAGCATCTAATTCCTCCTTCTGTACCCTATTAATTTCCTTCGCTGAACTTCATCTTTCATTCAGTCATTCTTTAGCCTCATGCAGCTTAATTTCTCAGCTCTGTGTCCCACACAGAGTTAGCCTAATGAAGCCCAACACAGAATTTAGCAAATGACTGCTTTTGTTTACCAAATTTTACAGTGTTTTGTTCTTTGTGTGCTCATTTGCATACTTTCTGGGAAAACAAAGGCCATAAAAGTATTTCCATGCTACCTGCTACTACCATATGTTCATTAACACTTGCTAAGAAATCAAATTTATTTGTTAGGTTTACTTTGTGTGAAGTAGCTCCAGAAATCAGAGTTAGAATGGCAAGAAGACCATATTGTACAATGAATGTTTCATGAATTTTTTAAAATTAATACCATGTATCCTGAGATATTATAATAAATTCTGAGCAGAAAAAATAATTCTGTCAAAAAGAGATGACAGGGGAAAACCCACTCAGGCCACCCTCCTGTCCTTCTCTCAGACAAGAACTTTCTTTCCCTCAATAAATCTATTCAGCTACAATGAGACCAAACTTTCAAAGAAAATGTATTTACAAATGATTCCATCAGATTTCTTAAATTTGTAGCCAAAAGAAAAGAAGTAATCAAACTACATATAAGAGAAAAATTCTCACCTATGAAAATTGTCCCGTGCTAACACAAATGACAGCATTTTTAGATTTTTTTTCTCCTAAAGGCATTTGAGAATGTGACATCTACTTCACTTTCTGAAATGTTTCAGGTAGAGTTCTACCTAGAGGAACAAAGACATCTGGGCTGACTGTGCTGAAGTTGGGACCCTCGCTAGCATGGCAGTGTTGATGAATAAGAGTCTGAGGTCACTTATCCTCCTCCAAGTGACCAACACTGCCCTGGACTAAGGGTCCCAGCCAGTGGCTGACCTGAGAATCAGTGAAATTCCACATGGTTTCTCCAGCTCTATCCTTCTTCCCTCTCAGAATGATGCAAATGTTTTGACCTTTCTTTTTGGTTAAACCTCATGGTACTCCCAATTGTTTATGTTCATCCTAATTTTATTCTCAGAGGTCTATGGAATCCTCTTATACTAGACACTTCCATACTTTTTAGTTTCTCATCCAAGCTAAGTGTTTCCTGGTTGTCATCTCAACCTCTTAATTTCACAACTTTGAAGACACTTGAGCTAGTCTCCGAAAGTAGGATGTCCTATACTGGTTAAAATATTCCAAATACACAGCTATAAAGAATGATAAACTCGAAGCCTTTATATTGAAG
>NW_004524678.1:1654183-1661243 GCF_000260255.1 Octodon degus
TTGAGCTGTAGGGGACTCAGGTCATCAATTTCTGACATTGCCAGTCAAGAGGAAGACCCAATACTATTATGGACTACTGGACTCTTTTAGAATATTGTGCTGAGTTTACACACCTATAATATTGAAATGATGGAACTAAACAAAAAAGGGGCTACAGATGAATGTCCATTTTGTATCTGTGTTTTCAAAGTGGTTAGAATAGATATATAGTTATATTCTCTTAATGAATAGAGTGATTTGTTCTAATAGTGTTTGTAAATAGGATAGCATGTCCACATCTTGTACAGCAATTAACCAGTAGGAAGAATGTTTGCAATGTGTTGATTATTGAAACTGTCCTACCAATTTGGTTTGAAACTGTCTCATTGCTATTTGTTTCTCAATAAAATTATGGAAAAAAAAAGAAGAAAAAAATATTCCAAATACAATTGACTCTAGCAAAACAATATAGGATTACTTAGGACTAGGTGTGTGTGTGTGTGTGCGCGCGTGCGCACACGCACACACACAGATGCATGCACAAATCTGATGTGATCTAAGAAGACATTAGTATTTTTGGTAGCCACAGCTCTAGACTGACACACATCACATAACTAAAACTATGCTAATACCCTAAGGATTCAGGGCTATATCCTTTGAAAGAACCCACAGATTAACTTCATAATTTCCAAGTTTCCATTTATGTCCTTATTTTTATCTACTCCAATCTAGGACCAACATTAAAAGTGAATGTCCCAAAATATCTTGTTGACTTTTCATATTTTCTTTATTATATAATGAGTGTTTTTATAATATCTTTCTGGTATTTGTTTATGCTAATGAACATGGTATTTGTTAATGTTTTTCATCTTTTAGCTAAAATTAGTTGCTATAAACCTAGAGAACATCATATCATTGCAAATATAGCCCCTATTCCAAACAAGAAACCCAAAAGGATTTTGGAAGTACATCTTATTTTCAATAGATGATTTACTATCACAAGTTTAATTAACTGGAACATCTTTATTGCCGCAAACGTGTGTGTTCTGATGAGAATCACAACATTATCTTAGTCTTAACTCTGTTTTCTGTCTTCATTCTCTATCCAGAGCTATTTAGTTTTAGGCTTATCCGACATCTGTGTTTATAAAACCATAAACTATAGATAAGCACAGTTTCGTAAATGATATTCCAGGATCCCTTTTCTAGCTGGGGGATGGAGGATGGGCCATATAACCAGCTGAAGTCCACAGGCTCAGCGCCAACTTCTATGAATGACCTCACCTCATATTCTCAAGCCTATTGTTCTTCAGTGCTGCCGCCATTGCCTTATTATAGGTCGGCATCCTCTCTGAGCTTGCTCGTGTTGCCCAATCACCTGGCCCCTGGTAGCCTGTCTCCAGTGTCCCCTTGCACTGCAGTTCAAGCTGATCTTCCCAAATACAGAAATCTAATTGTGCTGAGCTCTTCCTTATAATACTTTGGAGCCTCCTCATTGTTTTCCGAATGATAAGGAGCTACACCATACATGAGAATTAGATTTCAGAAGCAACTGGTGAAATAAAAATCACATGTAGTCAGAATTTACCTGGAATCATTCTTTAGTACCCACAGATGTAATATACATATTTTATGTATCATTCCATAGAAAAGCAATGTCCTAGCATATAAATATATACAATTTGCTCTATATATAAAATGATTAAATTCTACAAAATATAATTTTACAATATTATAATTCGTCATTTAGCTTCATACATAGTTAGATTCTCAAATCAAATGTGCCAATTACCCAACTCTGGAAAAAGTACAAGTGTATTAGAAAGCCTTCAACAAGGATTTACTGAGCACATGCTATGTACCTGAAACCACCATGGCTTAAAGCTGCAACATCCCCAAAAGCCTGACGTGTTCAGAGGTGAGGCTTATAGGAGAGAAGCAGACTCAGGTGCACTGCACCCATTGTGGACTCACCTGCTAATGAGTTCAAAGCTGCATGTTCTGTTAGGAGTGGGACCTGGTTATGGGTAGGCCATGAAGGGGTGGGACCTGGAAGGCTATGTCTCTTCTGGCTCTTCCCTTTCTTCTACTTCCTCACTATCGTGATGGGAGGAGCTGTCCTCAGCCGGGCCCTTTCCACCATTCCACCGTACTATGGCTGCATTTCAACTTGATGAACAGGAACAGAATCCTGAGCCCAAATAAACCTCTCCATTAATAGATTGTGAGTGCTAAATATTTTGTCCCAGGGACACAGAAGTGACTATGACACTCTCTTAGGCACCAGAGATACACTGAGCAACGAAACAAATGAAAACTTCCACCTTGAGGACCAGGAAAGGGGTGTGTGTGTGTGTGTGTGTGTGCACTGAACAGACAAGTCAAGCGCTCACAAAATCTAATGGTAGTTGAGTGTGACAGGAGAAACTGAGGCATAGAAAGGTGGTGGCGGAAGATGTGGAGGGCAGAGTAGAGAGAGGGCCACAGCCTTTGGCAAGGTGTCTTGGGAAAGGCTGGCTTAGAAGCAGCCCCAGAGCAAAGCCTGAGCCTACTGACCCTTCTGAGGAAGAGTGTCCCCCAGTAGAGAGGAACACTGGGTACTCACCCTGAGGGCCCCCAGGCTCAAGAGTCATTGGTAGTGGAAGTGGAAGGAGTGCTGGGAAATAGAGGCAGTGGGGTCCCCAGCCATGAGGGCCTGCTTATGGTGTCTGTCCCTTGAGGGTTTCCAGCAGTATGTCACGGTCAGACAACCATGCCTGCCCTGTCCTTCACCCCACTACCCCTTGCTATGTGCCAAAACATCTAAATACCTCCTTCTCACACCTCTGCTTCCCATCAGGCCTGAGCAGCCTCTGCCTGAATGATGCCCTCGCTCCCATCCACAGGTGACTCAGCCTTCTTCTCCTGGCCTCCACGGGGACAGGCTGCCGAGTGGGGGTGACTTTCCCGCTTCCTCCGGCATGGCTTATGCAGTACAACACAGTCACTGTGAAAGACACACAACTTTGGACAGAACTCCAGGAGCACGGGTAGAGCCTGCAGGGATGCAGGAGAAGCCCTGCAGTATGCGGTGCTTTGAAGGGCCTCCAATGTCTCCATCTCAGCTTCCGGTCTCTTTTTGGGAGAATTATGTTTTAACATATTTCCTTCATTGTCTCTCAAACTTGATTCTGATTATACTCTTCTATCCTTCACCAAGGTTGGTGAAAAGTCTGTCCTTTGTCAAACCTTAGGCAGACTTAAACTTTCAGGCTCATAAGATAAGGGAGATATCCTAATCTAATTGTCAGGTTAGAAATAATTTTTAAGTTTTGTGCTATTAATACATCATACTAACAGACACCAGACCAAGACACCAATCACCTGTAAGTGGAGGTATCCTGGTTATCTCAGTGGAAAGAAATGTTAAAACGCCCACACTTTTAAACTCATATTCTGAAAGTGAGAAGACAGAAATAAGACATCACCAAGAAGATTGTCCTGTTTGAGTCCAGATAGGGTCAGCTCCTGAAAAGAAGAGATTAGAAATCCTCCCATTAATATCTTCCACAGATAGAACCAGAACATTCAGGGAGGAAGAGTGTGAGGAAAAATAAGAAAGTTTCCTGTGCCATCCACTGCTGAAAATGTTAGCACCTAAGGGTGGCCATGATCTTTATCAGAGTTGGAAGGCCTTCGCCCCTTTCTTTCTTCAGGAGAACTTGGTGCTTCGCGCCAATTTGGAAAGGCTGCGCAGCCTATCAGTGTGCGCTGGGCCCCCCTCTCACACAGAGGGGAGATAACATGCTCTGAAGGAAGAGGCCAAGCACCCACTGCTTTTGAAACTGCCTGACGCGGATTAACGGCCTTTGCCACCCTCTTTTAAACAACTTCGGTTGGTTTTCCACAAGCACCTCGTTTATCTTGAGGCTCTTTCATCTATTATCTAACTGTAAGCACGTTCATAGCTCATCAGCTGAATTCACTCTGACAGAGAAGTCTTATGATGAGCAGCCAACAGCCTAGTGTCAGGTCTGTGAGCAGCTCTGGAATTAAGGTGATGGGAAAAGGGCAACCTTCGGTGACTCCTAACAGCATTCTCTGAACAACAAAAATAGAGCCTTAAATCATCCTCCCTTCAGGAAAGCAGCCCCTCTTTGCTAATATTAGCACCTGGTTTCCAATGTAGATCAAAAACACCACTTTAGGCGATGTCTCCGTTCATGCTTCTATGTGGTCACCATTTCTAGTTGTAGAGATGAAAGTCACCATCCACATGGTTTTTACGTGACCTCGAACAAGTCCACTCCCAGATATTTCTGACACTAGCATGGAAAAGCAAAAATCAAAGACCATCTTCCACCATCCTTAGAGTGTGGCCACCTGGGCCTTGGGGGTTTCTAATTGTCACATCGCTTCTTCCTGAAGAACCAAGAATGGTTTTGTGATGAAAACAAAAATACCTAAGCCACAAATATAAAATTCTTATTTTTAAACAGCAACTCCAGCTTGGTTTACGGTCATGTGAAAGTACATGATGTGTGTATCAAAGATTCCTATGATAGCTTACATTTGAAAACAAATTTCAGGCTCAGCTGTATTCACTCATAAATATTTTGAGCAGCTGAAGTAGACTTTGAGAAATTGTGCCACTGTACCACGCAGTGTTTATACTTTCTGTGGACAGAACGGGAGCTCTTTCAAGTTAGCGTTTTTATTGAATTGGCAAGAGGGTTTCTGTAGTTCTAAAATCCTTCATTACCCAGACGGCATGGCCTATATCTGCCCAGCCAATGAGTAAATCAACTCATCAGGATGTGTTTAGCTATTGTAATCACATGACTTTTCAGAATCATTAAAACAGAGCTCTTCAGTCCCTAAGGTGAAACTGCTATAAATAATGGCTTTCAATCGCTGAACAGTTACGCAACACTTCTGCTCCAAGCCTGAAAGAATGAAAGAATAACTTCATTAAGATGGAACGAACCAGTGTGGACATAACCCAAGGAATATTCATTAAAGAGTGGCCTGTCTATGGATAAGATAGGCAGCTTCAAAAGGCTTCCAACAGAGCTGTAGCCAGATGCTATAGGAACTGAAATCAAACAAATATCTTCATATTACAGGTTCCCTTTACTTAATGAGTTTCCATTTTCATCATTTTGTAGGCTTTTTGAAAAATAATATACTCAAATTTCCAGTTAGAAACAACAAAGATAAAGGATACCTTGTTTGCACCGTCACTCCCTCCTTCTGTAGACATTGTGAGGATAACATGCAGAGCAGGTGATTGCGTTACGGAGCGGACGATCTAGCAAGAGGCATTTGTTGCTGGATGTCTTTCACAATAAGATTTTTCTTAAAGATATGTTTTGTCTGTATGAGTTAAGAGTGGAAAGAAAGAATTGCTGTGGAAGCATTCACAATAGTAGTGATTCTTCAGACATGCTCAAGATGGATTAAAATAATTCATTGGAATATTGTGGTTATCAGATGGGGCTTTGGGGGTTGTCATTTTAGTTTCTGAAACAAAAGATGAGTCTGTCAGAAGCTGCAGTATAATTTAAAAATAAGCACTCTTGCAGCCCTTTGCTTTCCCATACTACCCCACCCCACCCCACGGCATGGCCTATATCTGCCCAGCCAATGAGGTACAAAAGGACCCTAAGTATCCATTAGCTTCCCTAAGGCAGGCACGAGTGCACTCTCATCCTCTCTTCCCATCTCCCTTGCAGCGCCCACCCCAGGGAGCATCTTCCACATCTGCACAGCACCTGAGCTACTAACTCCAAGCCCCAAGGGACCACACCTGTCCATCACTTGAGTAATTGTCAAAGTTAAAATTGGCACATCTAGCAGTAAACTCATTCATGAATTTCTCTCTCTCTCTCTCTCTCTCTCTCTCTCTCTCTCTCTCTCTCTGTCTCTCCCTGAATACTTCTCTGTCTCTCCTTCCCTCTCTGTCTCTGTCTCTGTCTCTGTCTCTCTATCTCTGTCTCTCTCTGTCTCTGTCTCTCTGTCTCTTTCTGTCTCTGTCTCTCTCTGGCACTCTCCATCTCCCTTGCCTTTTTCCACTCCCTCTCCCTCTTCCTCTCCCTCTCCCTCTCCCTCTCCTTCTCCCCCTCTCTCTCCTATATTGTGTCTCCCTCCTGTGGCTTTTCCCAGTCTGACAATCCCTAGTCATGCAGAGCAAGGTTTGAGGATTATGTGAGATTCCTTCTTTTCCTTCATTCTCTGAGTTTGTCACTAGACAATTCCTGCTAATGACTCATGAAATCTAAGTCTTTTAAATACAAGCTTGCTATCTGTTCTCATCTCCACCATCCTAGGAGAGCCTTGCACACATTGGTCACAGAAGCTGCCAGGCTATGTGGTTTATAACAAGCTGTCCCATGCCCCAAGCTGTCCCAGGCCTTGCCAGAAAGTATGCTCAAACACCACTGTTATTAACATATTTGTCACTTTATCAGAACTCTCCTATGGCTGCAAGCCAAAGATGTAGCATCCCTTAGTACTTTTAAAGTCATGAAGAATGGCAGGGGAGATAACTCAGCAGTCTAAGTGCCTGCCTGGCAAGTGCAAAGACCTGGATTTGATCCCCATTACCACATGCTGTGCCTGCCTCAGAAGCCCAGGTGCACTGAGCCAGCCACCAAAACTGGACATGGTGGTGCATGCCTATAATCCCAGCATGGGGGAAGCTGAGACAGGAGGATCACTATGAGTCTGAGCTGTGTAGCGAGACCTGTACCAAAGAAGTAAATAAATAAATAAGATTAAATTCATGCAGACACTTTCCACATCAAATCAAACTATTCCCTACATAAAGTTAGGGGTCTTTCTATAACTTTACCCCTCTGTTCTGCATCAACAAGAGATTTTGTTTTCTTCTAGCAGATTTTCCTTGAGGCGTCTGACAGCAAAGCTCCTGCAGAGGCTTCGGCCTGCCTTCTCCCTAACTGCTTCTCCTCTCTCCGGGTGATTTCTTTCTTCCCCATCCTGTGTCATCCCCATTTAGACCCACTGTCATGGCCTCACATGAAGTGTACATCACTCTGGCTTGGGTACTATAAAAGCACAATTTTATTTTTTTTTTTTTATT
>NW_004524678.1:1661343-1665129 GCF_000260255.1 Octodon degus
TTTATTTATTTATTTATTTATTTATTTTGGCAGAACCAGAGATTGAACTCAGGCCCTTGTGCTCGCCAGGGAAGTGCTTATTCCACTGAGCCGTCTCCCTGGCCCCAAGGCTTGGGTATCATAATCTTAATTTCCTCCACTTTCAAATTCTTCTTTGCCTTTCCAGATTCACATGGGAAATACCCATCCAGCTTTCTATAAATTATGACTATGTGAATGTACTGGAAAATTTAACATAATGGTCGAAATTTTCCTTTTTAAGTTGCACTTTTGCTTTCAGCATGACACATCATTTACATTTAATAAATATGTTTGGTGATTGGCTGATGTCAAGGAGCTATGAGTGACTGCTTGAACAGTCCCAGCAGGGAAAACATTTCTAAGCACTTTGAAAGCAACTTAGGGAGAAAACCAAGAGAGCTCACTTTACAAAGGCATTGTATCTTTAGCTCCCAGATATTGGTTTAAAAAAAAAAAAAACTAGCTACCATTAGACAAACACCCTTGGCAGGAAATAGTCACTCCACTTTCATTCCCGACCCTGAGGCCAGTGACCTCCCTTGAACTCTGAGATGAGTTTGCCAGGTTCCCTGAAGATGGCATTCACAAATGACCCCATTAGATTTCCTAAAGACCTTAATTGCCCAATTCCTTTCCCCCAGGTTGCTGAGGTTCAAGGAATGCCATCCTTCAGTTACTCTCGTGTATGGGGTTCTAGCTATTGTTGCCTTAATCTTTTCTGAACCCCTGAGAATGCAAAGAACTGCAGCCCACTTTGATTCTCCTGCTGAATTACAAGATACTTTACATAATTCTGTCACATAGACATTCTCCTGTGTTTACTGTTCAAAAATGACATTCACTTTCATGTTGAAACAGAGGAGAAGCACTGTGGCGACCAATAAAATCTTAAAGATTCAAAAGCTGATACCCTTCAAAAGGCCGTGTGAAAGACCTTGAAGATTAATGAAGTCCTTCCTGCTGTCCTAACACCACCATACGTCAATCTTATCTGGCCACTGTAGGAATCAAGTATGCACGCCACATCTATACTGGGAGAAATTACTTAGCTTTGCTTGCAGACCAAATCCACATGTTTTAAGGACCTACTCTTCACATGGAAGTGTATAGTAAGTCCGTGGAAAACAAAGTAACATCTTTTAAACTTAACTTTCTTTTCATGGGTTAGAGGATCTTAAAGGAAAATATTACACTGCACACATGCAGATTTACTTACCTGAAACTAAAATGAGTAGTTAGAGCAGATGGAGAAATAGGGTAACAATAAGTAAAAAGAGATTAGTAAGATAACCAAATATTAGGAGCTCTCTTCATTTAGTTCAATCATGCAAGAAATATAATGTTTTAATTTCCTGGTCTAAAATGCTGCACCAGCCTTATATTCAAACCTTTATAATTAATTTTCTCAAGTCCAGGAGACTTTACCCTGCCAAATAGAACATCTGTGGGTTTACTATTTTTTTTTTTTTACTTTCCATGAAATTTGTTTCCAGTGGTAAGTGAAAGAGTATGAAGAGCCAGTGGGTGACCTTATGTGTTCATCCTTCCACCAGCATCCCTGGGCACATGCAGATGGGCACATACATCCCCACACTCTTGGAGCACTTGGAGGTGGGCGTTGCTATGTTGCAGAGAGCATGGGTTAGAAGAAGGTTTTCTCCGAGGGCAGATCCCAGGAGATCTAATCACCCTGTGGCTGCAGGAAGAACTTTCAACATTTCTACTAGCATTTGACAGCATTAGGTAATAATAAATATACAGCAAAATTACTCACACAGTCTGTGAAAACATAATACTTCCTGTATGCTTTAATTAAATGAAGAAAGCTCCTAATTTTTTGTTATCTTATTAATCGCTTCTCACTTATTTGTGTCTTCTTTTACAGATAGATCTTTTCTTCATCCAAACACAGTGATGAAGGGCTAAGGTTGTAACTCAGTAGTACAGTGCTTGCCTGGCACACACCAAAACTCTGGTTCAATCCCCAGCACTAAACAACAAAACTCAAAGAAAAACTCATAGTGATTGAAACCATACTTTAGCACTTGAAGAGCAGTTGGGCTAACATCTCCAAGAACACACCAACGCTAAAATTTTGACTTCACTAGGCGATTTTGGAAAAAAGAAGAGTAAAAATGGACAAAACTAAAACAGAGCCCATCAAGGAACAGGCCAATGACACCATTTTATGGTGAGTAGAGCATACTTCATACAACTATGACATATGTTTTTCTGCGTTTCTGTTTCATTGTAATAAAAATGTCCAAAAACATCATACAAGCTAACAATTTATCTAAGACATCTGTTACTGAGGACCCCATCTCACAGAGGAGCCGGTATAGACAAAGGGTGATTCACAAGCTACATGGAAGCACAGGAAAATAAGGAGGGCTGTGGTCAAGGAAGAAAGGTAAATTATGAATTAGACACGGGGAAGAGATCGATATTTTGCCTCTTTGCCCTCCACAGAGGTTAACACATGACCCTTGGAAAAGGCAGCGCCCAGCTAAGGGTGTGATGAACAACACAATCCTATTTATTGTTCTCTGCTTTTCAAACTTTGTGATGTGCTCATTCTAAGAAGGCTTGCCTGTCCCAGCTGGTGAAGGATAAGCAGCTTGCCCCATTTAAGTCTGATTGTTCTTCCCGGGTTCACCACGTGCTAAAGTAATGGAATATTCGTAAGTGACATCAACTAGGCTCCCCAGAAAATAATATATGGTTAGGAAGAGGGTCCCCCAAACTATTTCCTTTTCATTAATATAGTAATTTTTCCTTGTCTTTTTTCCAATTAATAGCAATATTAATAGTAGAAGCCTACATTTATTGTAACCCCCTTAATAATCCTATAAACATGGCAAGGTATGATACTAATTTGCCCTATTTTGCATATCAAAATTTTCAGGATAACAAAGGTTAAGTAACTTGGGCAAGATCATCCAATTCGTAAGCAGGGGAAGAGGGATAAACAAGTTATATAACTCTCTCACGCTATTTTACACAGCAGCTAACTAAGAATTCCGTAGAAATACACATTCGGAATGCTAGAGATCATGCCTGGATCTAGACACGGAGGTAGTCATCTGTAAGCCTGACTTTGAGCAGATACTCTCACTATCAGCCTTCTCAGTCATGATCATCAAAAATGTCCCCAGAAATTTCCAGTTCTCTTGGCATAGGGTTGCCAGATTTAGCGAAGAAAAGTATAGGAGTCCCAGTTGGATTTGTACTTCATGTAAGCGATGAGTCACTTTTCCTTACAAGTATGCCCTGTGCAATATTTCAAACACAATTCCACTAAAAATTATTTGTTGTTTATCTAAGATGCTAACTTAATTGGGCATCCTATATTTTATCTGGGGACCCTACTTGGAGGACTAAATCATTCCCAGTCGAGAATCAGCATTGGAGTTGCAGCGAAGGATCAGGCCAGAAGGTCCAGGATTTTCCCCTTCTCTGTACTAAACTTCAATGCAGCACTCCAATCAGGCAGCTGGAGAGATCACAGGATTCATAGGGCAGCAAACCAGGGAAGCACCCTCTCTCATCTCCCCTGCAGCCTGCCACAGGCCCCCATTTAGCCTGGGATTTTTCTTTCAGGGCTGTAGAAACTCTTTGGCTTTTTTTCTTGGTGCTAGTGTGTATGGGCCTTCTGGTCCCTGACTCTCCTTTTAACTTGCCATATGTTTTACTCTTTTTCTCTCTGTCCTTTCTTCTCTCTCTCTCTCTCTCTCTCTCTCTCTCTCTCTCTCTCTCTCTCTCTCT
>NW_004524678.1:1665229-1683183 GCF_000260255.1 Octodon degus
TCCTCTCTTCTCTCTCTTCTCCTCTCTCTCCCTCTCTCCTCTCCTCTCCTCTGTCTGTCCTCTCCTCTGTCTCTCCTCTCCTCTGTCTCTCCTCTCCTCTGTCTCTCCTCTCTCCTCTCTCCTTTCTCTCTCTTCTCTGCTCTCTCCCTCTCTCTTCTTTCTCTCTCTCTCTCTTTCTCTCCTCTCTCTCTCTCTTCTCTCTTCTCTCTCTCTCTCTCCTCTTCATCTGTGGGTCCCAGTGTGTATAACCAACCCCAGTCCCTTTGCTATACCCAAGACAGGGGTCCGATAGACCAGGGACAATCCACAGATGCAGCACTCTCTGTCCAGCCTCCAGTCTTGTGAAACTAGGCTCTGGTCTCATCCCCTTCTTGAACTCTGACCTATCTCTGCCTGATACTCTAGACATCTTCCAAGACCTAAAACTCAACCACAACTTCTAATCTCAAGTGTGGGCCATCAGACTCTGCCTGGTAATTGTCAGACAGAAGAGCATATATTTCCCCCAAATGGTAACACAGGCAGAACCGGGGGTGCACAATCATCTGGAACCACGAAGTCCACCCAGGACCTCTAGTCCTCCACTGCCAACTGTATGTCAGCGCGCTTCCCTGCTAGACAGCAAGGAAAGACAGATACAGGTGAACAAGTAGCAACCCTACAACCAGTGAGTATCTGTCTGCCACAGGTAAGGCAAATGAAGAAATGCAAGCTCTTTCCTGGGAGTCCCTCATAAAGTAATTGGGGAAATAATGTCAGATCCTGACTTTGCCCTTCAGCTGGGGAAAGCACTAAACTAATCTGAGCATCAATTCATCTGTAGAGAGAGTAGTAACACATTCCAAAAGGTTTGTGGGAGAATTACATGAACTAGCACACATTGGGTTTAGATCACACAAGCACTCAGTAAATATTAACCCATCTCCTTCCTTGTCTTCCTTTCTCCTCCTGAAAAACAAGGATTACTGTGCCCTTCAAAGGTAGGCAAAGGTCACTTCCTCCCAACCGCCCTCCCCCCCACCCCGCTCCTCTCTCCAGGCTTTGCCCCTCTCTGCCCACCCCGGTCTAGCAGCCTGATTTTGTGGCGGTATTTCTTTCACCTCTGTGTGAGTCTGTCTGACTTTTCTAGCTATTCAATCAAGCTCAATTAATGTAATTTTAAAGGGGCCTGGAAAATCAATGCTGTATTAAATTATGAATGCAAAAATTACAGCAAAACAAACCTCATGCCTCAGAGCAAAAGTTTATGCTTTTCATGTGCAAGGGAGCCATTTTTCCTTGGCCTCAACCCAACTGTCCCTCCGAGCAGCCAGATCCAGCCTTATCCAAACATTTAGATTCATTATGGAAACATGGCTGTCTTTGTCATACGGGAGCAGCTATTGCTTACCTAGAAGTGGTAAAACGTGACAAAGAAGAGGCCTCCTACTGTCTCTGCACAGAGTCCAGTGAGGGCCCCAAAGCAGAGCTGGGGGACTTCGACTCCCCACACCCAAAAGGAAAGCCACGCATTCCCTGACTTCCATCACAGACAAAGACGTTTCAAAACGCATCAGTAAGAGGCACAAAGGAATTTACTCAGTACGATTTAAAAAGAAACAAGGTTCAAAGCAGAGTTCAGGCCCTAAAAGAGGGAGAGACACCAAGTGGCCTTGAGCTGGATCAGTTCAAGAGAACTTGGTCTGGAAATGTGTAGAACTTGTGACTCTATGAAAAGAGGGGACTGGATTTACAGATGAACGGTGATGGTCCTTCCTGGGGGAGAGGTGACAGTCACAACACTTGATAAGAGAGAGCCTGAGGGTACTGGGCTCAGGAATTTGGGGGTGTCCCTAAGACGGGTTATCTAGAGTGCATATCCAGGCGTCTGGCAGGTTTGCCCACTGACCCATCTGGAGGGTGTTAAATGCAAACCACGCACTGCGTCTCAGGCGGAGATAGGCTGTCCTCTCAGCATCTTCCGAAGGATGGCGGGGTGGGAGGGCGTGCAGTATACAGTGAGAGAGGAAAGCTGAAAGACCAGGCCTAAAGCCTCCGGTTCGGGCTTGTTTTCTTTAAGGCCCTTAGGTATTTTTCCCCAAAGTGAAAAAATCTTAAATAACTTGAGTCCTAAAGCGACAGAGCTTATTAAAAGTACTTTAAAAAAAACCTTACAGTTTCCCTACTCTCCTTTCTGCCTGTCTTGACTCTCCGTGCTAGCCTCAGTTTGGCACAGTCTTGCGTTAAGGTCCGCGCAAGAGCTGTAATTGCGGGAGCGCTCCGCCCCCGCGCGTGCGCGCTGCTGCACACCAGCTCCGGAGCTCCCGAGGAAACGATCTTATCATCGCGCCATTATTAATGTACATCATGCTTAAAGGGATTTGCCAAGCTATTAGGAGGACATGATTCCCAGTCCTTTGTCGCTAGAAAGTTCCTTCCTCTCTATGAGTAGAGCGAATCAGCAAGTTATCACACCTGGAATTGCTACCATACATCCAGGGCATAAAACTGTGACTCCCTCCTGACTTCTGTCATGGAAAGAACGTTTTTAAAAATTGCCTGGGGGCCGGGGAGATGGCTCAGTGGAATAAGTGCTTCCCTGGCAAGCACAAGGGCCTGAGTTCAATGCCCGGTTCCACCAAAACCAACCAACCAAACAAACAAACAAAAAAAAAATGCCTGTTTGCTAACCCACAGCTCCGTGGTGCTGCCTACAAGCAGGTTAGCTTAGCTAGTTTCAGCCACACCTTTGCTGTGGATGAATTTACTGGACATTTAAACATCTAAGAATTATTTCTCAGTTGTTTTTCTATTCTTTTCCTTTAATGCTTGGGTTCCTGGGATTGGGTTCATCCCAGTAAGCTATATTCCTCCATCGCGTCTTCTTTCCTATAACTCTTAATGATCTTTAAAAAAAAAAATCTGAATAGCATTTTGATGACCATCTCTGCGATACTGTAATAAGTGAGAAATTCATTTTCTTTAATTAAAAATGCTGAGTAGCCTCATAAACTCTCCAAATTGATAACTGGCATTTCCTTTCTAGGTAGGAAAGGAAGGCACTGAGAATCCAGCCTTCCCCAAATCATGCATCTTCCACCAGCGATTCTCTGGCTCTTTGAAGGGCGCACGACCTTTGCCCCTTTCTGAAGGACGTCTGCGGACCGATGGAAGAATCCCTTTGCCTAATTGCTCTTTATAGCTCTTCGCATTTCTGGGAGCCCTTTTACAGGCCTGCACCCCGCCTCGGCCCTCAGCTGCGCGGTCCACATCCTGCTGGTTTCTTCTTCCTGCCTCTCTCCTCTGATCCCTCCTGAGCCGCCCACCCGTTTGGGACTCTCCTCCGATTCTTCTCTCCTGCAGCGGGGCTCCACCGGCAGCCTTGGGATTTTCCCCCTCACGCAGGCACTGCACGCTCCTCTTGAAGCTCCTCTCAGATGGCCTTAATTACCACCTGGATGCAGATGACTCCAAATCCGCAGCTCCAGCCTTGACCTCTCACCCTCTTTGCAGGGCCATATTTCTTTCTGTCTGCAGAATATCTCTACTTGGGTGTCCCACCACCTCCTAAAACTAAACATGTCAGGAGTAGCGCTCATTATCTGGGCACACTCCCCGCACCCCTCCTGGCCTCCAGAGCTGTCAATAGCACCCTCGCGGAGTTCTCAGATGGGTCCTGGGCGGCCGCCCCCCGCCCACCCCTACCTCTGAAAAGCAGGGGTCTGTCCCTGCGGCGACACAGCCACACTGTGTTCTCCACTCATTTTATTTCAGGCTGTTGTGTTTAAAACCTTGCTTTCCTGCTCATTCTGCTGGTGATGAGTACTTCAGGCCTCTGGTGTCTTCTATTCCTTAGGACATGGTCACCTATGCGGGTCGCCTGTGCATCACCTTCTGGTTCATGACTCTAAATTATAGAACATGTGAAGCTGCATATTTAGAAAACTGTTTTTATTTCCTAACATAACTAAGAGCTATAGTGACCAATTACACAGTAAACGCATTAGCAGTTTGCCTGAGACACTAATGACGTGGAAGTTGTAAGTGACTATTTCTATCATTAATTCCTATTCTCTGCACCAGAAGTCACCAGCACCATGTGCCGGAGTCTGGTTATGTGTCTTCCTCGGTGACCTCCTATCTTTCCCCAGCATGCATCTCGTAACTCACCGAGCACTCTGTGAAGAAACTTCCTTATATACTTCTAAGTCACCTTAAAGCAAGAATGAGGGTCGACCAAATAGCTCAGTGGATTAAAGTGCTTGCAAGCAGGCACAGGGGCTGGGGGTTCAATCCCCGGGGCACGCTGAGATGACAATTGAGAATGGGCGTGGTGGCGTGCACCTGTAATCCCAGCTCTTGGGAGGTTGTAGACAGGAGAATTACTATGAGTCCGATATGAGGCAAATCTAGTAGTGAGACCCTGAGCAGCCTGCAGACCCTTTCCTAAAATACAGGGGGAAAAAGGCAAGGATGAAACTGGCATGTTTTGTGTGGCGAGTAATAGCTTAAACTGGCTTCACAAATAGGTGCTATCCATTGCTTATACAAAGGAAAAGCCCACAGGTAGTACGGGCTTCTGGCAGTGCTTGATCTGCGCCTTTGATCATTCGTTCTGCCATTTGCTCAGCTCTGTTGGCTTCTGCATGTTGGGTTTGTCTTCAAGTTGAAGACAACCCTAACCCTAACCCTAACTGTAACCCCAAACCTAAACCTAAACTTCACAGCCCAGAAACGGCAACATTCATAATTAGACTTTCGTTTATATTCAAAGAACGGATATATCCCAAAACAAAAGAATAAAAATGTCTCTCTAGAAAGAGATGTGAAGGCTCAGCACGTCCCTTACACCATCCGAGACAAGGCACAGGAGCATGGTGCGTGGCTGACACTAATCAGGGCTATGGCAGACTTCACCTAAAGCATGTGGCGCACAAAGGGGTAGACAAGGATAGGATGGCCGTGACTTCTGGGAGGCAATTGTTAGGCTATAGCTGCTATTTACATGAGAAAACTGGTGCCGCAAAGCTGGGAAGAGACCAGGCTTGGGTTCAAATTTGGGCCCTCTGATTTCAGAGTTTATGCCAAACATTAAACTTTATGCTTTCCTCCAAATGTCTGCGACCTGTAGCTGCCCTGAATTCAGTAAGCACATTTTTCTTTTTGCTCCTCGTTGCTAGAAAGTTCTTCACTTGCTTTCATTCACTTACACTTTTACATCTAGCAGCGGAGCCACATTACACTTATCTTACTCCACTACTGTCTCGCCATCCTATGGAGGGTCACAGAGCCTTTTCTTTCAGGGTGAAAATGTGTCACATACGGTCCCAGTCGTTTTCTATCTGAAGCAGTTATGTTTATTCACAGATCATAAAATCCTCAGGACTTGGCCAGGCCTGAAGTCCTGTTGGCCATTTAACTCTCTGTAGTCGTTGTCACCTAAAGAATCCGTGACTCCATCGTCCCTCAACGAATGGTTCTGAATGATGCATGCCTCAGTGGGGCAGTACTTCCTGCTTATTGATGAGCTTCGATCAAAAAGCCCCCAGAGCATCAAAACTTCCCCTACAAAAGAAAGCACTGGCGAGAAGCTGGAAGGCTTTCGCTCCTCAGGCCCCCCAGCCTTTGGCCCATTCTCTTTTTGATTTTGTCATCTAGCTTCTAAAGTGTTCAAAGGAAAAAAAAAATCCATGGAATGGACTTGCAAGATAAGGGACACAGGAACCTCTGTAAGGTTACCCCCCTAAGATCTGAGGGATGTTTGTGACAGCAACATCACTTAACATATCCTGATCAGTTCACTAGAAGACAGAAGGGGACAATGTCCTTCCATGTCTCTCTTAGATTCAGGAGAATAGGTTAGAGGCCATAGCGGGTTCTGGATGAGAATTCTTCCTCTAGCTGAGAGCAGTCCTGCTTAAGCAGGGCTCCTTCTTGGTGAGGCCCTTCCTTCTACTTTCTCAGCCCAAGCACAGGCCCTTCCTCCTACCACCTGCCTTCTCTTAGCCAATTTTTAAGAAAGGAAAGCCCCTTCTTCCTGTGTTTCTCTACTCCCTATGACATCCACTTCATCATGTGTCTGTTACCCACAGTACAAAACAACTTCAGAGTTACAAGCCAGAGACTGCAAGTATGGTGACCTTCACCAATCAGGGAAGTAAGAATGGGAAATGCTGGTGGAGATTCACCCTCCCATCACCCCCACCCCTGCTGCTGCTGCCCAACAGAGGGCTGGAGGAAGGCGGGTGTGAGGGAGTGAGGTTGTTAATTGAACAAAGACAAGGAATCTGAGGAAGTCATCTTTTTAATCTAGGAGCGCACAGAATACAGGATAGAGTTCCATTGCTCAGAGTATGAGTGAATCCCTCTGTAACATAGCTGAGATTTAGGTTAAAGTGAGCACATAGCCTTCTGGGCTTTCAAACCAATCCTGGGCCAGCAAGATACCTCAGTGGCCACATGCCTGCTTAGGCAAGCTCATGGACTATGATTTGATCCCTGGCACCATGTGCCATGCCAGCCCCCCCGAGGGTGGGCTGAACCAGCCACAGAGTCCTGGCATAGAGGCACATGCCTGTAATCCCACAGCGGGAGAGGCTGACAGCAGGAAGATCACCACGAGTCTGAGCTGCAAAATGAGACCCTGCAACCACCAAATACATTAAAAAATAGAACCAATCCTGATCATATTTATATTCCTGAGGGCCTACCACTACATTTGGAACAGAATAAAAATTCAGTAGATAGATAAATGGAGTTCATTTGGTAGTACATGATAGCCTTGAAAACTCCTGGTAGATTCATCTTAGGTCAAGAACTAAGCAAAAAGTATAAGATTTAATTTGGCTTACATCAATATGAATTACGTTTTGCAAGACTTGCTTACCACCTATGCTTGATGACAAACATATTATAAAGCTACCTCCATAATGACCATAAATATTATTACACGCATGTTAGAGGAGCTTTGCTCTGTGTTTTATTTGATGACAATATGCTTTATAGTCTGATGCTATGCAAAAAGATTGTTTTTGTAGCTTGCTCATCTGCTTCTATCTTAAAATTAAAGGTAATATTATTCATTGGCAAGGCACTTGATTGGCTCAACCAGAAGTGAAGTCTGGTTATGTGAACAATAACAGAATCTCAAATAAACACTAGTACTTCCTTCTAGTTAAAGTGTGGCCCGCCCTGTGGCTCATAGTCTTTACCTGCACAGGATATTAAAAAGTATGCCTCCCTTCCTTTTTATGAGCTGGAGGCCCCATGCCAGACTTTGGATTCAGCCTATTTCTAGAGATTACCTGGCAACTCCTATCCCTCCATCCTCACATCCTTGGAGAACTAAGCCACTGTCTCCATCTGCACTTGAATTTAGTTCCATTTTTATCATATGGCTTTAAAATACTTTGATCATCCCCTCTTCTGGGTTCATTTCTTTTCCCAACCTTTACGGTTGTCTGTAACATCATCATTCTCCCAGCTGCCAAGATGAAAACCTTACCAGCCTACCCCTCTCTCCCCATTCTGTTGCCAAGCACCAGGTCCTGCTGGTCCCTTCCCATCTGAAGCTTCTCAGATGCAGCTCTTCTCCCATATTCTGAGCATCCTCAGGTACCACAGGCTTCAGTGATGCTCTGGAATGACACAGAAATACTTTAATTCTCCCAATGACACCCATTGAAGGGGAGCAGGGGCCCAGCAAAGAGACAGAAGCTGGGTGCTGTAAAGAACTGCTAAGCAGATATTGGAAAAGAGAAAATTCAGGAAAGGAGTGTTCAGATATTAAGAGGCAGAAGAGCAAAGCAATTGTGGGCAACAAAGGCAAGACAGGGGGCATCACATCCCTGACTTGAAACTATTACAAAATTATAGTGACAAAAACAAGACGGTATTAGAAAAAAAAAAAAAAGCACTCAAGGTTCGATGGAACAGACTAAAAGACACAGAAATAACTCCAAACCCTCTCAGATACTTTATCTTTGACAAAGGGGATCAAATACCTCCATTGGAAGAAAAATAGCCTCTTTAATAAATGGTGCTGGAAAAACTGGCTTTCCACATGCCAAAGGCTAAAACTAGACCCATGTCTATCACCCTGTACTCAACTAAAATAAAAATGGATTAAGGATTTAAATATTAAAACAGAAATACTAAAGGTACTGGAAAACAGAATAGATAGAACGCTCGAACACACAGAGGTAGGGAAAGACTTCATGAATCAAGTCCCAATTACACAGGAGACACCACAAAGAACAGCTGAGATCTCATCTTATTAAAAAGCTTTTGCACAGATCAAGAAACCACCAACAGAGTAGAGAGATTCGGTACTAGCCCCACTGATGGGGCTCCATGGCAGTCCCAGGTCCCTGG
Source organism: Octodon degus (assembly GCF_000260255.1). NCBI lineage: Eukaryota > Metazoa > Chordata > Mammalia > Rodentia > Octodontidae > Octodon > Octodon degus. The sequence goes on from NW_004524678.1 coordinate 1,673,582, forward strand.
CCCAGGTGCCACCCAGGGAGAACCAGCCAACACCTCTGAGCTTTTACCAACCAAGCCCCACTTGTAGGGACACAGTCCTGATACTTTGTTCCCCTGACCCAGAGCAAATGAGGATGCATGATGAAGTGACACAGAGTTAGGTTAGCACCGGGCAGCCAGGAGGCTCCCCCTCCAGCAGGCAAAGGAGCCCTGAGCTGCTGGCTCATCCTACTCTTATTCACTCAAAAATGGGCCCAAGCAATTAAAGTAACACAAGCTTCATCTGTTTCCCATTGTCCACTAACAACTTAATCTCAGCTGCATAAACATTTCCTTCAAGCCTGTAGGCATTCTCATCCCTACCTGTTGCTTTGTTGCTTTGTCTTCTCAGAGAAGGCCAATTAGGCCTCTGGGGGCCGGGGAGATGGCTCAGTAGAATAAGCGCTTCCCTGGCAAGTACAAGGGTCTGAGTTCAATTCCTGGTTCCGCAAAAAAATAAATAAATAAATAAGGCATCAGTCTTACTCTGGTCTCCAACAACAACCCACAGAGTGGGAAAATCTTTTCGCCAGGCATTCCTCAGACAAGGGTCTTCTAACTAGAATTTATAAAGAATTGAAAAAAAAAATCAGGTCCTCAAAATTCAAAGGCCCAATCCAGACATGGGCACCTGATTATCCACTTCTCAGATGAAGAAATACAAATGGCAAATAAATACGTAAAAACATGTTCAACATCATTGGTCATTCGAGAGATGCAAATTAAAATAACACTGAGGTTCCTTCTCACCCAAGAAAGAAAGGCTATCATCAAGAAGTCAGCCAAAAACAAATGCTGGTGGAGCTTTCAGGAAAGAGAAATCCTTCCCCACCATTGGTGGGAGTGTAGACTAGTGCACCCACTGTGGAAATCAGTGTGAAGAGTCCTCAAAACACTAGGATTAAGGGTCCCATTAGACCCAACTATTCCCCTTCTGAGTATTTTTCCAGAAGAACTGAAAACATCATACCACAGCAATATATGTGCACTCGTGTTTATAGCAGCACACATAGTTTGTAATAGCTAAATCTTGGGAACAGCCCAAATGCCCATCAATCAGTGAATAAATAAAAAAGATGTGATTTTTTTTACACAGTGGAGTACTACTCAGCCACAAAGAAGGACAAATTTGAAACATTAGTAGGTAAATGGATGCATCTTGAACTCAGACTCTTAAGTGAAATAGATGGGATACACATGTTCAGATATCACATAGTTTCTTTAGTGTGAAAAACCAAAAGTATTAATAAGGATTAAATGTATAATAGATTTTAGGAAATAGGAAGAAAGTGTTCAAATGGGAAAGAGAACTAGGGAGTGGTAAGGGATGCAGGAAGGAAGGGCAAAGGAGAAAAGGACAATAGAAAGAAAAATGGGAACAAAAGTTTCTATAAATGTGAGGGGAAGAAGGGTTGAAGGGAAGAGAGGAAAGGAAAGAAAAAGAATCAAGTTATATCATATACAATTTTCATATGATAAATATGATCATTTTGTATATCCAAAATGTGCTAATGAATTTAATTATAGCGAGTCATAATTTTTTAAAATATATGAAGTTGACAATTCCAGAAAGCAACTATTATGCCTAAGTCTTAGACCTCTGAGTAAGGAAGCTGCCTGGGTGTGGCAGGTGTTCCGGGAACTGGAGGAGACAAAGCAAATGCCTTTGAGTATTGGGGAAAAACTGACTGTACTCCTCAGCTGCTCCTGTCCTTTCCCCACCAGGTCTTAAAAAGAAGTGAGATCAGTGATGTGCACAGGAGTAGGGAGCAAACAAGAGGCCACAGGAAGCAAAAACAGCAAGTCTTCTCCTCAGCAGCCCCCACTGGCCAGCCTCACAGAGAGCCAAATCAGGGGCTAATTCCCAGCCCAGCCTCATTAAATGAGTATCAGGGGATTAGGTTGAAGACAGAACTCAAGAAATGGCACATGACAACAGAAAGGTCACGTAACATCATGATCTTCATCTTCTTCATGTCTTCTGACTCAGGTCCAAAGCCAAACCCTGGCACTGTTCTTCCCTTGAGTTTCTACTTTCCTTACTCAACGCCACAGATATTCTCCTTGAATCATTGTGTCTCTTGACTACTAAGCTGATAAATCTCAACTTCCTGCCAGTGTCACTTTCAGTGGCCTTGGTATTATCTTGCCAATGAGGTTACTGTCACAGCCAGCACTCTCCCTAGCTATTTCAGAGCATTATCAATTCATAAAGCCCAGGCAGAAGCCCAGGCTGGGTTTTTCTCTACTACACTGGGAGATATCTGTTTCCTTAACAAGGAGCTCCAACTGAGGAAGAGCAGTAAGTCCTCCATCAGTGATGTGGAAGGGTGCTACATGGGAAGCCCGTGAAAATGCAGAACTTAAAATAACTCTCATCAGGTTCCCAGTAGAGAAACAGGGATCAAGTCATCCACAACACGGGCCTGAGCTCGTCTCTATCACAGCCACTGACACTTTGAACCAAGGAAACAAGAAGTCACTCTAGCCTCTATGGTCTGGCTGGAGGGAGCTTCCCTACATGGAATTCCCTTTGCTTTCGTCTATCCTTAAAGTTAAGCCCCAAACTGACTTGAAGATCAACTTTCAAGCTCCTGTCTTTGGATAGCGTCAACTAGGAAGTAGAAGTGTGAAGAAATAATTCAAATGTACCTACCCTCTATCTAGGGCAAACCTTACACCCCTGGAAACCAACTGTCACTCATTAGTCTGCCAAAGATTGATAATGCATTATATTTTAATGAAGAGATAATGGCACAATAAAATTTATGTCATGGTTACATTTATTCATAATTATACACATACACATAATGAGTTTGACAAAAGATCTAGGAAGATACATATCAAAACTGTTGAAAGGGCTTGACTCTAGGGAGAAGAGTGGAGAAAAGGGAATGTAGAAGGATTTTTCTTATGTATTCTATATACCCTTTTGACTGTGTAAATTTTTATTAATGTCAATGTACATATTTATATAATTTTAATAGAAAATAATTAATTATAGACCCCAAGTTAAAAGTGATGAGGGCTGTGGTGACCAAAATACACATCAGAAAGAGCCTAGTACATACTGTTAGCTCTCTTCAGAAGTGGACTAAATTTAATTATTTGTTTATAAGAAAAGACGTTTAAATTCATAGATAGGTTTATGTAACAGCCAACTCTTTTCTACCTAATTACAGAGAGAAGCCTACGTCTTTCACTGATTTAAAAGGAGTCTTGTCATCCCCAAAACTTTATTTTTAAGCTCGTCTGCAGCTAAAAAACCTCTTGGCGTCCACACAAGGCCGTCTGCAGCGTGCACTCTGGCACACGCCACCGACCGTTCCAACGCAGCGAAGATCAATGGGACGCCCGTTACCCCTGGGTTTGGCAAAGTGTTTAAAGCTGTTTGGGTTTAAGCATTCAGGATGATGGAATGTTTAGCCCGTCTGAGACTACTCCAGCCTTTTTTCAGGTGCAATTTTGACAGCTGGGCAAAGGATTTATGCAAGTTTGGATAAATTCAAACACAGGTGTAAAAGATAAAAGGCCAGGGGAACAAATGCTCTACCTATGATCATTTTTCCACGTTTGGCCATCTTCCTCTGAGCCCGCTGATTCCAGCGCTCTTTCGTGCTACATCTATCTTATGAGTCACCAAAGGACACCGCCTTATTTTAATTTATTGCTAATAAAGAGTAAAATTTGAACAAAACTATGCTGGACTCTTCTCCCTAGACTCAATGTTTTCATTCCCTAGTGATTCGCTCATCTTTTCTCCGCTGCCTTCAAGTACCTTACCCCTCCTCCCTCCATCTCGTTGACCTGTAGATGTTTCTAGCAGATCTTATAACAGCATTTCAAAATGATGCAGTAAAATATTTTATATGATCATTTCACCATATTCTAACTCAAACCTTTCATATTTGGTGGCCACCATAGAGTGGCACCAACTCAGATCCTTTGCTTCTTAACTCCCTGAACTTAGAATTTACCGGATGATGTTAGCAAAAGATTATCAGGTACTTGAAATCAGACTTTCAAATTTTTGGGGGCTGGGGAGATGGCTCAGTGGAATAAGCACTTTCCTGGCAAGCGCAAGGGCCTAAGTTCAATCCCCAGTTCCACAAAAAAAAAAAAAACTATCTCATATTTTCAAATTTTTATATTTAAAAGGGGCCTATTTTTGACAAGATCATAATGCATTAATGAATGAATTGAGAATGAGATGGATGATTTCTGCCCAAATTTCCTAAAACAAGCAATTCACTTCAATAAAACCACAGTCTCAACACTGATACAGGTAAGAGTGACCCAATAAGGGTGACACCCAGGCCATACAGAGACATGGGACACAAAGGTGTGGGCTGCAATAAAGGTGTAAAAGGGGTGGAATCACTTTAGCTGCCCCAATTTTTTCATAAGCTCACATGTACCACATGACAGGCACAAAGTCTCCTAGAAATCCTGGGCAATACTTGGGTCTGTGCCCTACGAAAAAACAGTGAAACATGGAGGAAAACTCAAGTCATCTGTGTACCCATGTTTGGAAGTAGGAACTGAAGACAAGAGTCAGGGGGCTGGGTAGATGGCTCAGTGGAATAAGCCCTTCCCTGGCAAGTGCAAGGGCCTGAGTTCAATCCCCTCTTCTGCCAAAGGAAAAAAAAATAAAAAATAATAAAAAAAGACAAGAGTCAGAACCCCGATTCTGGCATAGCAACCAGCTGGGTAACTCCAGAAAAGCCCTAACACCTCTATTTTTCCTCCTTATGTAAAACAGGAAGAGTAAGTTCTTTCTGCTTTTCATCCAAAACCATTGTAAAGATCACACAATTGTTTCTAAACTGTTTTGCAAAATATTGAGTATTATAGAAGGTAACATTGCTAGTGTCATATTATTAATTTATAGATGAAAGAATAGTACATAATTTTAGTTACATATAAAATTGTGTTTGAGATGGTCTTGTTTAAAGGAATAATTTTTAATTTATTTTGGGGCTATTAAAGTAAATATTATTCCTTCTAAATTTGTGCATTACATTTGCTTCTAAAAGTCTAATCTTTATTTTGTTTTTTTAAATTTTTTAAACAATACAAAATAGTAAAAATAAAAAAGAATTAGAGAAGTTACAAAATTTCATTAAACAAAGTAATAGGAATTCAACAATGGTTGTTATATTACATGATGTTATCTTCAAATTAGTTGTTTAGTTTACCAGACATAAACCTGAAAAACTGGTTTTAAAAAAAGAGCAAAAACAAAAACTAAAAAAAGTTGGAAGAAATTAAAAAGAAAAAAATAAGAATAAAAATAAAGTAATTTTAAGCATTTCTATTGGTCTTTTGAAAGGAGCAGTTAATGCCTGAAAGTCTAATTTTTGTTACAAATAAGATACATGGCTGAAAACTTTAAGACATTTTACATATATTCATTTCTACCAATTTATGAAAGCTAGAAAACTCACAAGTATAGAAACCACAAACACTATAGTTATAATAATTAATTATCTAATGTCTTAAAGTATCTACTACAGATTTCTTAAAATTCTCATTTTCCAAAAAGACTATAAAAATACTCATAGTTTCTACTTTCTGAACCTGTGATCTCTCTGCCCGATTAGTGAAAAATTTCTGATCTGCTGAATAAGCCCTTTTCAAATTTCTCACTACTTTTCATGTCTTCAAAGATCTCTAAAAATAATTGCAATAATTGAATCATGTTTTTTCTATTTTTCCTAGCAACAGACCTGAAAAGGACCTCATCCCCCACCAAACCCAAGTAAGAAAATTCAAATTTTAAAAACTAAACAACACAGCAAGATGCTGGAAGACTCAGGATCATTCAGGTCTCCTGAAATGACTGTTGGTTCTTCCCAAAACACTAGCCAGTTATCCTAAGCAGATTGTTTCAAACAACCAGTTTTCCTTTGTATGCAGAAGACAATAGAACAGCCTAAATTAAGAAAAAAACAAGTGGCCACCACACTGGAACAAGAAACTAGTATCCTAACCTCCATCCACTCCTGCTGAAAGCTATTTTATTTAATCCAAGTCATTTTCTAATATTAAGCCTCCTCGCAACTGCTCTAACCTCCAGGCCTGAGGGGTTTAAACCATGGCTTGTTTTCTGAACCTCCAAAGAAATCACCATCAAACTCTTCAGCACTGCCTTTTAGGACTCCGTATTTGTGATTGTTTTTTCTTTGTACATTCCTTTGTACATTCCTGTACATTCTTCAGCCACCAAAAATACAAACTCCACAAGAATGGGATATCCGCCTGTGTTGTTTATTTCTTAAGGCCCAGAGCCCTACTTAATTCTGAGAATGTACACAGTAAACAAAACATGCATAGGTGAGTTTTATTTATATTGGAACATAATCTGAGGCAAGAACAAGGCATCACCACGTGCATTTATACCTTTAGACTCCTGCTCAGGCTGATTTTCAGCAGCGTGCATTTAATTAACAACGTTCTTCCTTTTATTATATCAACTGAGTTGATAATATTAATAGAATATTTTATTCTGCTTTCTTCTCTATTTATAAGAGAAAATATATGTTTGTTCTTGGGGCAAGGAAATTTTTCTTTGTCCTTAACAAAGGTAGCAATCGTTATCAATGTTTCTAATTTTTGGAAAGCAAAAACTTGTCAAGCTAGCATTCAAAAAAGAGAGGACTTTGTTTTGTTTTGTTTCCCCTCTTCCTCCCAACCAGATCCCTGCTGTCTTTTTTCCCAAAAGTCCTGTCCAAAAATGTTCTTTTGAACGCTTTCAAGAACACACTCGTGGTTTTTAGTGCGGAAGGCTATTTTTACAATAGGGGAGGACCAGGAGGAGGGACTTCAAATGAAAAGCTCGTAACCTCTTTCCCACTTGAATTGTCCACTCGGTGCTGTTAAAGCAACAATCTCATTGATCTTCGTTGCCCTGGAATAGACTCACCAACTGCCCCCTCCACACTAAACAGTCCTCACAAGCAATTAAGAGCTTGCTGCAACCGTAGTGTCCCCTAGTTCATCCGCATCATTACCACTCAGTGACAGCAGAGATCACTAGGGGAAAAAAATAAAGTTGAATATTGCTTGTTGAATAAATTAATCCGCAGTACTGGGATGCTGATTGCTGAATCCATAACGTAGTAAAGCCTGAGCCAACGAAGGCAAAAAGGAGAGATGAAGTTCCCCTGGCACCTTTTCTTTTGAAGTGGCCCAAACCCTAAAGCCTGCGTTTCATTTGGGAAAATCTTTCGCTAAAACCACTTCCCAGATGCAGCCCATCTGGAGGACTATAATCTAGTCTTGCCTGAAGCAACCCAACAGTGATGCCTGCCTTTCATCTCCCATCCCCAAGCAATGGACAAACATTAATTAATGCCCCCAACACACCTGTGAGGTAGGGAAGTATCATTATCCGTGTCTCACAGATGAGGAAATCCAGACACCAAGAGGTTAAACGGTTTGCCTCGGGCCACAGAGTGAGCTAACAACTGCAAAACTTTCCACTAACCCTCAGCCTGAGTGCTGAGAAACTCAGGAGACCAGTCCTCAGGAGTAGAACCATTCCTCCCTGAGGTAGGCTGCAGTCAACTTCTTTACCTCTCTTAGAGTTTAGATCCCACTGCAGAATTTAAATGGACTCAGTACACAAATGTCTGGAAGATGTGGAAATAGCAGCAGAATCTGTAGTACTTTGTCTTTCAGTTCCCTCTCCAAAGTATCCTTAAATGATGAGGTCCGGTGGAAAATAATTTCCTGCATCAAACATTTACGAACGCCTACTATGTGCCTAGCATGGCAATTTCAATACTGGCTGTCATTCTCTTACCAGAAAAACCATTACAACTCTTGGGACAAGTGGGGAAACTAATCAAGAGCCACATTCTAACTAGGTATCTAACATACCTTATGTTCTCATTTATAAAATAAAGGAAAACTGCTAACACCTTGTTTGAGGGTGGTTACAAATATGCATGTGATATCTTATGCGATATTTGAAACCAAAATCCAGTTAATGAGGAATACTTATTGTTTATTAATAGAACTAGGGTTGTTCCTATTGGTCCAACTCCTTTTATGGGTTTTTGGAAAGCTGGGAAGGCTACAGCTGTCCTGGTATGCAACAACAATGGGGCTGCCCACTTTGGGGAAGTATCTTGGTAATTTTGATACTGACAAGAGAGGAATTGCCCTTGACTAGATCTTTGCTGATCAAGTTATGAGAAGAACACTTTTTTTCTTCTGTTACATTAAAGTCTTCTGCTTAAAGTGTAACTTCTTATTTAGGAAGCTTTGTGACCATCTCTGTGTTCTAGAACTCATATCTGGCTTGAGCTCATGATTTAAACCTGACCTCAAGCGTTTATGTAGTAATTAGTTCATTTTTCCATACACCCATGAATCATCAGGGTTGTAAATATCAGATCAAGCAATTTAAACTGACAAATAAAAAGAACTTATTTCTTGACGAAGTGAAAGCCCAACAGCAATGTGGGCCCCAGGTGTTGATCAGGACCCAGTGTGTAAAATTGTTTCTTTTTCTTTTAAAAATATTTTATTTATTTATTCATTTATTTATTTATTTATTCGGTACAGTGTTTCACTCTGCAGCTTGGACTCATAGTGATCTTCCTCTCTCAGCCTCCCCAGCACTAGGATTATAGGCATACACCACCATGGCCGGTTTCAGTGGCCAGCATGGCAGCATGGTATGTGGTACCAAGGATCAAACCCCGGTCCTTGTGCTTGCCAAGTAAGTGCTTAGACCACTGAGCTATCTCCCCTGCTTGCAATTGTTTCTTAGAGTGACTTTTTCCTGCTTCAAGAGAGCTGTTGGTAACAATTCTAATTCCAGTTTATTTATTTATATCCAGGGTCTGATGTGGAGACACAGTAGGAAGGAGAAAGAGCAAGAAAGAAATACAAGGGTGGGAATCAGATCCCTGTAAATATCACTGAGTAAAAATTGTAAAATTTTCACTAGTTAGAGCACTCCAAACCAATCTGAAGGCCAGAGATGGTTGTACATTGAGTGATTAGCCATGGATTACCTGACCCAAGCACTGAGGGATTATCTGAATGCTTTCTAAACAACCCAATCAATACTATACAGTAGTACACAAATGTATAAGGTTTGTTCCCCAAACTGGTGAAGAAGGAGGTCAGGAAGAAGTAAAATGCTGAGGAAGCAACAAGGAGTGTTCTCTACAGTCCACCCCTTGGTTATCCCACACCCATACACATTCACCTTCTCCATACATGGACCTTCAAAGTCGTTCACATTTGTACAAAATGAACATACTCAATGAAGAACAGTGGAGTGTCTCTTGTAGTAAATGTATCTAACACCAAATCTAGAATCTGCACTTCATATTGGAACTACTCTGACAGATCCTGCATTACCACCTGTTGCCCATAGTCCAGAGATGCATAGATAAATCATGAAGCAAACTCCACCACTATACTTCATACACAATGACAAAGAGAGAACACGACAAAGGCAATTTTTAAAAATCTCATTTGTATAAGAAAAGAAATGTTAGTATTGGCCCTGTCTCTCTCTCTCTCTCTCTCTCTCTCTCTCTCTCTCTCTCTCTCTCTCTCTC
>NW_004524678.1:1683283-1712614 GCF_000260255.1 Octodon degus
TTATTATATTATATATATAGTATGAACATGCCTTTGATAAATGAAATGTCATAGTATGTATATTTCTACTGCTTTGGCAATGGAATGAGTTCCTTGCTTAGACAACTACTAGCTCTGTCTTCTTTTGCAGATAGAAAATAATTAAAATGTTTGCAAAGACCAAAGAATCCATGTCTCTCTATGATTAACCAGTTGGAAACTGCTTCCAGAACTGAAGTAAAATTCACCTTACCCAAACTTTAAGACTGTCGCACACACACAATGGAGAAGTGATCATTAAAGGAAAATCTAGCTTCTGTTAGACAGACGATGAGCACCAATGGATGCTAGTAGAAATCGCTAGTTTTCCGGGCCAATATTTATTTTCCCTTGCTTCTTAAATAATGGAACTCCAACTTTATCTTGGCCAAAAATTCCCAGGTTAAAGATATCATTGCCCAGCCTTCCTTACTGCTAACTATAGGCATACACCTAAATTCTAGCTAATGAGATATAATCAAAACTACTATGTGACAGATTCCAGGAAGTTATTTATTTTGTTTGTTTGTTTGTTTGTTTGTTTGTTTGGCATAGAGTCTCACTACGCAGTTGAGACTTGTGATGATCCTCCTCTCTCAGCCTTCCCAGTGCTGGAATTACAAGCGTGCACCACCAAACCCAGTTTCAGTGATCTGCACAGTGCACCCCAGGATCAAAACCAGTTCCTTGAGCTTGTCAGGCAGGCACTTATGCTGCCAAACTATCTCCCCAGCCTCCAGGACGTTATTTTTAAAGACAGCTAGCATCTACATATGGCCATTTCTCCATTCTTACCATCTTACTGTCTGAAACGTCATTATAATGGCTAGGACTCTAGCCACTATCTTGAACCACAACAAGGTCACAACTTAGAGATGTAAGAAGTGAGCTGGGAAGAAGCTGCTTCCCTAGCTTCATGAAACTGTTTAATTGTCTATGAATTTCCTATCTCCAGACTTCACTTACATGAGAGAGAGTTAAGCTTTGACCTTGTGAAGCCACTGTCTGGGTATGATAGTTTTGATTCGCATAAACCTAATAATCAGCAACTAAAAGTGCTCATATTACTAATATTTACTTGGGGTTGTCCTGTGCTAGATTCTTTGCTCTTCAGGTCTTTTGCTTATGTTGCATCCTACCATCCTCGCAATATACTCTCATATTCTAAGCTGATTCTTTTCTTTCTTTTTTTTTAATGTATTCAGTACAGGGTTTCACTACCCAGCTCAGACTCCTAGTGATCTTCCTGTTTTCAGCCTCCCCACCACTGGGATTACAGGCATGTGCCACCACCCTCAGACTGGCTGGCTCAGTCCACCTTGCAGGCTGGGCTGGTGTGGCATGTGGTGCCAAGGATCAAACTGTGGCCCCTGCTCTTTCCTAAGTTTGCCTTAGCAGGTGCTTTAGTCCACTGAACTATCTCACTGCCCCCCAATTCTTTCCCATACCTCTCTTACTTCCCAGTTCAGAGTTCTGTTTTCACTTCCTCTCACTTTCCAGGCTAGAGTGGACAAGGTTTCTCTCAACCTGCTTAAGAACATGAGTTCATATTTTCGCATGGCCTTATTCATACCTTATTGAGTTAAATGGGTTTTATTACATCTTTCAAAAGAGAATAGACTTTATAAATTCCTGGTCCTTGGTAACACATTTGGCTGGTTTGTTTTTTAGGTAACTCGTCTCTTACTATATAGCCTTAAGTTTTTCTATGAGATCATCTTCTAATCAAACATTCTCCTACTTCCACAAAAACATGATTGAATTTTAACACATTATAGTTCATATTTTTTATATATTTGGGGGGCCCATGCCTATAACTGTATATTGGATTACAAACATGCAAAACTGAGTATTTTAATAAAAAATAATGTCTGTACTTGTTAGTTTGAAACTATATATAACACCACTGTTTATTTAAGGTTTGCTGTGCTGAAGGGACAATACTGGCCATTTTTAATTAGAACATTAAATCACATGATGACTCTATGATATAGGAGTTATCATCACACACATTTGATAGATGCATAAACCAAGGCACAGAGAAGTTAAAAATTTGCCAAAGATCACACAGCTAACAAAAGGTGGGGTCCAGATTTGACTGTTAGACTGAATGACACTAAAATTCTGGGAGCCAACAAAGGGAACAGAAATTTTCCAGGTGATAGCATCTTACCTGTTGTGACACTGGCAGCTTGCCCTGAGATACTCAACAAATCCTTGGATTAGATGAGAAAGGACAGGCATAAGAAAAACGTCAAGGGGCTGGGAAGATGGCTCAGTAGAATAAGCTCTTGCCTGGTGAGCACAAGGGTCTGAGTTTAATCCCTGGTACTGAAAAAAAAAAAAAAAAGAAAAGAAAAGAAAAGAAAAAAGTCAATTCAGAACTGCACTTGCTAGAACCAGGGAGATAATTCAGTGCATTAAGTGCTTGCCTGGCAAGCATAAGGTCCTGAGTTCTATCCCTGGTACTACAAAAAAAAAAAAAAAAAAACCCTCCACTTGTTGTCAAAGATATGATGGATAAGTGTGCATCTTCCAATCTATTTCATTGATCCTTGAGTCTCTTTTTTCCCAGCACCATGCTGATTTTATCACAGTACCTTTGCAGTATAATTTCAAGTCAGGGATTATAATGCTTCCTGCCTTGCCTTTGTTGCCGAAGATTGCCTTTGTTAGTCTATGTCTTCTCTAGTTCCAAATAAATTTAAGAATGTTTTCTCTAGATCTGTGAGGTATGTTGATGGCACTTTGATAAAGATTGCATTAAATTTATGTAACAATTTTGGGAGTATGGCCATTTTCACAATGTTGCTTCTTCCTATCCAGAAGAAATTAATATCTTTCCATTTTCTAAAATCCTCTTTGATCTCTTTTTTTTTTAAAGTCTTGTAATTTTCACTGTATAGATCTTTAACTTTATTTTTAGATTAATTCCTAATTACTTCATTTTTGGATGCTATTGTAAAACATATTTCTCTAACTTCTCTCTCAGTGAGTTTTTATCTGTGTAGTGGAATGTTACTGATTTTGGGATATTCACTTTGTATCCTGGAATGCTACTGAATTCATTTATTAATTCTAGGAGCTTCTTGGTGGAGTATCTTTGGTCTTCCAAGTAGAATATCATGTCATCTGCAAATAATGATAGTTTAACTTCTTCTTACCTATTCTTACTCTTTTTATTTCTTTCCCTTATCTAATGGCTCTAGCTAATGATTCCAGAACTATATTAAATAGGAGTGGTGATAGAGGACATCTTTGTATTATACCTGATTTGAGAGTAAAAGCTTTCAATTTCTCTCCAGTTAGAATTATGTTGGCTATTGATTTGTCATAGATGGCTCTTATGTTGAAGTATAGGCCGTCTATTCCAATTTTTTGTAGGGCTTTGATCATGAGTGAGAGTTGAACTTTTTCTGCATCTATTGAGTTGATCATGAGGTTTTGGTTTTGGCTCTATTGATATAGTGTATTACATTTATAGATTTGCATATGTTGAGCCATCCTTGCATCCCTGGGTTGAATCCTACCTGGTCATTGTGTATAGTCATCTTGATTATTTGCTGTATTCTATTTGCTATTATTTTATTAAGTATTTCTGCATCTATGTTCATGAGGAAGATTGGCCTGTAATTCTCTTTTTAGGTTGGATTTTGCTCTAGTTTCAGTATCAGTACAACTCCTCCCTCCAGAAATGATTTTGGAAGTATTGATTCCTTTTCATTTTCATTAAAGAATTTTGTTGTTTCCGTTTCTTTTTTTCTTTCTGTTTTTCTTTCTTTCTTTTTTTTTTTTTCCTTGTACCAGGGATTGAACTCAGGATCACTGAAGAGTTTGAGGAACATCAGAATTAAATCTTCACTAAATTTCTTTTAGAATTCAGCTGTGAATCCATCGGGACCTGGGCTTTTTTCATTGGAAAGTTTTTTACTATATTTTCAATTTCCTTGCCTAATATTGGGTTATTCAGAGTTTTTATATCTTCTTGATTCAATTTTGGCAATTTATACCTGTCTAGGAAACTGTCCATTTATTCTGTGTCTTCGATCCTGTGAGAGTAAAGATTTTCAAAATAGCTGTTGTTGCTCTTTTGAATTTCCATGGGATCTGTAGTAATTTCTCCCTTTTCATTCTTTAGTGCTTGAATTTGAATCTCTTTTTGAGGAGATTGGCTAGAGGTTTATCAATTTTATTTAATATTTCAAAGAACCAGCTTTTGAATTTGTTAATTCTTTGTATTGTATTCTTTGTCCCAATTGCATTAATTTCTGCTCCGCTCTTCATAATTTCCTTCTGTCTCTGGGCTTTGGGCTTGATTTGCTCTTCTTCTTCTAGAAGCTTGAGGTTGAACGCAGTCTTTAAAAGACAAGTGCCCTGATACACACACCAAGTCAAAATTTCTGACTTCACCACCCCAACTCTCACAAATCTGCCTAGAATGCAAAATTGGAACATAAACTAGGTCTACCTTATTAATAATAGCCCTGGTTTTGGGTGATACTGATAGAGCATTTTATAGTTAAACTGCCACCAAAGAGGATTTGTTTTAACCACTTACAGTTTTATAACCCTTTGTCTGTTTCCAGCATTGAGTTTGTTTGTTTGTTTTTGCTTAAAATGTAGCTCAAATCAAGAAAACTTGTGGGTGAGCTATGTGATCAAACTCTCATGATCAGAGATATCCCTTTCAATTCAGCAACCACAAGCCACTGGGAGCTAAATTGAAATTAATTAAAAACAAAATTTTAAATTCATTTCCCTATTCACAGAAGCAATGTTTCAAGGGCTCCACAGCCAAGTGTGACCAGCTTCCAAAGGGATAAATCTTCCCATCACTGCTCAATTCTGTTGAGCAGAACTGATTTATAACATACAGCACTGGAGTAAAAGATTCCACAGCTAAGAGGTTACAGCCAGGTATCACAGACACTAACGGCAAGAAAGAAAACACTGCTTAACAGTCTTACTCAATGTCAATCATATTTTTTATGTATTCATGATTTTCTATTGTTATATGTAGCTTCAATTCATTTCAGTTGTATGTAACAAAAACCTATGTGAATCATGATTTAACACACAAAGTTGTCTGTTATGCTAATGTTTCAGGGTTTAGGAAACCAAAGCTGTTGCAATAATCTGATTTAATTCATCATGGACCCAGGTTCTGATCCATTTCCTATAGTGTCTTGCTATGGAGTGAACTTCAGTAGCACAGTTCAGGAAGAGAAAGAGCTCCAGTCTTCCTATCTGCCTTCCAACCCACTGTAGGATGGAAGAGAAAGGAGCTACATGGGTCCTTCCCTTGAAGATAGTCTTTAAATTGCAAACAACAATCCTCTTTGCATACTATTGTCCAAATCAAAACATACAGCTACTCCTAACTGCAAGAGAATCTGGGGAATATACTTATTCTGATAGCTAGAAAATGAAGGATTTTTTGCTATGGCAGGAAAAAAAGAATGATTACAGAAAAGTATATGGGTGTCTCTGCCACACCACCAGTGTTGAAAATGGAAAACTACAAAGGAGTTAAAAAGAATGTACAAGCCACATTGGTTACAACCTGAAGGAACATTTTTAAATATTGAATGAATGAAAGCCTTTGAGTTTTTAGTGACCCCAGTGGTCACCTAAAAGTTATGGTTTAAGGAAGGCTGCTCCACACTTAACCTCCCTCCTTGTGTTCAGAATTCTTCATCTCATGTAGCTAGAAATGCCATCTCTTACAGATTTATGTCGGCTAAAAAGACTTTGCGGAATATGAACATTCCTGGTTATGGAAAGAAAAAAGGAAAGAAAATAGCCACTGATTCTCAGTGATTGATTAGTCAAGTTCAATTTTTGATCTCCAAAGATAGAATGGTTTGATGTCAGTGGACTTTTGAGAAGGAAGAAAATAAACAGGAAAGAAGTGACTTTACAGCTTTGGGATGGGACAACGTGGAGTGTTCCTTGAAGTGGGAAAGAGCTCCTAGACCACCGGAAGTATGAGGAAAGAGAAGAGAAGATTAGGGAATGGGAGGGGAAGAAGGAAGGAAGGGCACAAACACTCAACCAAGAGCCGATCAGACATCAAAGGTTTCAGCATTCCTCCTAGAATGACCATGAACATTACAATATTTAGCCGATTTTTTAGCAAAATATACAAAAAGCCATTTCTTTCTATGAAGACATTAAAAGGATGTTAATTCACTGCAATGCTCATCCAAACTGATAGCATGTTACTTGGATTCAACAAAAGCAAAAGAAATTATATTACATTAACTGATCTTGAAAGCTTCTCTTGTATTTTGGGACTGTTAACTGATTCACTTTTAACTGTCCTTCTTTCAAGAGCACGTACTTAGTAATATAATAATAACAATGATAAGACTTGCCAAGAACGATAAGGAAGACAACATCTGTTAGAGATTCTTTTTTTTTTTTTAACCTCCATTACATCTCTTTGAGTTTTGATAGTCTAATATCACTTTTACAGAGGAGGAAACTGAGGCTCAGAAAGTTTCTTTCAGTTTCCCAATGCAGCCCAAGCAGCAGTAGGAAAACCAGCCCCCAGGCCCATTAAAGCCAAGCTGCAGATTCTGTGTTCTTAATTTCTGTCTTGAACTTCACTCACTTGGTGTTTGGCAGAAATATCAATGATTCAGAGTAGGAGCAAAAAGGGCACCAAGTCAGGTTGGGTGTTGGGGACGCCTTCCTTGGCGAGGGCCTCTGAGTGGGCCTGTCGTCCTCCGATCTCGCATGGCCACCATGGCGGTGGTGGGCACCTTGCTCCTAAAACCGTCTTTCGCCCTACTTCCCTGCCTCGTGCTCCTTCCCCCACCCCCAACACCTCTGCTTCCTCCAGACAGCAGCCTAGGTGTTTTGCCAAGGGTGTCACCTAGTGGTAGGAGAGAAGAACTCATTCGTTTGATTTTGCTTTTTTACACCTGATCCTTTTTCTCTGTCACGGGTTTTTTTTGGCAGAATATATTCACCCCTTAAAGGGCGCACTCACGGATCATTGAGTTCTACCTTAATCTTTTCACTCATACACACTCACCCCCTCTCGCTTCCTTTCTTCTCTTTGCTCTTGAAGGAAGACTTCTCTCCCGACCATTTATTCCACTCTTCAGAAAGTTGACCAGGTCAGGAAACAGCAGACTCTGCAACCAGACAGAGCTAGCTTTGAATTTCAGATCCATCACATGAATTCTGAGGGTGCGAACAAGTGGCCTTACCTCTCTAAACCTCAGTTTTCATATCTATAAAATGGAGATAAACTACCTACTTCAGACAGCTGTTAAAATCACTTTAGA
Source organism: Octodon degus (assembly GCF_000260255.1). Classification (NCBI taxonomy): domain Eukaryota; kingdom Metazoa; phylum Chordata; class Mammalia; order Rodentia; family Octodontidae; genus Octodon; species Octodon degus. Next base: position 1,690,600 of record NW_004524678.1, read on the forward strand.
AAAGAACTAATTCCTGTCTGTCCATAACAGGCACTTACGCAGTATCGTAGTGATACTACATACTGCTATGAATGCATAAAATAATTATGGTACTATAACAAAGCCTGAAAGTTGCACTTTTAGATTAAACTTGTTCCACCAAAATCGTATCTATAATAAAATCTTTTAAAGATATCACCATCAAAATCTCAGTAAGTGTTCATGTACTTGCTGGTTCTTCTTCCTCCTCCTCCTCCTCCTCCTCCTCCTCCTCCTCCTTCTTTCTTCTTCTTGTTATAAATATATGGTATTTCTTCTTCATGATAAATGAACCCAAAATTTATTAGACAGTCTTGTATGCAACTATCTTTGACAAACACTATTTCTGTGCAAAATGTTCATTCTAAACTCCAAAGAATAATAAAGTAAGAATTTCTCTAGTTTGGGTTTTGGAGGTTTTTCTTGCTTTTTGAAGCAGAGTCTCACTACACAGCTCAGGCTAGCCTCCAACTCAGTGACTTAGAACTCACTCCGGCCTCAGCCTCTGGAGTGCTGCGATTACAGGCGTGCATCACCACAGCTGGCTAGCTTAGGCTTTAAAGTTGCAGAAAGCATTATAGTAAGTGACCCCAATGGCTAAAAGCACACACTCCAGCTTTTTCTAATGAAAGCTGGGACCTCTATGTGAATATGCTCACAAAATAGAGTACATTTGCCTATATTATGAGGAAAATTGTTAAAATTCAATGTACTCTAAGAAGTCCTGTTTATTATTTTTAAGTATAGGGTGTAATCCCAGTTAAATATGTGATACCTAGACAAATTGGGTCACAGGAGCCTAAGACCTAGAATTGAACAATATATGCTGATTTATGTTATTTGGCAACGTGTAATGTTGCCAAATCAATTCATTAAAAAGGGATAGTCTTTTCAGCAAATTAGAAGAACTGGATATACAGATGCAAGAGAATGAATTTTGGCCCTGATCATTGAGTTCTACCTTAATCTTTTCACTCATACACACTCACCCCCTCTCGCTTCCTTTCTTCTCTTTGCTCTTGAAGGAAGACTTCCCATATATAAAAATTAACCTATCCAGATCATAGGATTAAATGTAAAAATTAAAACTCTAAGCTTCTGTAACATAATACAGAAGAAAAAAATCTTATGTCATCATCCAAAAAAGCATAATACAAAAAGTTCAGTTTGATAAACTTCATCAGCATTGAAAACTTCTATTCATCAAAGACACTATAAAGAAAATGGAAAAAAAAGGCACAGAAGGGTAAAAACTATCTGCCAAACTTATCTGATATAGGGCTTGAATAAAAAGTATATGAATAACTTTCAAATTTCAATAATAGGATAATAATCCAAGCTAAATATAGACAAAATACTTAACATTTCACCAAACAAGACACGCAGTACAACTGTGTAACACAAATACATTCAAATATGCTTGACATCATAAATCACCAAGAAAACGCTAACTAAAACCATGATGATAATATGAATAGTACATTTTTTTGACTGATGGGCCACCTCCCTGCCCTCACCTGAATGTGGACAACGTCCCAGAGCCGGTTTCCCCAAACTTCGTCCTGAGAAAAGACACATGGGCTCCAGATCCTTCTGCAGGCCCAGTGATAATCTTAGTTCACTCAGAGCTCATTAAAGTTTCATGCGTATGGACTGCATCTCAGACATCCAATTATAACAGTGAATTATGGGAAAGGACATGCACAATAGACAGAAGACATGACTCAGCACCTTGTCAATCACATTGTCAGTCATCTCCCCTGAAAGACCCAATGGAAGGCCCCTAGAACTGGTGCAACGTGTTGAATTCTTTATTATTATTTTAATATTTATTTGTTTATTTATTTGTTACAGGGCCTCACTATGCAATTCAGACTCATATTGATCCTCCTGTCTCAGCCTCCCCAGCACTGGGATTATAGGTCTGTGCCACCATGCCCGGTTTTGAGGCCAGCACAGCAGGCAGTATCAGGGATCAAACTCGAGTCCTTGTGCTTGCCAGGCAGGCGCTTAGACTGCTGAGCTATCTCTCCAACCCCAATATTTTAAATTCTTAAACCTAATATTTTCAGAGCTTGTACAGTTTTCCTTTCCACTGGTGATAGCCTACTCATTCTGATATTTTCCCCTTTGGTATAAGGAATTGGACTCAGGACTCCACGCTTGCCAGGAAGGTGCCATGCTGCTGAGCTATACCTCTGGCCCATCATTCTAAAGGTGCCATCACCTAATTAAACTTCATCAAACTCTGCTGCTTTTTCCTTACTGTCCCATGCCACATCCAATTCTTTGTCACACAAGAACCTAGAAAACTTTCAGCTTCCAGGATTCATTCACGCATGGCAACAAGGTGACACTACTGCATATATATTAGATTGGCAAAAAAAAACGACAGTATCAAGTGTGGAGACAGGTGCTGTGCAATTAGAACTTTCATGCATTTCTTCTAGAATAGAAAAATGGCTCTGCCACCTTGGGATGGAAATTTCTTAAAAGTTTATACATATACCACCAAGTAACCCCACAACACCCTTGTAGATTCAAAATAAATGAAAACATATGTTCAAATAAAAATCTGAATATGAATGTTTATAGTGGCTTTAGTCATAGACACTAAAACTGGAAACAACTCATATGTCATTTAACTGGCAAGTGGATAAACAAACTGATGGAGCTTAGGGAACACTGCCACGAAGTATGACTGTGGAGGCCAAAATATGCTCTCCCAAAACATGTCCTTTTAGTATATTAGTCAGTGTGAGCGAGTCCTTTTAAGAAACTACAAGTTCAGGATTACTTTCTGAAAAGTTGTGCTTTTGTAAGAGCAATACACATCTATAATGAGAACACATATTTGCATGTGTGGGGTCTCCCTATGCACCCCAAAGAGAGGGATGACTGCATCATTTAAGCCTCAATCAATGGAGAAAACATAGGCTCAAATCTCATGACCAACCCCATCCCTTCTCCACCTGCTTTTCCTGGCCATGTCTGCTGAATTAGATTTTTATCCACACCCTTCTTTCTGTATTTCAGATTGCAAAGGTGTTTAAACCTAAAGTTTAAATACTTTGTTTGAAATCTACTCTAGAGATTCACTCATTTCTCAGGATTTTCTTCCTTTTACGATATGTGATTTAAAAAATACAAAGAACTATTAATTTAAAAGTTTTTCAAAAAAGGTATTACAGTAAAAAAAAAAAAACAACCCCTCGAGTAATACCCCTCAAAATGTTCCCCGTGGCTTCAAGCCCCATATCTCATCATCCCTGAGACCGTCTGAAGCAGTTCTGGAAGTCCTCTTTTGTGAGTGTTTTAGTATAGCAGCCACAACATTGTAAACTGATTCAAAATGCTAACTGAGTCTTCTGTCAAATAAAAATGTTGTAGTGCCCCCTCAACTACCTTGTGCACTGGGCCTTGCACCATGTGCTTCGAGCTCTTCTCGGACACCAAAATAACTGTGCAAGATAGACACATTTTATACGAATTTGGGGCATCAAAGAGGCCACACCTGAAAACACTGATGGAAGAGGGCTTCCAGAACTGTTTCAGAAAGTGGAAAGGATAATGGAATAAAATATGTTTGAAATGAGGAGCACTATGAGAGGGTAATACATCTTTTACTGTAATAAGTTTGGAAATATTCACTATAGCTTTTGGTCATTCTTTCAGTCTTTCTTTTTTGACAAGGATTTCCATGGAAGAATTATGAAAGGTTGGGAGAAAATTGTTCCCCTCCCTGCAAAATCGTGGTGTATTAGACTGGGTGTGGTGGTGCGTGCATGTAATCCCAGTGCTTGGGAAGCTGAAAGTAGGAGGATCACTATGAGTTCAATCTATGTAGTGAAACCCTGTAGACCCTGTACTAAATACATTAAAAAAAGAAAAAAAAATCGTGGTGCACCAAACTGGAACACATAGTTTTCTCCCTCCCTTCGTGCGACAGTGACCACTCCTTTGCAAGAGTTTCTGTGTAGAACTCCTCCCTCTCCCTTTGCCCAGCATGCTAAATCCTGATGAAAAACTACACCTAAAAGGTTAAGACGTTAACTGCTGAGTAACTGTTTCCAGATATACAGAACTCAGAACATTTAGCAACTTTCAGGTTATACCAAATAGTATCAAATGAATCTTACAGGGAAAAAAACATAATGTGTTTGTCTACAGAATTATAGGAACCACATCCTGGTCAATTGTGATATTCTGACTGAAAGAAAACACACACACACACACACACACACACACACACACACATCCTGGATGACAAAGACCCCACTCAGAAAGCATCCTTCCTAGATGCCGCGCTGCAGCTCTATCCCCTCACTATAGAAGCCCTTTTATCTTCTCTGGTTCGCCAACATGGTACCTCTACCTACTCCATTTTCTCAGGGCACCAGCTCCTGAATAAGTGATGCCCTTCCTTCTCACTCTCTTCTTCAAATATTGCCTTACTTGGAGCTGGAATCATTCACAGTTGTTAGCTGGAATGAAGCCCTGTGACAAAACAGATTGACAAGAGAAAGCCAACCAGAATTTCAGCGACTCATATACCTCACACCTGCAGACTACAGATGCTCCTTGACAAAGGTCATCCTTCATTTTGTGCCTGTCTCCTTCATTACCTTAACCCTAATCCAGATCCCTGCCCCGCTCTGCAGACAGGCGAGTTGCTCATTTCGGGAGTGTCTGTCGGAAAACTGGCAATACAAAGTTGATTACCTCTAATTTTCCATGACCTAGCTCATCCCTCTTCAAGACTGAGGACATCAAGGTGACATTTGCAGGGACATCCAGCTACCAGTGAGTGCTTATTCATTGTCCTAAACTTATAGTCACCTTGGATTCCATCAGAGCCTCTGCAAAGCTGGAACTTCAGTAAGCAAAAGCAATTATCTCATGAAGACTAGATTGCCTCCTTGAATGATAAGGGCTTCTCTAGAAGGACTTCGCAGAAATGGAGCTGAGATAAAGATCAAGCAGTCCCTAGCTTTCTCTGAGGTAGCTATAAAAACTGATTTTTTTTTTTTTTTTCTTTACTGGTCTTTACAGGACCAGGAATCAAACTCAGGACCTTGTGCTTGCCAAGCAGGCGCTGTACCACTGAGCAATATCCCCAGCCCCAAAAACAAGTCCCATTCCTTTGTTAAGAGGCCGTCTGACTGACCTTGTCAGACCAAAAAGCTACAACTCTTGTTGAAAAGGTCCTGCTTTACCTTGGTCTTAACCATCCAGTAGAAAAGTATGAAGATGAAATATAGGAAGTAAAGCCATGTTGTTATGTTGAGCTGTGGGGGTCAATAATTTCTGACATTGCCAGTTAAACAGAAGACCCAATGATATTATGGGCTTCTGTACTCTTTTAGAATATTTTGCTGAGTTTACACACCTATAATATTCAACAACGGAACTTAAAAAAAATTGGGGTATAACTATGAATGTCCATTTTGTATCTGTGTATTCAAAGTGGTTGGGATAGATATATCGTTGCATTCTCTTAATGAATAGAATGATTTTTTCTAATGGTGTTTGTAAGTAGGATCACAAGTCTGCATCTTGTACGGCAATTAACCACTGAGAAGAATGTATGCAGTGTATTATTTGTTGAAACTGTACTTTCGATTTGATTTGAAACTGTCTCATTGCTATATGTTTATCAATAAAACTTTGAAAAGAAAAAAAAAAAAAAAAAAAAAGAGGCCGTCTGATCATCTCCATCCAAGCTGTGCTCCCTCCAGCTCTTCCAGTGGAAATCTCTTTCCCCATCCTCTCTCACTTTCTCAGTCTGCCTAGTAAATCAGCCTATGCCTCCCACCCTGAAATGCTTTTCTGAGACAGTGCATCAAGAACCTGCCTGGCTCACACTGAGTTCCCCCACCATTCTTTAGGGTGCCCTCGTGGACCCCACTCAGTGACAGAACTACTGACAATCGCTACTTAGCCATCCAGCATACTAAAGAGTATCAATCCTCCGCTGTCATGACTGTGTGGCTGGCACTGAAATAAAGCTCCCTGCTACTGTCCCAAAGGATGAGGGTACCACATTCGTACTGCTACTTTGGCAAAGACAAAATTCAAAGCTTAGTTTCTTGTAGGTGTCTATCACATTTTCAAAGTTGAAAACAACAAGCCAAAACTTTGTAAGTCGAGGGCCACCTGTACATGAGAGATAATCAATGAAAAATTAATGATTTTTTTAAAAATGGCTCTCATTCTGACAGAAGTATCATAATCAACTGTAATAAATACTGAAGAGGGTAAAGAGTTTGGGTGAGGCGAATGTGCTCGTGGTGAGGAGAAGCATAATAAACAGAGATATCATGCTTTGTTGTATAGATTTAAGTACTTTCTCTATTCCTAAAAGATTCCAATGATATTTAGATCTATCTTTGTCTTCCTGGAACAGAGGAAGGGAGAAGAGGCACTCTTACAAACAGTGATTTCCTTTGAAGATGATGTTTCCCTTGCCAAACAGTAACTTCTGCTCTGCTTTTGGAGTTGTCTTATATTTGTAGTTTCTCAGAATAATGGCTTTAAGAAATTTGGTGGTGTCACAGATCTGTGGCAGGGTAAGGTCAGTAATGTCATTCTTAAGCCGTATATCTCCACCTGCGCCAACTGGCTGGTTTTCTTGAATGGAGAAGTCGTCTCCTGGTGCCCTAAGCTTGGGGCAGTATACTAACCTAGTCTTACCTCACCTTGAGTAGGGATGGAACATAAAATTCAAATAACATCTGACTTTTTTACTTGATTTTAGAGGACGTTTAGACTTACTTGTATATATCTGACTGTTCCCTATCAAGTCTAAGTTCAGAGCTTTGGAACTTTTTGAATTCAGAAACCTTTGAAACTTGAATACTGTTGGCACATTCACCTGGTGGCCATGACGAGATCTAAATCAATGTTTCAATACAAGCTAGAGACTGCAATGTGCTTTGATTGTTTTTGCCTGCAGCTATTAATTAATTTTCTTTACTTTTTCCCATGCTCCATCCTGTAATGCTTGTAATTAAATTTAGGACATCTCAGAATTTTTCCCTCATCAGTATTCAGAAAAAGAACAAACCACTAGCAAGTAAAACATCATGACGAATCCCAAATGCTGAGCGGAAGCAATCAGAATCAATGCACGTACACTGTATAATTCTTGTTGTATAATGCAGTGGAAAAGGTGAAACTATAGGAACAGAAGGCAGATCTGTGGGTGGTCAGAAGCTAGGGATCATGGGCATAATAGAACTTTGGAGAGATTAGAATCATTCCATATCTTAATGTGTTATGGTTTGTGTCTAGGTGTCCCCCAAAACCTCATGTAGTCATGGGGCAGTTGCTAGAGTTTGTAATTAATTCTTAATCCAATGCTGGGATTATGGGTGTGAGTGCTTCACTTGCCCTGCGGCAGAAAATCTGCATTCAAATGTAAGGAGGGGAAAGAGGCTTGCTAGCTGCCTCAGCTGTGTCTCCTCCCTTGCTCTCTGCTCTTTGCCACTGCCATGAACTGCTGCCCTCTGCCATGTGCCACTCTGGCTTGGACCCAGCTGAGTATGGTCTGAAATCTCCACTAACGTGAACTAAATAAACTTTTCCTTCCTTAATTTTTGGTGTTGGGTATTTTGTCCCAGCAATGAGAGAAGAGTAACTGAGACATAATATTTTGCCCATTACATGACTGTTACAATTTTTAGAACTATATCCCAAAAGGATAAAATTTCACATAGAACATATAATATATATTATATATAACATATTATATATATAATATATGGGCTATAGTATATAATGGTTCAATATAAGATGTATTATATTAATTATATTAATCATGCAATGACATAACATAGTGTATAAAATACCCGACTATATTCAGTTTCATGTTTTCCTTCAGTAGGTAAGTAGAATAAAAACTGAAAATTCACCTGTTGAATTTACATGAGTAAAATAAGTTATTATAATTATGAAATATAAAACTATTTTTGATATACTGTGAAATAAAGAGCAGGTGGTAGAACCTCAGTAGTATATTATGAGTTGTATTAGGCACACATAGGTGAAAGATCATACCTGACATATTTCCCCTAGTGTATCCAACTTGCTTACATATAATTATTTATACTTGCCTCTTATGACCACATGAATTTCCATAATATCAGCTGCAATGTCTTCCATTTCACTTATAATTTTGGGTCTTCTTTCTTTTTTAATTTATTAATTTATTGGATACAAGGTCTCACTAGACAGCTCAGATTTGTAGTGATCCTCCTGTCTCAGCCTCACCAATGCTGGGATGACAGGTATGTGTCCCACACCCAGTTTTGGAACCTGCACAGCACAGGTTCCAGGGCCAGCCTGGCATGTGGTACTGGGGATCAAACGTGGGACCTTGTGCTTGCCAGGCAGGCACTTAGACTGCTGAGCTATCTCACTAGTCCTCCCCTCTTTTTTGTAAAACTAAATAAAACCTTCCCAGTTTTATCTTTTTAAAAAAAATCTCAAGTTTATTGATTATTTTTATTAATTTTCAGTCTCTAATCTCTGATCTTTGTTATTTCCTTTCTTCTGCTAACTTGGGCTTATGCTCTGGTTTCTCTTCAGATCATATAAATCATTTGCCTTTTTTAACTCTGAGATTAGCTTACTCTCCAGTTCCTTATGTATGAAGTTTGTTTATTTGAAGCTTGGTTTTTTTTTCTTTTTTCATAATTTTATTGAGAAACAAATAGCAATGAGACAGTTTCAAACCAAATTGATAGGACAGTTTCAATAATTAACACACTGCATACTCTCTTCCTCGTGGTGAATTACTGTACAAGATGCGGACATGATATCCTATCTACAAACACCATTAGAACAAATCCCTCTATTCGTTAAGAGAATGTAACTATATATCTATCCTAACCACTTTGAATACACAGATACAAAATGGACATTCATCTGTTTTCCTTTTTTTTGTTAAGTTCCGTTATTTGAATATTATAGGTTGAAGCTTGGTTTTTCTTCAGTTCTGTGGACAGAAGCCAGACCTGCATCCCTGACCCCACACCCTTTTATTTTGAGGCAGGGTCTTGCTAAGTCATTAATTTGCCCAGGTTGAGCTCGAACTTGCAGTCCACCTGCTTCCGAGTGTTGTGATTAGAGGTACACACAGCAGCACCTGGCTCTTTTGTCTTGATGTGGGCATTTCTGACTACAAAATTTACTTGATAAGATTCAATCTCCTTACATTTGTAAAATCTTCTTTTGTGCCCCACATATGGTCTGTTCTGGAGAATGTCCCTTATGTTCTTGGAAAGAATGTGTACTCTGTTGCTGTTAGATGGAATATTCTGAATATGGCTCTCTGATCCACTTGAGTTGCCTAAAATGTAACTCAAGTCCAATGTTTCCTTATTGATTTTTGCCTGGATTATATATCCAGTGTTGAAAGTGAGATATCAAAGTCCTCTGCCACCCTTGCAATGATATTTCTCCCCCCAGATCTATGAATATTTATTTCATATACTTAGGTGCTATAATATTGGGTACAGATGTAGTTATGTTATAGCTTCATAACTTCATGACTTTCTTTGTCACTTGTGCTAAGTTTTGTTTTATTTTTGAGGTAGAGTCGTTTCCCATGGTAATCCAACTCCTGGGTTCACAGTATCTTCCTGCTTCAGCCTCTTGAACAGCTATAACTATGTGCATGTACCAACATGTCTGGCTCTTACAACAATGTTTGTACTATAAAGTCTATTTTACTTAATATATACCTCTTTACTCCTGCTTCCTCCTGGGTTCTGGTTGTATGAAATATTTATTTTTATTCCTTCACTTCTGATTTGCGTTTGTTTGTTTTGAGACAGAGTCTCACTATGTAATTCAGGCTGGCCTTGTGTTCACTTTGGTAGCTTCCAGGCTGGTCTTAAATTTGCAGAGATCCTCCTGGCTCAAACTCCCAAGTGCTAGGATTATCTGGGGCTAAGATGGTGTTCCTAGAGGTCCAGAGCCAAGACTGCACAGCATGTAGGGCCAGGGATTGAACTCAGGCCCTTGTGCTTGCCAGGTAAGTGCTTATACCTCTAAGCTATCTCTCTGGCCTCTAATCTGTGTGTTCTTAACACTAGTCTTTTGTAACTAGCATATAACTAAATCCTATTCTCTCAATCACTCAGCTCCTCTATTTTTTGATGAAGTAATTCAGTCCATTTCAAGTAACTTGATAGGTGAGGACTGACTGTTGATGTCTTCTTCATTGCTTTTCACCACCCCGCATTTGGTTCTTCCTTTCTTGCAGTCTTTCCTTGTGGCAGGACAGGCTCCCACAGTGCTACGCTCCCATTTCTTTGTCTTTATCTTTCATGGGTCCACTACAGATTTGAGCTTTGTATTTGCCCTGGGGTTCACATAAAATATTTTATAATTGTAACTTTTTAGTTTAAGATGGCAACAACTTGAAAAATTTCAAATTCATAGGACTTTTAATATTAGACAAGCCTCTGTAGGTGGGTATACAGAGCTATAGATTTTTATGTAAAACTATAACTGATGTTTATAAGTAGCACTTGATAATCTCTGCATAAAGTATCTAGGAATGAAAGTATAGATACCTTTCAAAGATTGTTTGTTCATTTGTTTATATAAAAAGCCATCCTCTACAAAGATTTGCCAACCTTTACTATGACTAGCAAGCAGAATAGGAGACATCAATGTCCTTGCTCCTTTGTCAAGAGGAGATTCTTTCCCCTACACTGACATATGATGAATTCAGCCAATAAAATCCAGGCTGCTGTGTATGATAAGCAACGAGTTACAATCCATCCCACTCCTGACAGTAAGTGGAGTGCAGCTGCGATTCTTGATGACCACAGGATGCTGAGCTCAGGGCATGTTGACCAACAAAAACATGCCAAGAACAGCAAAGTGGCAAGAGGATGACAGGAAGGCCAAACTGCTGCTCGGAGCACAGCACACATCACATGCCCCCAGACAAATCAGACTTTCAGAATTTAGAGAATATTGCCCTCAGTCCAGGTGCACCACCGAGTCTCAAGGAATGATTGACAGGGTGCTGTGCCATCTCAGGGGCACTCAACACACCAGACTGGCCCAGAAATCACTCTGATCTTAATTACATTCATGATAGACCACATTCATGAACCTTAATAAGGTTTAAATAAAGTGAAGACAACAAGGCAGGAGATCCACTCTCTCCTAGGGTGTCAGAGATTACCCAGATTTTTATTTTTTACCTCTCTTCTGATAGTGGAAGGAGTGGTAAACTTGTGGCACACAGGCAGCTGGAGGCTGTTTATTATTACAGAAAGTTCTAAAAGGCTCACCATCACTGCCTTATGGTACTATTTAAAATTAAATAGATGGAAAGGAGTGATTTCTTCAGTGTCACTCTTTCTCGCTGTACTAGAATGAACCCAGGGACTCCTATATGCTAGGAAAGTGCTCTACCACTGAGCCAAATGCCCAGGCCTGCTTATTTTACATTTCCTAGGCTGTCCCCAAATTTTTAATCCTCCTTTCTCCTCCAGCACAACTGGGATTATAGGCTGCACTCCTACACCAAAAAGATACTGTTTTTTCATTTTGGAAATGAAGAAATTATATATATATTTTCAACTATTAGTGAACTTGAACATTTTGCAAGTATTTGTTGGCCCTGGGTGTTTTTTTCTCTTTAGAACTTGGCTTTGTTCAAATTTCCCATGGGTGGTGATACTATAGTATGAAAGCCTTTTCACAATAAATACAAAGGAGTTTGAACTGGCACCAGCATAATGGTAGGTGCCTTGCAAGCATTAACCATTGGCTATAATAAGAAATCCATAGCGGGTTACTAAGGCACAGCTGTGGGCATGTCTGTGGGGGTGTACCCACCATGATTGACATGTAGGGTAGCAAACTGAAAGGAGAAGAGGCAGCCAGTTGTAGGTGGCCCCAACCAATAGACTGGTAGACTGAATGGAGTAACAGGGAAAGAAGAAAGCCAGCACATGTCTGAGGATCGCATTAAATTTGAGCAGGTCGGTCTTTTGCTGCCATGGTCTGCATCCATAGGGTGTCAGCCTCCAGTTTATTCAATTTTCCAATGCAGGTTCCCCCCAGCTACTCTCCAGGGAGATTCCAGGCCTTGAGTCTCAGATCGGTGCTGTATCCTTGATCCTTCTTACTCAGTAGCTTCCATCTTTATAAGCAGCTGCCAGACCCTCTGGCAGACAGATGTCACCGTGGACTCTCTTGCCCCTGAAACTGTAAACTTACCTAATCCGCTTGCATAATCTCCTTGCATAATCCCCTTCTTCCTCCAGAGCACACTAACCGACATATGCCTGAACCTAATTCTAGTCACATACCATCCCCAAATCATATATCAAAACATAGAGCAAATAAACCACACATGGTTCAGGAGATAGAGCATATTTCATACTTTAAATTACTTATAAATGGAGAATCAACAGTGAATTGCAGCAGGGATATTATAAACTTCTTGCTACCACTCTAATCTGTTGATGTGCAGAGTCCAGCACATGAAACCTGAAGACACTTCATGGAAAAAGGAAAGAGGAGTGTAGGATGTCCATCAGACACACAAAATTCACATCCAGGGCACTGAAATGATAAATACAAATCTGGAACTTTGTGGATCATAGAACCACTTACAAAGACCTTGACAAACTAGAGGTGGTTTCCTTGAAGAAACATTACTTCTGAAAGAGATACAGACAAGTAGGGATGATATATCCTTCCGAATGTGGAGGTGGAGGAAAAGAAATGGGAGGAGAATCACTATTCTGCACAAATAAAAGAGAACTGCAGGATATTCCACCAAATCCACTTTCCCAACCATAATATAATATCTATCATCAAAGAACTGTATGTCACTGTACTGACAGTAGAGAATGGTCTTGACCTGGGAAACTATCAAACACCTGAAATAGGAGAAATTAGGACAAATTTATTCAAAGCCATTGCAATAAGAAAACAAAATAGGCAAATCAAAATATTTCATCTAATAAAATTTCACCTTCCAAAAAACCTTACAAAGCAGAAGTACATTGTAACACAATGCTCCAAAAGGAACTACATATTCCCAAACATTTATTTTGGGTTTGAAGAAAAACACCTAACATTAGAAATCCAAAACCTGGAGAAATGTACAAAAAAGAATGTTTAGACTAATAGTTCATTGGATATAAGAAAAACACAGAAGAAAAGAAGAAGAAGAAAGAAGAAGAAGAAGAAGAAGAAGAAGAAGAAGAAGAAGAAGAAGAAGAAGAGAAGAAGAGGAGGAGGAAGAGGAGGAGGAGGAAGAGAAGGAGGAGAAAGAGAAAGAGGAGGAGAAAGGTCTCTTAAAGAGAAGATGACAAAGTGTCTTAAGGAAAATATTTTCGAATACACAAAGGTAGAGAAACAAAAAATTAAAAATTAGATAATGGGAAGTACATTAAAGCTACAAGGAAATGCCACTCCACACACTCCAAATTGGTAAACAATATGAATTCTACTTGTGTCTTAAATGTGTATTTTTAAGACTGGCCTCTTTACTAGCTTTCAGCTCTAACTATGGTTATGCATCTATCTATCCCCTGAAATTCCCGTAGTGGGGGCTATGTCATTGCATTTCCAGTGGTGCACCCTTACATTCTCCCTCCTTGAGCAAGCTGGGTTCCATGTCCTAGCCTGTCAAAGCACAATGATTATCTCTGAGCTGTAAGAAATCTACTGGGTATACCTACCCATCATCCCCTTCCTCCTTTGCCATCAGAATTTGTCTTTGTGGGGCTGGGGAGATGGCTCAGTAGAATAAGCACTTGCCTGACAAGCACAAAGGCCTGAGTTCGATTCCCGGTTCTGCCAAAAAAATAGAATTCGTCTTTGTTATGGGGAACCCATTCACACTGGCCCATGCTCGTTGGCTATAGGACTGGAAACGTGACCCAGGTCTGGGCAATCCAACTGCTTCATGAGCCAGACGCAATGATCAGTTTAGGAAAGGGAAATAATCATGCACCAAGCCACTCATAGTCTTCTCCCCAATTTTTCTGCCAGATTTTCCAGGAAGGATCTTCTCTTCACCCTAGAGTCTTAGTACAAACACAGTATGTGTTTGTGTTCTAGTAGCCCCTTGTTCATCACCTGAAGACAGATCACCAAGAGACAGAGGCCAATAATGACCTTGACGAAGTAACTGAGCTCTTAGATCCAGTCATACCCAAGGCAGGCCTAGATCCTAGGATGGTCCCACTTCATATGAGTTCAATTTTAAAAGTCCCTTCTGTTCCCCAGGGATCTAAAATCTGTTGTTTTTCATTTCAGTTAAGGACTATAGTGCAGAAGCATTAAACACATTGCATGCAGCATGGTGCACAGAAAGCTCCGTGGAAGACAAGGCGCCGGCTTCAGGGCAAACAAAACAACTGAGTCACACTGCAGGGAAAGTTTGTAGCAATCTCGGTGCCCAGCAGCAGAGGCGGGTGTGCAGCAGATGTGCTCATCTAATGAGGAAAGGACAGTTGGATTGAAAATTGTACTTCTCAGACCCTTCAATTAGAGAACTCTCAATATTTGCACACATAACATCTTCATTGCCAAATCAATAAAATGTGACTTTGATACAGACTTGTGCTGAGAATTTTCCCTTTCTCATGTAACATTCTTTGAACCTGCCAATGGCCCCACCCTGAAAACGAGAAATCCAAATAGAGCCCGGATGTGGCCCTCCTCCGTCCCTCCATGTTTTCTGAAGGGAAGAGAAAGCAGCTCCACCTAAGAAATGAAAATTTAAAATGCCTCCGAAACAAGAGCTCCCTGAGATGGGAAGACAGAGGAGGGAAAGATATTGGGTTTGGCCATGATTTGCCATTAATGCAATCCAGATGTGGGAGAGGAATCTAGATAACATTATCTTGAAACCATTGCTGGAAGAAAGTCCAATGCTGTCCCCAGAATGTCTGAATTTGGGGTGCCTTCTGCTCTTGTAGTCACCTTCTTTCTGGTTCTGGAACATCTTGCCATCTTCTAATCCAAATAGAGAAAGCAGCCACTTTTCATGATCTCTACACAAACAAAGAAGCAAAAACAGAGACATAAAAGGCTCCATGCGTGAGCAGGTTGCCACCAACAAGAGCACACTGTTGTTCTTTGTAGTCCTTGTCACCCCCTGAGCTGTTCCCCTCACCTCACCCCACACACGTAGCCTCATTCAGTTCAAGCACAGCGCTGGGCAGCTCTGTCTTATGTTGTCCTATCTGGACCCAGCTCAGATAGGTACTTTGAAGTATTTGCCCTCCAACAATGCCTCAGATGTTTTCCTACACAAAGCTGCCAAGAGAAATTTTGGTTTGGGTGTTCAGATAATTTGTCACATCATAAGTTAAGAATAATAGAGTGGATGTGTCCCCAGTTGAGAACATTTTTCTCTGTGTCCCTGAGTAGTGGCAGACTTCAGGAAGAGGCTAGAGGCTTAGGCCATGCACAAGGCTTTCTGCTCTGAGGACACAAATCCATGGAATGTGCACCAGCAAAGGGCAGAGAGTGTCCTCAGGCCAGGATGCTGGAGCAGAAGACAGTGATAGACAGCTGAATCACCCAAGGACAGAAAGAACCCCTACCCTTCTTAGTGATTAAGTGATATTTAAGTTTCCCATTTTTGTGAAATTCCCTATCTCTCTGCATAATCCTCAAGTCTCAGTTGTCAATCCTTTTTTCTATTCATTAAATCTTTTCTTAACGTATCATTCGGAGTAGGACACAGCGGTGAACATCTGTAGTTTCAGCACTCTGAGAGGCTGAGGCAGAAAGATCAGCAGTTAGAACTCAGCCTAGGCAACGCAGTGACTTAGTGAGACCCTGTTTTAAAATTTAAAAACAATAAAAGACAGCTGGGAATATAGCTCAGTGCAAAGATCTTGGGTTCAATCTTCAGGACCACAAACAAAAACACAAATCCTTTGGAGTCAATGGTAGATGGCTTAAGTCCACTCCACACTTACACATGCTTTTTGAAAGGCACCATCTTTGTCATCTAGAGGGGACCTCATCTTGCCCTGAAGTCTACATGCCAATGAAAAGAA
Source organism: Octodon degus (assembly GCF_000260255.1). Taxonomy (NCBI): domain Eukaryota; kingdom Metazoa; phylum Chordata; class Mammalia; order Rodentia; family Octodontidae; genus Octodon; species Octodon degus. The sequence continues at coordinate 1,706,679 of NW_004524678.1, forward strand.
AAACAACTACATAAAATGAAAGACAAACCAACTATATTTCCAATTAAAGCTAAATTGTCCCCATTTAGTCCATACTGTCTTTAGTGGGCTAAACATCCAATCAACACAAGGTCAAACTTTGGGTAAGGCTGGCCATTTATTCCTGGGACATCTTCCTTCTTCCTACTCCTCTTCTCAAGGTGGTGACATGCAGGAGACATTGAAGAAGCCCGTGGTCTCTGGGAGCAAGGACCTCAGGGAGGTGATGCTTTACACAGAATGGAGAGGCTCATCTGTCTCTGGAGGTGCAGCTGCCCCACCTGGCTCTTTAGGCCCCAGCCCAGTAGTCCTTGCTGAAGTCCTTGACTGCATCTCAGGTGCCAGCTGGAAGTGTATTCCACTTCCGGTTTCCTATGCCTAGCTATTCTGCTCTAAAAACTGTGTGCCTCATTCATTGTCTCACTGAGTGCTTTAGTAAGCTTTCTATTATAGCACTAAACATCTGAGATAAGTAATTTAGAAAGACAAGAGGTTTATTTTGACTCACAGTTTTCAAGCTTTTGGTGCAGGAATGACAGGCTTTGTGGCTTGAGCCTGGGGCAATACATCTTCGCTTGGAGCAGAAAACAGGAAGAGAAAGAAAAAGGGGTGTGTGTACCACTGTCTCCTTCAGGGGCACCTACACTTGTCCAAGACCTCTTTAGACCAAACTTCTGAAAGGTCTCCACTACCTTCTAGCAGCACAAAGCTGGGGCCATGCCTTAACTACATGGGCCTTTGGGGCCATTCAAGATCCAAATTACACCACTGGAACAGGCAAATACACTGAGACCCCTTCCATATCTTTTCTGCAACATAAAGGAACACTAAGCCCTCCAAGCAGCCCCATTTTTCTAGCTTCAGCTGGCTGCACTAATGTGAGCCTAGTTAAATTCCCATCAAGAAGTGAAACACATTGCTTCTTGGCCTTTTGGCTAAGATCAAGCGAAGAAGTGAAACACAAACCTTCTGCATCAACTGCTACCCTGGTGACTGGGAGTCTCTGCCTCTGTTTGCCATTATTTCTTTTCCACCTCTTTTCTTATGGGGACACAGAGTAGAGTAGTGATCCCAAGACAACTTAGGAAAACTAAAGATTCATTTATGCTATATCTTTTTATTGAAAATCTACTATGCTGTAGTACTCTTCCTGGCTCTGCAGTGAAGCAAAAACCAACCTTGGGGACCCAGGAGTCTATATCCTGGTCATAGGGAAGAGTTAAGAAACTTGAATGGGCAAAACACATAGTGTGGTCACTTTAGCATAAGTACTGAGAAGAAAACCTAAATCTAAAAAGTTAGAGCATGGTGAAGGTGGTTTTGAGGCAAATGGATTGTGTACAATTAAATGCAAGAGTCTCTGACCATCCCCTAGTTAACAGCTGTGACATAGAAACACCTACAGATTCCTCAGATGCCCCATATGAGTACAAGTGTGAGGATTGGAAGTCTGGGGGCTTGAGACCTAGGAAACACTCCCTCTATAGAAGAAAATTATGGAAAGGTCAGTTCCCAAGTTTTGTAGCAAGCATAGTTGATGTAGCTTATGAAAAGAAAAGGAAGATGTGGAAAGCCTCTAAAGGCACCAACTCCACTGGGCATCTATTTGTAGCATAGCTAGTAGAGGTAGTGACACAAGTCCTCTCCAGAGCCATATAGCAGTCAGCAGGCAGCACTTTGGAAAGCACAGGGCCCAGCATCTTCAAGCACCCCACATCACAGTGGACAAGTCTTGGAAGACAACTTCCTTCCAGTCTTGATTCAGTCTAATGCCAGGATGGCCACCAGCTGACGCCCCATCACCCAGGTAAGCAGCAGAAGGCTGACTAAAGAGAGAGATGAGCTGTTCCAGCGATTTCTCTGTCCCAAAGCCCAGTGTGGTCACAAAGCCACGGGCCTCCAAAGGCTTCAAAGAATCCAAAGAACCAGATGCTTCACTTCAAATCAGTTGGTTTCTCCAACTCTGCTGGCTCAGCTCCTTGCAGGGACACTTTCTCCCATGCCTCTGTGACACAGCTCATCACATAAGCTGTAGGTGCAAGTTTCTTCCCAACCTCTGTGCTCTCCCTGCTGCCAGGGGGAGCCGTCTGAACCTATGGGGTGGGTACAACTGCTCAAAGACAATAAGAACTGTCAAGGGTGTGCTTTGTGATCATGAAAAAAAGCATCAAAAAGAAGCAAATTCCTAAGGACATGGAATCAGAAGCCAGCAGCCACGGACTCTGGGAACAATACGTGCTGCCTGCCTGGCCTTCAGCAAAGCCCACACCCTCCTCTGCTTGGTGTGCACAGCTGTAAACTGAGGAGGTCACAGCACTTTGACCCAACCTGCAAGTCTACAATTGGGTTATTTTTCCTGCTTATTGTACAAAGATGTAAAACTACAAAAATACCAGCACCTATGTTGATCAAAGGCTACCAAATGTTGGGTTTAATTACCTTTGAATTTTTATTATTTTGTGCAATGCGAGGCTACTGGAATGTCACATAGTAAGCATCTAAAATGATTGGCTCCACTCTCCCTGTTCATCAACTATGAGGACAAACAAATTCCATAGCAACACAAGCATTCAAAATAGTTTTGACCTTCTGTCAAGGAATAGTCTAATTATAAGCACACAGTGGATGTATAATCCTTTTCCCATGTGCCCTTGCTTGGAACACCTATCATAATTCAAACTAACAGGATAGTTAAAATACACACATGTTAGGTTCTGACTCAAAATGATTGTCTTCTGTAGTTTACATTTACTACAAAGGGGTTTGATGAGAAAGATGTATGTGTTTTGGGGTGCTCTGTATACTTTCACAAATGTTTTTTCTCTTTGATGATTTAAGCCACGTGTAGAGGTATTTACAGGATTATTTTATCAAGAATTCTCCAACATGAAAGAAATATCAGGGTAGAGACCACAGGTTTATGCAAGATGTGAATGTGTGTGTGTGTTAATGTATAGGCACGCCCATGTACACAAACACACATACACACACACACACACACACACACACACACACACACACACAGAAGCTGGTATGAATCACCCCTGCCCCCTAGCAGCTGCACTACTCTATTGATAAATAGGGGCTGTCACATTCATTTCATCTTGGGTATGTCTGAAAAATAGTTGCGGTGCAAATATAAATCCATTAAAATCATGGAACATGTTAAACCTTTAACTAATGAATATTTGATGATTGTGAGAAAAAAAATCACAACATGAAACAAAAATGTAGGGTTTGGTGGAGCCATCTTCTAACTTTGCAAAGATGGGGAAATACTTAGGGGAGACAGTGTCACCCCACGCTCCAAATTCAATGCTCCAGAGAAGCATTTCTGTGACAGACTCTGCAGAGGTCCTGATGGAGAGCAAGGACCCTAAGAGTGGCAAAGCACATTGCCAGGTGATTTCTCATTGACAGCTATGTTATGGGTTTTAACTAGGGAGCCTGGTGCAGCAATAGGTTCTCATCTCTTTGGCTAATTCTGGTGAACAGTTAGCTCTCCACTGCTGTCTCGACAAACATTCTGAAGCTGCAGCTGAGCCCGGGGCCCTGACTGGTTGTTGATACTTGCAGCAGAGGGGAGTGTGTGACAGCACATATGCTGCACTTTCCTACATGGTCCCCCCCGGTGTCCATAGTCTGTGTCACCATGCACAGTGCTGGCATGTGGTCTCCGTCACACAGTTTTTGTCCTGGCACTAAGTGCTTCCAGAATTTAAAGTAGCTCCAGCTCGTACCTAGGATCAACTACAGTATCATGGGCAGTCATGCCCCCATCAGTGGCATTTACTGCCTGCATCGGCACTTCCTTTCTCATTCTGTCACTTAGGTCCTCAATTCTGTCCTGTTGCTCTCTATTCCTTACCCCCTGTTTGGGAGCGGGGTACCAGAGCCCCTCATTGCCCTTAACTTCCTCGTGTCTCCATTCCTGCTGTCCTTCCCCCTTAGCCTCCCTGCCAGTCTGGGCCAGGTCTCTCCTCAAAGGCTCAAATGTGACATCCAACAATCTGTCATAACACACAAATTTCTGACGCCTATCCTTGGCCCAATTTCCTTAGCTCTTTGTTGTCTACTCTACAACAAATTATCGCATTCTTGTTTCTTTTTTTTTAATTTAATTTAATTTAATTTTGAAGAATAAAAATGAAAGCAAGAACAAAAATCACAAAGACAAAAACAAGGTTATATACAATAATACACATGTTACAGATTTTCAAAACAAGAATAGCTGATTAACAATGGTAGATATGTTATCTAATTTTATTATCAAATCTGTTGCTCAGATTAACAGATACAGTTATGTAAGATTAGACATATGATTGAATATTACCACTTGCTTTTGGGACTGGGTGGTAGAATTCCAGCACATTGTTGTTTCCATGATGATTTATAGCCATTCTCTGATTGTTTCCATGGGGGGGGTCCTGTAAAAGTGAAGTAAAGCATTAATAAAACATAAATACAAGCCTGGGGAGATAGCTCAGTAGAATAAGCACTTGCTTGGCAAGCGCAGGGTCCTAAATTCAATCCCCAGTACTGCAAAAATAAATAAATAAATAAATAAATAAATAAATAAATTTCTAGTTTAAAAAAAAGATAAATACAATATCTTTTAAATTTTTGACACCCAAAATTATTGTTTCTTAATTGAATAGATTCTTTTTCATGTAATAGTTATTAGGCTATACTGACAAAACTCATAGCTATTTTTGTTTTGTTTTGCTTTGCTTTGTTCTGTTTTTAGTTTTTTGTTGTACTAGGGATTGAACTCCGGACCTTGCACTTACAGATTTTCTTAAAATATTCTCTTTTTTTAATTCTATACAACATATGAAAGAAGAAGAAGATGAAGGATACTAGCATTTTCTCTCTGCTTTTTAGGAAGTATGACCCAAAAACATGGCAAATAATTAAATTTTTTAAATAATTATTACAGTAAAAAACACTTCATGAATCTCAAATATTCCCCCTCAGTTCAGGTGCACTTATCCCATCATTATTGCCGCTTTCTGAAGCAGTTCTGGAAGTCTTCTCTCATGAGTATCTTTAGTTGTGCTGTGTGGCTACCTCCATGCTCAGAACCAACTCAACGCGTTTGCCTTGTGTAAGGTCACTTTGAGTTTGAGGAACAGCTAGAAGTTGCACAGTGTCAGGCTGGGGAACAAGCTGGGCAAGGACACACATGATGTCTTTGCAAGCCGGCCTTTCCCTGGACTACACATGGCAGCAATGTTCATTATATTTTTATCGCATCTAGTAAAGTCACAAAAGAGGACTTCCCAGAACTACTTCAGAAAATTGCAAGAATAGTGCGATAAGTGTTTGAAACTAGGGGCAGTACTTTGAAGAGACTTAATGGCAATGTGTTTTTACCATAAAAAAAAAAAAAATCGAATTAACATTCACTGCCTTTTCTGATCCTCTCTGGTATGTCCAGATATCTTATTTACATAATCTCATTCACAGATTACAATGAGAAAGATATTATTGTTTATCCACGTTTCTCCAATAAGTAAATCAAGGCTCAAAAAGAGAGAGGATACACCCAAGGTCCCAGAGCTAATAATATAGTGTTCCTGTTGTGTCTCCCCTTTGGCAAGATCCAAAACAGTAAGAGCCTTTCATCATAGAAAAAACAAATTAGCCCTACTAAAAGAGGTCCGCGGTATGGAATGGACAAAATATTTCAAAGTCATAAAATGAATATCCCTTTTATATAAATAGGAAAATGAAATACATTATCACATGTCTTTATTATAACCTTGATAGAAGGAAAAGCTACTCATACTGAATGGACAATTCAAAACTTGGCTACCGGTCCTAGCCCAGGTCCGGTGAGTGTGCGGAGAGTTTCCTGCTACCCTGCGCCGGCGGGACCAGTCCCAGCCCAGGCGCAGCGTGGGCCGGACCCTCTT
>NW_004524678.1:1718533-1741696 GCF_000260255.1 Octodon degus
TTTCCATAGATAAAAGCAGATACACTCAATTTGCTCCATCCAAACTCACTTCTCATATTGCTATCATGCTACAATCCTTTTTGTTTTTATCTTTATATATATCACTTCCCTTGCTTAATCTCTCCTGGTACCCAATGCCAAAGCAACCAGGAAGAGAACAAAAACAACACAGAGCAAATCAGCAACAAATCTTCCTATTAAATGATGAAAAACTAAAAGCTTCCTAGTCTGCGATGATTCTACTAATATGAGATTTATTTTGGCAAAGAAACATCTATAGAAGAGAGATGAAATCAGAGATCTGCCAGTGGGGTGGGAGGAAGAGGTTAACTGCAAGGGGCAAGAAGGATTTCACAGGTGGTAAAAATGTTCTACTCTCTTCACTGTGGGGATGATATGTGACAATGTTCATTGACCAAAACTCACAGGACTGGACACTTAAGAAGGATGGATTTCACTATATGTAATTAAATGTCACTAAGTCTAGTTTTTAAAAATGAAGACAATTGCCAGACAATGTATATAATGTTTGGATATGGGTATATGCCATGTGCCTATTATAAATGTATTTCAGTTCAGATAGCAACATCACCCATGAGTTTCCTTTGCCCCTAGCACTGAAGAGCAACAAGGGCACTCATATTAGGTTGGCTCACACATTTGTGGAATTGAGAATATCCTAGACAAAGAAAGCAAAATCATAGTCGGAACCTTCCCACATTTATTGGAAATTAAGAAAAACTTTGGTTGGATGGATCCTTCTTCGAGGAGTTGGATTTTGTTGACACCTCCTGCATTCGCAATAAATTTGGAGTTAAGAAGTCAGGTGAAGGGCTGGGGACAAGCTCAGTGGGAGAGCACTTGCCTATCAAGTAGAACGCATGCTTAGCATGCAAAAATCCTGAGCTCAAAGACTCAGCACAGCACCAAAAGAAAAAAGTCAGATCTCTAAGCCCGCATTTCCAATTTTCAGGTAAGAATGTATTCCAGCAGTCCTTTAAAACAAAAACAAGCATCACCGTGATAATTACAAATAAAGGAACACCCATAAAGTTGTTGAGCCTCTATTTTATCAAAATAAGAAAATGAAGGGGCACATGTGTCTATCATTACTGGTGCACTACATACCATAAGCAAATTCTTTCATTATCAACTTGTTAACATTATGCTACAATATTATCCTTCCTGGTGATTATATTACCTGTAATGTTTAAGAAACATAGATAAAGCTTTTAATTTTCTTTACTTCTAATGAGGCTTCTCATGATGTTTCTGTGTTTAAAATGTGTTCATTGCTGGGAAGACAGTCTAAGCGCCTGTCCGGAAGACAAAGGACTCCAGTTCGTTCCCTAGTACTGTATGCTCTGTGCCAGCCACCAAAACTGGGCGTGGTGGTGCACGGCGGTAATCCCAGCACTGGGGAGGCTGAGGCAGGAGGATCACTACAAGTCCGAGCTGCATAGTGAGACCCAAATAAATAAATAAATGTCTTTTTTTAAAAAATATGATAAAATATACACAAGATTGTGGTTTATTATGATAAGTAATAAAATATCATTAGGCCCATGAATAAATTTATGAAGTTAATATGTATCTAACTTTTCAGCATATTTTTAGATAAAAGTACTTTGGGCTTTCATTATACTTTTTTATAACATTGACCATAATATTTATTTGCTTGGTGACTATTAGAACCATGAATACTATACCAAATTACTTAATTTTTTTTTTTTTTTTTTTAGGGGGGGGTCTACAGGGTGTTTAGAGTCTCACTACTAGATTGGACTTGTAGTGATCTGCCTGTTTACAGCCTCCCAACGGCTGGGATTACAGGTGCGCACCACCATGCCCAGTCTCAATTACCATCTCAGGGCACCCTGGGGGAGGGGGCGGCATGGCAGGCCTGGGGATCAAACCCCAGGCCCCTGCGCCTGTTGGCAGGTTCTTTAATTCGCTGAGCTATTTGGCCAGCCCCCTACCTAAATTTTCCGATAAGAAAATTTAAACATCTCAGGCCTTCAGTTGAGTCAAAAGAACAGAAAGAAATTATGATCATTACCTAACTACAACAGCTCCCTACTAAGCACAAAACAGTCGATTATGTACATGTGTTTTTAATTCTGCTATCTAAACAAAAGAAAATATATACACCAAAGTTATCATTTTGTATTCACTTTAAAAAATACAAAACGTTAATCTACTTAGTGACCTATGAAATCATTTCTAAGATTATATTTAAGTAACGCAAAAATTGGGTAGGGCACTAGCTTTAAATGCCATTCGTGCATAGTAATGAGCACAGTAATGTAATTCATTTTCAGTTGTAATATAAATCAAGCCTCACCTTACTTGCCTCCCTTAAAAGGTCATCAAATTATTTAGCAACAATTAGCTTCAAACATTGTTGTTTTATGTTTCTAGTGTACTTCCTAGAAAAAGACCACTTGCTAGATGAATAGAGTTAATTGAATCTGAAACATGTCCACAACTATTAAAATAATGGTCTACTCAAAGTGCATGAATTGAAAATTCTCAGGCTGAACGATGAGAACCAAATGAGAATCTTACAGAGTTTCAAAGAGCTGTTAATAGGCACCATTTCATAAAATGTCTAATTACACTGCCTCAGATATAAACCTCTGGAATCAATGAAATATATATAGGGTTTTTCAATACTGTAGGTCATTGTGGGGCAATAACTATTATACAAGTTACATTAAATTCTTTGTGTCTTATTTCTAAAATGTAGTTAGTAGAGAGTCCATAATATTGTTGAAAGTATTGCATGAGATAACACATGGAAAGCTGATAGAACAGTACCTAAAATATAGAAAGAACTCCTTAAGTGATAAGTACCATTATTTTTGTTGTTGATGCTGTTGTCATACTAGATTCAGTTTTCCTGGGCTGTTTTCCAGGCAATGATATATTTTCTTTCCTTATCTCTGCCAAATAGTATGTCTGCATCTTACAGATGGGAAAACTAAGATCAGAAAGTTTAAATAATTTGGCCAAGGCCTGAACGCCCCCAGTATGCCTCGTATTAGAATCTAACTCTGTTCATCATAATATTTCAGCAGCATAACACTCTGTCTTTTATCTTCACACATTTAAGAGAATAATTAACCTGTTCTCTATTCAAAATAGAACACTGAGAGCCGGCCAAATAGCTCAGTGGATGAAAGCAGCTGCAAGCAGATGCAGGGGCCAGGGGTTTGATCCCCAGGCCTGCCGTGCTGGCCCCACCCCCAGAGTACACTGAAATGGCAATTGAGACTGGGCATGATGGTGCGCGCCTGTAATCCCGGCTCTTGGGAGACTGTAAGCAGGTAGATCACTACAAGTCCAATCTAGTAGTGATACCCTGAACACCCTGTAGACCTTTCCCTAAAATATAAAACAAAATAAAACACTGAATATAACCTTGGAAACAGTCAGTATAAGAATGCAATCTTCAATTACCACAAAAAATATCTTAGAAAATAAGGGAGAAATGTGGGAGGGTGTTAAATAAATAACCTTAAGCACATGGGGTTAAGAAGTTTGGGGTGCCACAGACCTGCTACAAGATAAGATGACTAATGTCATTCATGAGCCATGTTTCTCAACTTGTGGCAGGTTTGCTTGAACAAAGAGGAGGCCTCCTGGAATCATGATGTCGGAGCAGTCTGAGGGGCTAGCTAGCTACAGCTGCACCTTGAGGGCAGGGACCACAGGGAGGATGTGTGTATAGGAGGTAAGTAGAATGACATCTCACTTTCATTGACTTGGTTTTAAAGGGATCACTAGATTTCATTTTGTACATCATTTTGCTCTCTATTGAGTTCACTTTTCGATTTTTTTGAACTGCTTATATCATTCAGCAAGCCTTTCAAACCTGAATGTTGTCACAGGAACATCTGTCATAAGAACTATTTGGACCTAGCTAGAGAAGATGCTGCCACGTAGAATTAGGAAAGTCCAGAAAATGTGGCAGAGAGGCACACCAAGTCCAAGGAACTTGAGGACAGGTGTGCTGCACTGTAAACTGGAGCAGGACCTATAGCGGGGAATTAAGGATACTAGTGGAAATGATCCCAGGATGAATGAAAGCCACAGAATCGACAGCTTCAATGCCTTTGCCCCGACTCTCTGCTCAGGCCTGGCCTTTGCTTCGAATTTTGCCGTGTGATCTCAACGCACTCATTCCTGATTTTGATTAACCATTTTTCAATCATGGCTCTGGTATTTTGAAATCTGGCTCTCTAAAACAAGAACCTAGACTGTCCAAAAAGACATTTCTCTGCTATAAAGGCATAAAAGATACAGGTGTTTCAGTTCTTTAGAATAAAATACATTGCAAATGTTGAGTATATATGCAGAAAAAAAGAGCATTCTATTTTATTCTCTCATGAACAAGATAACATTGAAACATCCCAATGGAAGCATCTGCTAGCCTTAATTCATAAGTGAATTTTTTAAATAAAATAGATTTTCTATAGTTAAAAATATGTTCTGGAAAGTTAGCAGAATAATGAACAAAAAGGAACATTACTTAGCCTCATAGGCAACTAGCCAGCGAAACACACTCTATTCTGAAGACAGGACTAAGTGTTCCGCTAAGTCTTTTCCCTTGCTGCTAGTGGCAGATTCTGACAACCTTCCCTTAAGACTTTCAGAAAGACATTTATAACACATTCCTCTTCTTCTCATCCCACTCATTTTCTGTACAGCACACAGAGTATGCTTTGCATTTTCATGAGTTGTTTATAGCATTTATTTTTCCCATGAGTAAGGTGATGAGCACATTACCACGCTCCTTTCTTCTGTTTTCCTTAACATTCAGATGCATTTGTCAAGTGCAATAGAATTCAGCCAAATTCTAAATAGAAGCTATCATTATCACCCCTGAGATGTGTTCATCACTATTAATCCGTATAGACAGTCGCATTGAAAAAGCACAAAAACTACTGAAATTGGCGGAAATTGGCCAGAAAGGCACGAATGAGGACAGAGAAGCAGATGTTTAACATGTTATGGTGAACACAACAACTATCCTCAAAGGACAGAAGGACAGAATCAAGTCACACTGACCAAAAGCATTAGATTTTTTTCTCTTACTGGCTAATATGCCTGACAAAATTTTTACACACACACACAAAAGAACAACAACAACAGCAACAAAAGGAAAGAGAAAGAAAGAAACTGAAAATGAAAAATAAACATTACAATAAAAGTAGTTATTGCTTAAGATCATTTTTCTATCTCAGTTGGTCTGAGTTTTGAAAGTTAAACAAGCTGAAAGAGAAAATCTTTACATGGCTATCACTCAAGAGCAATAACCTGAATAATGTATGGTCTGTTGTCCAAGAGCTCAAAACGGGGAAGAGTAAGCAAAAGCATGTCCCATGTGCAGGGGCAGGGGGATGACGTGGTCATCATCAGTACCACAGTGTCCAGGTATCGCCAGGGGATGAGGTCGCTTGCAACATGAATCCCACCAGTAAGAAAACAGTGTTGGAGCATTCAGATGTCTGATTGCAGTCAGTGTGGGACATGGGGCTCTAATCTGACGCGTTAGCATGTCCTGTGGTTGTTATATGTCCATTCTCCATCGATTCTCACTATGACAGCTTTCATCACACCCATTAAGGAAGCAGAGGAGAACACATGTGGTCACCAGATTCATTTTTGGTTCTGAAAGAAAGCCGCATCCTCTAATTAGCACTTACCACCTTATTGCTCCAATTATTACTGCAACTTTGAAATAATTCTTATTTGACATAGGCTTTTTAATCAAGAACAAACAAGACCACACAGCGTCCTGATTGATACATTAAAAACATATGTCTATTATGATTTTAAAAAAAACATGGAAAAAATTTAGTGAAAAATCCAAAAGCAAAGCAAGCTGAAGGAACCAGACCCAACTCTAAAACATTTGTCACCTTTCCCAAGGCTTCTCAGCTTCAAGCTACTAAGCACTTGATGTGCTGCATGCGACTTTGGCCAAGTCTGCGCCTGCCGCCCAACATCTCAGATTGGTCTCAAAAGTCCAAGGTATGGTTCTGATCTCAATTTTGACATATTATAATATCCTTATAGACCCAAAAAGAAGGCAAGATTGGTTGTGACATACAACTTGTAAAATCCAGTAGATAGCAAGCCGGACTCCAGCTAAACATCATATTATAATTTTTTGGTTAGGGGGCCCAGCCCTAGCTCAGTGCTTTAAGTGGCTGCTTCCACAATGCTGGCAGCCTCAGTTTGCTGTAGTTCGATCCCCACAACACTCCAGCTATGCAAAAGTGCCCTGAAGGCATTCAAGGAGCAAAACACACACAAAAAAAATAAATAAATAAATAAAAAATAATTTTTTGGTTAAATTGCCAGGCATAACTAGAGGGTATTGAAAAACAGACTTTTTAGAATTCTAGATATTAACTAGGGAATTTAAATGCATGATATTAAATAACCAACAAATAGAAATGTGTAAAAAATAAGATTGTTATTTATTGGGGACAATTTACCCATCATAAGATGGTTATACAAATAATAAGATTTTGACAATGGTTGTTGTAGTGTATAATGTCTCAAATAGTTGTTTGGATTACCAGACATAAGCATGCAAAATTGGTTTTTAAAAAGTTGTAAGAAATTAAAAAGGAGAAAAAAACAGTTTAAGCATTAACTGCTCCTATTGTTTTATTTAGTGAAATTCTGTATCGTTTCTTTTTTTTAATATTTTTATTCTCTCTAAAAGATGTGGGTGAAGAAAAGCCTATAGGCTGACCAATTTGAGATCCAACCATACAGAATAATGACACAGAAGAAGCAAAATTACAATTATCAAAGAAAAAGAGAGTAAGCGAAAAACAAAGGGCAGAAGAAAATAAAAGAAGACAGAACAATATCAGGAAAGAAAGCCAAATTGTTAACCACACAGAGGAGAATAAAGGTAAATCTGTATCTGAAAACATTTATTTTGTATTTACAACCTGGAAAGGTTGTAGCATTTTCAGCAGAGTTTTAATGGCAGATATGTGAGGTTAAAAATAATGGTTATTACTGATGATAAACGAAGTCTCAAACTTCGAAGCCAAGAAACTGACAACTGACGGCTGGTGAGCACGGAGAATTAAATTGTGTGAGAGACAGAAGGGGAAGAAGAGCTGCAGACCTCAAAGGGATGCGGCTGTCAGCGTAGGAATCGTGGGACTGCACCACGTTCGAGCGGGAGGCATTATTTGGAAACATAAATACTCCCAGAGGGAAGATTGTTGAAAGTTATGAGGATAAATAAGTACATCGAATACAGCCCACAATCAACAAATATTTGTTAGAATAAATTGGAGGAGTAGACAAGAGAAAAAAATGAAACAAGAGCTGGGAGCGAAGGGCAGAGCTGTAGAAGCTGCTCTCAGGAAAAGAGGGCAACCCAAGGAATCCAGAGGGGGCGTCACAAAGGGAAAAGATGAGAAAAGGAACAGGGCGGCGTCAGAAAAGCAACATGAAGTAGTACTTTAAAAACACGGTCTTTACCAAATGAAATTTTAAAGGAATATAAGGAAACTGGGTCCTATGTGTTAGGAAAAACGTTTTTCGAAATGCTCCCTGGAAGGAATTTGAGCCTCTGAATGCCCGGAAAGTGCTGTGGTTGAGTCTTATAGGCTGGAGCAATTTAGGGTAACAACAGTCAACAACCACTATGCAAATTAAGTTAAAGCAAGGTCTGTTGAGGAAAAAAGAGGGGGTACTCTGGGGGACAAAGCACCAGACAAAAAGGGAAGAAAAAAAATCCCACTGAAATGGGAAAAAACCCACTGGGCTTTGGTGAACTTAATGACATCATGCTGCCCTACCACATCATTGATTCTTTTTTCCACTTTCTCAGAAGAAAAGAGAGCACTGTTTTAGATTTCAAAAGGGCAGGGAAACTAAGACCTTCCTGTTGGAAGCAGTTATAGAAAGAACCGTGTTACCTTGTTGCAAAATACGAGGAGTTTTAACCTGAGACCCTTCAGTCCCGGGGCCCCTAATCCTGCATTCCATTCCTGCTATTCCTGTGTGGAAGAGCGTGTTACCCTATAAAGGTTGAGAACCACTTTTCATGAGAAAGTAGTACTTTGGGTCACTGAAGGGGACATTGAAGGAGTTTTGATAGCACGTCGGGCTGATGGCTCCACACCCTCATCGATCGTTTCCACTTTCCCTTCGTGGGAGTCCCGCTCTCCCCTTGAGACTTCCCTGGGCTTTAAATCTCATCCCACTCCCAGTGTTATTTCTCAGTCTCTTTTGCCGTATAAATATTGTAGTTCCCAAGACCCCATGTTCAATCTCTCATCCTTATTACTTTATACATGCTAGCTGGCTGACCTGTATTCTGTCTGACTCTAGCCAATTTCTAAAGGCTGGTCATAAAGTCTACAGACATAGGTGAATACATAAGAAGTGATTCATGAACATGATAGTGTAATGCCTGACAAAACAGTACCTATGGTTGCAGAATTTATGGCCACTTGTATATATTTACCGTTTCCAAATCCATCTCAAGCCCAGAAGTCTTTCTTGAGGTGGACGTGATTTTCAGGCTGTGGGTCACCTGTGGAACATCTCCACTTGGTATCCTCCAGAGGGCTCTCATGTAACAAGGCCAAATCACATCTCGCCCTTTTTTCCTAGACATATTCCTGTGTTTCCCATCTTAGGGAATTACCCCCATTCTCATCCAGCTTCCCAAGAGGAACCCCAGGAATGGTCCCCCATTGCTGTTTTCTGGGAATCATTCTCAGCTGCTTTTTTTCAGCTTCCTCCCTCCCAGGGGTCACCGATCTTGTCTTTCCTAACCTGCTCCCCATCGGTGTATCTTCATGGACACTGCCTTCATGAACCACTCCCCATTTCTTGCCCCCAAATATTGCCTTAGCCCTTTTCTGCTGATTTTCATTCTTCCAGTCTCACCTCCTTCTAATCCTCCCCTTAAAAATGTCTTCCTAAAGCCCAAATCTGATTGTGATCATCCATTCCTTCATAGCCCCGATTCCTGAGCAATATAATCCAAATTGCTTGACCTGGTATGCAAGCCTTTCCATCCGTATCTTTGTAGCTTCTCCTTGGTACTACACCCACACTCACTGACTTGACCTCCTCAATGTGTCTTGACTCCTATGTTTGGGTTTCCCTTCTAATCTCTGGGAATGAGCTTCTACCCTTCCTTCAAGGCCCAGCTAGCAGCTTCCTGGAGCTTCCCCTCCCTCTCCATTATCACTTCTCTCAGGTTTTGTACTTCTTTCTTCTGTACCCTGAGAGCAACTCAGCATCCACCATTACCATTGTGTATTACTACTGTTTGTTCAAAATCTCTTCCCCACCAGCTCTTGAGTTCCAAAGGATCGTTTACTTAGTAATTCCAAGGATCGTTTACTTAGCCATTCCAAGGAAAGAGAGGCTTATTTTCTCCTTCATTGTTGCTGTGATTGGAACGCTATTTGCTCCCAAAATTTATGTTGAAATTTAATCTCCAGTGCAATAGTCTTAAGAGGTAGAATTTCAAGTGATCAGTCCTGCTCTCATGAATGAAATTAATGCTTCTATAAAAATGTTTGAGGGAGACTATTCATCCCTTTTGCCTCTACTCTTCCATCAAATGAAGACATAGCAAGTAGGCGCCATCCTTGAAGCAGAGATCAAACCCTCACCAGATACCAAGTCTCCTGGCCTCCACAACTATGAGAAATAAAGTCATACTATTTGGAAATGTCTCGGTCTAAGGTATCTTGTTAAGAGCAGCACACATGAGGTCAGGGGTGTTCTGGGCCGATCTGGAAGAGTAGGAGAGACTGCCTGAAGGCCAGGAAGATGAGCTGAGAGAGTAGCACTTTATATGTTGTGGGTCAGGTCTGATACTTACTGAAAAACTTTTAAAAAATGAGATTAAAGATTTTTTTTTCTATTTTAAATAGTTAATGCTGGGTTCCAGACCTAAAGTTTTAAAATAAACTACCAAACATAGATTTCTTCTTGTATAAAGAATTTGAGTTGCAGGGAAGTTATATGAATTCCAAAATTTAGACCTTAGCTAAAGGTAGTTAGATATTTAATGACACAAAATGACCAAGTAAAAAACTATTCAACACTCATTAGACGCTTCCCATATACAACAAAAAAATCAGTGTCCTAATGTTCATGCTCAGGAAATCCACAAAGTGAGATAAAAACATTAAACAAAGATATTAATGTATATACATATGACTATATACCTATGTGTGTGTGTATATGTATACATATATGGAGAGAGAGAGAAAGATGAAAATCAGTATTTTCAGCTTTATGCACTGAAAAAATCCTTAGAACAATGTAACAGGCAGCCCTATCTTCATATAATTTAAAAAAAAAAATTTTAGCTGGGTACATTAAGGAAGATATAGTCAGGAAAACAACAGAAAAGTCATTTTTTTGTTATTCAAACAAAAGAGAATTTGAAGGAAAGAATTGGTGACACCAGTGATTGAGAGCTGAGAACCGCATATGCTCAGAGCCCAGGGCAGCAACAGCAGGAGGGCACTGTCACTCTTGGGGATGGGGATGGGGATGCACAGGAGGCTGCGCTCACAGAGCTTGTCCAGGAAGGGGTTTCTTGCTGTGGCTGGCCCCCCTGGGATGACTCAGGGGCTGAAATCTTGGAGGAGCTTCAGCCTCCTCTCCTGCTTAGAAAACACAAAAGGCTTCCTTTCTGAATAAGAGAAAGTGAAGTTAAATTTAAAAATCAACTCTTGCCCCACCTCTCTCTGTGTGTTTTCCTTGCAACTCGACCCATCTTCTTTATTTCCAAAGCCTCCACAGAGAGGAGAGATGTTTTCTAACACATTCTCCAAAACGAGAAAGCAGTCCCATGATGTTGCTCTGAGCCAACTGCCCACATCCTTTGGAGGTAGGAATAACAGAATAAAGAGGGAGTCACTGCAGAGCCAAGGGACCAGAGAGGCAGGCACCCAGAATTAAAGACAGCACAGCTAGAGATGCTAACTGAAGCCATCAAATCTCCCCTAGGTCCTAGTTCGCTTCTCAGTGTTTTTATTCACTCTCTGGCATCTAGAGAACATTTACAGGAATATAGCAGGTGTACACAGGTACTTCTCCCCTTCAAGCCACCAAATATGACCCAAAAAGACAGGAAACAGAGAAGGCAGCTCAACCTTCCCAGCAAGGTGTTAGGGAAAACTCCCCCAGTCTTCATGTGTATCCTTTAGGACCGGGAAGCACACTTACTCAGGCCTTGACCTCCAGCTAACCATCTGAGAGAAATACACAACAAGGGAGCGTGGATGCCCCATTCAAGGTCGTCCTGACATGTGGAGGTTCTCTAGCATTCCGAAACCTGACTCATTCTAGCACATGCCTTTGTTGTGGCATCATCTGTCAGCTGGCCGGGTGACAGGAGCCAAACCACCATCTTTGAGCCAGCCAGGCCTGAGCACACCAAAGCAAAATTCAAATTCTGTACCTAACCATCCTTTCTCATCTGGACACACAGGTCATCCTAATCCATCATTCATTCATTCTTTCATCCACCTGGTCATTTAGTCAATAAACCTGGGTCACCTGCTATCAGCTACTTAGGCACAAAGTATTTAACAGAGAATAAACACAGCACAATTTTCCATTCTCATAGAGTTTACATTCTGGCCTGGAGAGAGAGACAAATGAACAATGAAAATATATGGTCTGTCCAATGACAATATGGGATTGCAGAAAATAATGATAAAGTAGTCACTTGTTTTCCTACTGCTAAAAGAGCTGACTTTTTTGGAAAGAGAAGCAAGGAAGAGACTTTGTAAGGAAGAACTTCTGAGCACAGACCTAATGTGAGTCAGAGTGTGAGCTATATAAATATTTTAGGGAAGAGCAACATAGTCTGAGGGAATGGTAAATGCAAAGGGTCCTGGGGTTGAACATGCTCCAAGAACACCAAGAGCCTACTGAGCTGGTCTCGCTGATGGTGGGAGAAAAACAGCAACAGTAGGAAATGAGCTGGGAAATGGAAGGAGATGAAATTTTGCAGAGCCTGTGGGGGAGCTCTGGCATCTACTCCAGGGAGCCAGGTAGAGCCGTCGACGGACAGGACAGTACTTACTTTTTACAAAGGATCCCTCTGTTTGATGGAGAATAGAATTTAGTGGTCATAAGGAAAAAGCAAAGAAAACAATTACAGTGATACGGAGCACAGAGACAGCTGGAGGTGATAAATAGTTGGATTTGGAATATGTTGTGGATAGATTTTAAGATTCTCCAAACTCTAAATTTATGGCTACCCTCTTCCTCTTTCTTGTTTTTTTAAGATAAACCTCAGGTCGTTATTACTGTAAGGCCCAAAACTTGAGGCTGCGAGGAGCTCAGTTACCAAAGATTTGATTAGTGGTTTTCTTTGATTTTTAAAGAATCTTTGAAGAAGCGAATAAGTATAATGAAGAAGAAAAGAAATAAATAAATAAAATTAATCAAGATGTGGAACCGCTACATTCATATATGATATTTTTATATGGTTGGGTTCCTGTAGTGAGATATTTACAAATGTCATCTCTTTTAAGCTTTGCAGTAATCTTATGAAAACAGAACTTGCTTTCTCTTAGGAAGAAGAAAAGCAAGACTGAGTATCTTCTGCCTTCAATAAACTTTCACTTGTAAGTATGCCACTGAGGCTTAGAAAATTAATTATTGCTGGAAAATTTAATTCTTTTTCACTATTTCATTCAACAAATATTTACTGAGTGCTCACTAAATGTAGGTATGAAAAAATCTTTCTTTCCTGAAACCTTCCTTCTGATACTAGGTCCAGGCAATAAACCAAAATTTAAAACCTCTCAGTTGAGGATAAGCACTATAGAAAGAAAAAGAAGCCAGGTTACAAAAGTTCCCATATTCCCCATGAACCGATCAGGATTGGGCTCTCTGCTGCGGTACATGTGTGTGGCCCAGACCTAAAGGCAGTGGGCAAAGGTAACGTGCAAACAGCTCTGGAGAGAGCCCGGCAGCCCAAGAGAACAGTGATGTGAAAGCTCTGGGAAGAGAAGCTCAGGGTTTCCCCAGAGGACTAACAAACCAATGTGGCAAGAGGGAAGGAGGCAAAGGTCCCATGGTAGGAGGTGAGGTCGGGGGTAGTGGTGCATGGGGTGTCTGAGAAACTAGTGATTAGAAGGTCACTACTTCTAATAGTGGGAAATGATGGTGCTTAGAACAGGTTAAGAGTTGCCATAGAAAGGAATAATAAAATGTAGGACATACTTTGAAAATTGAGAGTTTAACAGATAAAATTTTATGAGGAACAGAAGGAAGATAGGTTTTGACCTGAGCTTCAGGGAACATAGAATTGTGGGAGATCAAAGAAGAAAATGAATGTGTGTGTGTGTGTGTGTGTGTGTGTGTGTGTGTTTACTTATCATCTTTTTTTTCTATTTTATTTTATTTTATTTTATTTTCGGCTTTTTGAGATAGGTTCCCCTACTCTGCAGTTTAGGCTGACCTTGAGCTCACTTTTTATCCCAGGCTGGTCTTGCACTTGGAGCAATCTTCCTGCTTCAGCCTCCTGAGTGCTGAGATTACAGGCGTGCCTCACCACACCCAGCTTCTTTTCTAAGATTATGCAAAGTAAAAGACATATTGGCGTTTACACACCTATAATATTCAATAACGGAACTTAGAAAAAATGGGGTATGCCTATGAATGTCCATTTAGTATCTGTGTATTCAAAGTGGTTGGGATAGATATATAGTTGCATTCTCTTAATGAATAGAATGATTTGTTGTAATGGTGTTTGCAAATAGGATCACAAGTCCACATCTTGTACAGCAATTAACCACTAAGAAGAATATATGCAGTGTATTATTTGTTGAAACTGTACTTCCGATTTGATTTAAAACTGTCTCATTGCTATCTGTTTATCAATAAAACTTTGAAAAAAAAAAGACATATTGGCATTAATCTCCCTCAGAATAGAGCCTCTTGTTTCAAACACTTGTCTCATTATTTGGACACTGTCTGAAGCAGTTCTGGAGTTCCTCTTTCTTGTCTTTAATTTAGCTGTCATGGCTTCTTTGACACCCTGAATTGATTTAAAGACCTCACATGGTCGTTTTGACTTGGGGGAAGAATCAGAAGCACTCCATGCCAGATCCAGTGACAAAGGTGGACGAGACACACTGTGCTGTTTCTACAATCCTGCCTCTCCACTGGATGGTGCTCAGCAGCAGCAGTCCTTGTGTTTAAAATCACACCTCATAAAGACACTCAAAAGACAATTCCAGAACTGCTACAAAATGAAGCCAGAATGATGGGACGGGGGTGTTTGAAGCAAGACAGATATACTTGGATCATTTCCTGTGCAGTGTTTTTGGTGCTGCTGAAAGACACAATGATCAAAAATTCCATGGAAGAACTCAGGAAGAAAATAATAGCTAAATTCATTGAAAGGTTCAATAAGCAGGGAACAGAGTCTATATAGCATTCATGCATAAAACTTGCAGTGGAGCTTTACTCGACCTTTTGATTTATACTCTAGCACCGTAAGAGTCATTGGGAACATTCCAGGCCAACCCCAGACCTCCGGACTCAGAATCAGCATTTTAGAAAAAATCTCAGAAGACCTGCATGCATGTCAAGGTCTGCAAACCTCTGATGTAGGCATCTGCGGCCCTTAAAGTACCACTGACATTGGAAGGAAGGAAGTGGTGGTCAGCCTGCAGCAGACCGCCACGGAGAACGGACAGATGCCTTGACTTGTCTTCTCGGATTTCAATGAAAAATCCAGGAAGCTCCTCAGTTAGTTAAGTAAATGAAGACTGGTGAAGGAGGAATTTGGAAAGAAAATATGAGCCTTAATCAAGTGCAGTCCCAGACCAGTTACCACGAAAGGAATGGAAATTATAGTCAGAGAGCGACAGTAACTGGAATTTCCAGATGCATGGGAAATCTGAACTTTAAAGGACTTCACAAAGAAACATTTCTGCAGAAAGCTCCAGAGGCCGAGAAGGGCACTTATGTGTGAAGTGCCAAATTCTCACCACCTCCTGTAGAGGGACTCTCAGGCCAACAGGCCCAACCAAGCCACCAGGAGAGAGTCCTAGAACAGTGTGTCCTAAAACAAACCACTCGCACTTCTGCTCTTCTGCAAGTGCCTTCTGGAAAGGCCTCTGCCTGCTGCACCCCAGTGTTGAGAAGGGGGTGGGAAGAGCTCTGTGGTATCCCATATCGTCTCCTCAGCCAACCACAATTGCTAGGGGCCCTCACAGCAAATTACA
Organism: Octodon degus; assembly: GCF_000260255.1. Lineage (NCBI taxonomy): Eukaryota > Metazoa > Chordata > Mammalia > Rodentia > Octodontidae > Octodon > Octodon degus. Next base: position 1,733,806 of record NW_004524678.1, read on the forward strand.
AGAACCTGTCATCAAGGCTGAGCTGAAAAATGTAAGTGACACACCAGGAAGACAGCGCTGTGCATTAAGGGAGCTCAGCCTCAGACCTAATGACTTGAGGATCTGCTTCAATTGCCAGTTACACCCGAGAACGTAGACACATGCTGGTGCTGATAGCTCACAAAAGGAATAAAAAACAAACCTTCATCAAACATTAATAGTATCAGTTTTATTAGGAACTGCGCTACGTATATTTCATGCTCTTTTTATTACTCTTCAAATACAGTGTCCTCAAATGTTATGGTTATCTCTATCATTATCATTTTATACATCCAGGAAAGAGGACTTAGAAAGGATCAGTCACTTGGCCACATGGAAAGCATAGAAACAGGGTTCAAACTCAGGTCACCTGATTCCAAAGCTTTACACTTTTCAGCCAAATGGCTTGACCTCCCTTTATACTCCTAGCCCTCACATCATGAAGTGCAACAGTGATAGAGTTTTTTAGATGCCTACATTTACCTTCTACATATTAAAGAACACTTTCTTGCATGCACAAAGGCCCACTTGCAAAGGATTCCATAACAGCCCGTCTTTTTGGTGGACACTAAGTGTGAGAAATCACGGCAGTTGAAGTGCAAAATACGGATTGTTCACATTGATGTCACCCTCACAACAGTCTTGACAGTGGTAGTATCCATTTGCCTTTCCAAAGCCAGTTGGCCAGTGGGCTTAGATGCCAACTGCTCCCATCAAGAGGCAGAAATAGGGGAGCATCAGCTCTGATTTGGAGGTCACTGGCATTAGAGGATGGTAAGGCACCAAGAGAAGAATCAAAGAAGTTTGGGCAAATACATCCATCTCTAAGAGAAGCAGACAGCGAGCAGAAAGTTTTTGCAACCCTGACACAGATTCTTATGATGCTGCTACTAGATTGTAGAAAAGGGTTAGGGGATCCACACCGTTCCCCAAGCCAAGCTTTCCCAGGTTTCCAGCAGCACGCCACAGGGCACCAGCGGATTTGTAAGTCAGCAGGAAGCCAGCCTGCTGCCCAGATGCTATTATTGGAGCAGGCTAGAACTTGGTGTCTGGCTGGTACAGCTGCCAGGCACATCCTGCCAGCGACTGCAGGTGCCGGCTGCTGCTCTGGCACTCTCTTTGGAACAGAAGAGAGCAAGAAAATATTACATGAACATTCCGTTTAAGGAAGCAAATCCACTAATGTGCCTGTGAGCCTTAGCCTCACATCACCGTGTAGACGAGCTGAGATACGGAGACAATATGAGCCTGGCCATAGCCATGGTGAGGGAAGACTTTCTCATATGGGTTTCCAGTCAAGAGAATAAGTACAAACACCTCAAATAAATCTATTTTAGCAACAACAGAAATGTTCTCTGTGAGTATAAGATTATAAAGGATCACAGGAGAAAGAAGAAAGCTTGAAGCTATTAGAGAAAGAAAGAGTGGCACTTTCAAACACCCAGAGGAGCTAGCACTGACTGTCACTTGGAGTCTGCAGTGACACACAGAGCCATGCACATGTGAGTCAGGGGAGGAGCTGGTGAGGATGACAGGACTCTAAAATAGGGTATAGTATGCATCTGGGGAACTCCCTGAGATGAGAAATCTCAGTGGAAGACTATTATCAAAAGGAACAGAGGATCCATAAGAAACTGCATCTTGTGGAAGCCAATGAAAGGAAAAAATACAGAAGAAAAACGTCTTCCAGCTCAGACAGCTGAAAAAGAAGAAGTCAGACAAGAGTCAGCTGTGTGTAGTTGCTTCCAAGAGACCAGCTCTTTGGTCAGGAAGCTTTCTGGGCCTCCACAATGCCACCAGTGGGTCCTGGAACCTCAGGAGTAATCTCCCAACTTCTTGGAGCTTGAGGGTGTCCACCCATACAGAAAGGCTAAGAATGCTTCCCCGCTGGCCCAGCACAGTCCATGCCTGGGGACACACCTACCAGGAAAAGTTGCCTAAGATTCTCCAGGTCATGATTATCCAGGGAGGAGTTAGGAGATATGCATGCCCCGTACTGCGTACCACCCAGCTGATGAGCCAACCAGACCCATAAAGACTCACTTTATCCATTCCATAACCATTATTAAGATCCCAACCAATGTAAACTAGTCTATGAGGTGCTGAGGAGGATATCTGGCCCCATGTCCTCAAGATGCCACCAGCCAATAGGGAACATTAAGAAATACTCACAAATCACTGTGACTCAAAGCATGTTGTGAGAGGGACTAATCACATTAGCCAGATTGCTATTTGCTTTACAAAGACATTGTTCTTCTTAAATTTGCTTTCACCGGTGGCAAGACGAAGACATCTTCAAAGGGCTTGGTGGAGTGCATTTGGTAATTAGTTCTGTGTGAATCCTGTCATTCAGAAGCCAAAGATGAGAACCGGAAATGAACACAAGGAGCCCAAACTCGAAACACAGCTTGTGGATTCACATGGCTGGAAATTATCCTTTTTATCCTTGGGCTAAAAGAGGAAGCTGTGAGTTTTCAAAGGTTCTTACATTGATTACACGACAATGTTCAGTTCCAAATGCATTAGGAAAGCTTTGTTATTTTTCCTCATCTTTCATCTTTTGCCTGTACAGTAACAAAATTCTATTTCAGCTGTGTCCTTAAAAAATAATCAAGGTACGATAACATTACCAAAGCTTTCCAGTTCCTTGCGTAAATGGGGCCAAGCTCTTCCGCACAGCAATATATCATTAACTTGCCAACATCTGGACTGGGAGATGTGTGATGTTTTGAATCAAACTTCAAAGGTCAAGGGTAAGCAGGGACCTAGAATTACTATTGCATCTAAAATTATTTTATAGCCTTCAAAAGAACATGGAAAAAATGATTGCAATTCTCAAAATTATATGCTACCTTTGGGGAAAATACACTTCTGAGTCCTTGGAAGTCGACAGGTAATGAAGGCAGCAGGGCCAAGCCATTTTCCATTTCCTAGTCAGTGCCAGACAGGAGGCAAAGAGGTCTGGCCATTGCCTCAGCGTCCCCACCTGTTGTCTGAAGTTTGAGTGTAGGAGTTCATCATTTTCTCCCACAAACAGACAGCACTCCCCGTTTTCCATTACCTCCTTGTTTCCTAATCATGCAGATTTCAGTCACTTTTTTATTCTTCCTGTTCTCACATCATTCATCCTCTTATTTGACAATTACCTCATGACTGCCGATCCAGTGGCAAAGAGAAACCCTGAAAGGACACCCAGGATTTGGCACAGATGTACTTACATTGATGGGCACAGATTAGTATCATTCCCAGAATGTTAGGCCCTGGTCTCGGATGGTCTAGGGCTCACATGGGAAAAGCAAGCAAGAAATACAGAGGCAGGAGGACCTGTTGATTGAGGATTGGCTTATATAATATCATCATGGTGACCAACTATGTATCATAACGACCAGCCATTTCTAAGAGACAAGAGCAACTGAGTCTGAAACAGGAACCATTGCCTGGGCAACAAACAAATGGACGTATACTGGCAGGGGCGCAGGGAAGCATTTCTGCTATATCTATACCATAGGCTATAGGGATTCTACTGGCCTCCACCCTCTCAAATCCACAGTTTACTTTGGGGAGCCTAATAATCTGCCATAACTCAACAGTGTTCCTAAGAACATTTAACCAAGTTCTCCTAAACCTGAGACTCTGGTCCAGAGCCTGGATGTCTGCATTTAAGAAGTGCTATAGAGGATTTCTGTGACTACCAAATTTGGAAAGCCATTGAATATACTAGTTTGTGCTACAGCAGGATGCTAGTGTGCTGTAGACAGACTACGAAGACACATGGGTAAGGCCGTTGGCTCTGACAGAGGGAAAGGAAGTTTGTCAGGAGAGGTTTTCTGTAAAGTGAGGTATAAGCTGAGGCCTCAAGCAGACCAAGAAATTACCCTAGTTGAAGGAATGGAAGTGGAGGGTAGGTGCAAAACAAGAAATACTCCAGAGAGAAACAACAGGAAGTGGAGGCATGGGGGGCAGGGTTGAGGTGCTGGAGCTTTACATGTGAGATGAGCGAGAAAGAGAGGAGGTAGGAAACAGATTCGGTAAAACCTCATCAAAGTACTGTGGAATTTGGGGCTATCTTGAGGGAACTGAAGAACCACTGAAGGATTTTTTTAAAGTGTGAAAGAGAGTTTCATAAAATAAAAATAATTTAAAAATTAAAAGAGAATTAAATGAGCAGAGTGATTCATTCCCTCTCCCAGTTACTAGGATTTTAAGCTTCCTTCATGAACTCTCGAACTTTTACAGCCACCTTTCATGTGAAGATTCTTTTTCCACTGTAGTTGCTAATTTTGTCCCCAAAATGGGGACACGACGTTACTTGACTGTTCCTAACCTCATGTCTGGATGACAGCAACCTCTTCCTAAGCAGTAGGCTGCCCCTGTCAAACTTCATTTTCTTGAAACAGCCTTGGCCGCTGATTCCAGTGACTTCAGTAAGTTATATCCCAATCGAGAACCTTCGTCTCATCTTATCTGGGGCAACGGTTCTCGTCAAAACCTTCAAAGCTCTCCACCACCCTCTTCTCCCACCTCTGCCTCCTCCTTTTAAGAGTTTCCATGGTCCATCAACCCTCCAGGGACAGCATGACACTAGCTGGTATCTCTTGATGAAAACCTTTACTCTCATTATTAACTTCACATGCTGTCACACGCTGAATTCTGTTAGCTTTAATTATGGGGTAAAGGTTTTGGTTTCTTAATTTCACTAAAGATGACAATTTATACCCTTAATAAATATTCTCTTTTTTAATTTTTTATTTTTCATTAGGACATGTTTGCAGCACATATTCATATTAGTTATGAGAGTCAGTACATGAACATAACATGCGGTAATCTTTTCCATTCCCTTCTTATCCTCTTCCCTCTCTCTCTTGATCCTTCCTCACTTGAGAAAGATTTATCTCTCTGCTTCCTCTTATCTATCTCATATGTGGCTCTTTACTTGTATTTTGGAAGCCAGGTCCAGTGGCACACGGCTGGAATTGCAGCACTCTGGAGGTTGAGGGAGGAGGAGCACTATAAGTTGAAGGCCAGCCTGGGCCAAACAGTGAGGTCAGTACCAGCCTGGAATGCATAGTGGAACCTTGTCTCAAAAAAACTAAGAAGAAAAATAGAAGTTGAGTCACTCCGTATAAAAGAAACTGCTCTCTAAACTTGTGCATCTGACCTACTTCCCCTAGTAGTATGGTCTCAAAGTGCATCCATTTTCCTACAAAGACTTAAGCCTTTTTTGGCAGAATAGTACTTCATTCTGCGTATGTACCACCACTTCTCTAGCCATTCATCTGCTGACAGACATAGAGGCCACTTCCAAAACTGAATTAGAAGGAATATGCGATATCAGCCAAATGAGTAGGAAAGGTTTTATGAGAGCAAAGCTTCTCCTCAACTTCCCAACCTCATACATTGTCTAAAACAAATTGCCCAGAAGGGCTAGAGAGATAGCTCAGTGGACTAAGTGCCTGCTTAGGCAAGTGCAGAGATCAGGGTTCAATCCCTATCCAGCCTGCCGAGCGGGCTCCGCCCCCAGGCATGCTGAGCCGGTGACTGGGTGTGGTGGCACAGGCCTGTAATCCCAGCACTGGGGAGGCTAAAAACAGGAGGATCACTACGAGTCGGAGCTGCATAGTGAGACCCTGCACCAAATACATAAAATGAAAAAGAAAAAAAATTAAAAATGCCCAGAGAAGAGCAACACATCACAGCACTAAGAGGTGACAGTGTGTGCTTAATTTCTGTCCTACTTCTCACCACACATTGTGAGCCCGACATTTGACAGCCGACTGAGTTGGGATTTTTGGGTTTTTTGTGAACCACCACGTGTTATGTTCCATTTTAGATGGTTAGAAAAAGGGTTTTCCCCATCTCTGGAACAATCTGGTCTCCACCTCTCGGCAGATCACTGTGGTGATCACGCTGTTGTCCCTCCCTAGATCCTGCCTAGTGCAATAGGTGAGTAATCCGCCCAGTCCAGTTTTAAATCAATGCTTTGGTTATATCTAGACGCTTCCTGCAGTGGGTGGCTTCTGGAAGGTGATTGGATTACAGGAGCCCGGAAGCGAGGTTGTCCTTAACAAGTGGGATCTGTAAGAAGCAGCAGCCCAGGAGGTGGGACCTGGAAGAATGTCCCCCCCTCGCCTTGTTCCTTGGCTTTGCCAGCTGCCTTGAGGTGAGTCACTGTGCTCCGTCAGACCTTTCAACTGCGCCTCCTGCCTCAAGCGACCAGCTATGGACTGCAAAGTTCAGACAGAGTAACACTCTCCTTTAAGTTTCTGGTTTTGGGCCTTCTGTGAAAAGTGACTACAGCTGTGTCTGAGACTTCCACCACTTCTCCTAGAAAATGTACGGAAATTGTGTAAGAAATATTTTTCCTGGGGTCGGCCAGATAGCTCAGTGGATTAAAGCACCTGCTTTGGTAGATGCAGGGACCAGGGTTCATCCCCGGCGTGCCGTGCCATGCCGCACCCCCCGGGACGCGCTGAGACTGAGACTGGGCATGGTTATGCGTGCCTGTAATCCCAGCGCTTGGGAGGCTGAAAACCAGAGGATCACCATGAGTCCGATCTACATAGTGAGACCCTGTAGACCCTGTACTAATACATAAAAAAAAGAAAAATATTTTTCCTTATTCCTTAGTTGAGTTTTCCTCTTCTCAGTTTCCTTAAATTGGTCATTTGAAAGTCACAGTCATTTATGGGCCATAAATTAGATCATTTGTGAAATTCCATAAAAGAGAGAAACAGAGAGTGGACTAAAAGGAGACAGGGTGGGAAGACTTTTCTGTTTAGATCAACATTTTCATAACTAACTTTACAGAGTTAGTTATGTGAAAAGATAAATATGTGAAATTTGTTTAAGATATGTACATGAAAAGCAAGTAACATAATCCTGGATAATCGGCAGGCCAGAAAAGAAACTGGAAGGAAAATTGGACAATATTTTGAGATGTATAAAAATGAAAATACAACATGCTAACATTTACAGGATGTAGCTAACATAGTGTTTAGACCATCTTGATGCCTATAAGTGCTTCTAATTTTTAAAAAGTTCATCACCATAGAGCCCTTTTTATATTTTTTGTTTCAAATGGCTTTAACGAGATATACTAGGCAATCCATCCATCTAATGATTGTTAATACAGTCACAGAGTGATACAACTGCAATCTAAATTTAGAAAATCCCCACACCCCATTTACCCCTTGGCATTCATAAATTTACTTGTGCTTCTTTAGATTTACCTATTTTGGTCTGTTTTACCTATTTTCACGTCTGTTGTGGATTCCTAATTCCACTGGACTCCTCTCATTTTTAAGTAATCTGACACATCCAATAAAACTGTTCTTCAGAGTGGGAGTGTAACTCAATGGTAGCGTGTTTACTTAACGTACATGAGGCCCCGGGTTCAGTCCCCAGCACCACAAGGAGGAAAACACTTCAAAAGCTACTCTTGTTGCAATTCTGCTCTAAAAGTTAAGCCGAACAATTAAGTCTGTACCAAAATAAGCTTGAAAAAACCAATTTAAGAACTAAACTAGAAGAAAAGAAAAATATAATAAACATCCTGGCAGCCTATTTCCCAGGGAATCTTAAGTTTTATTATTTATTTTTAAATTTAAAATAAGCATGAAGTGTTGGCGAGATAGCTCAGCAGACTAAGCAGCTGCTTTGGCAAGCACAGGAACCAGGGTTCAACCCCTGGTCCCTTATGCCATGCAAGCCCTGCCCCCAGGGCACAATGAGCAGGCAACCAAATCTAGGTGTGGTGGTGCATGCCTGTAATCCCAGCTCTGGGGAGACTAAAAACAGGAGGATCACTATGAGTCCAATGTGCATAGTGAGGCCCTGTACCAAATACATTACAGAAGAAAAGAAGAAGAAGAAG
>NW_004524678.1:1741824-1757132 GCF_000260255.1 Octodon degus
AAGCGAAGGGAAGGGAAGGGAAGGGAAGGAAAGGGAAGGGAAGGGAAGGGACAGGAGAAAAGGAAAGGAAAGGAAGAAAAGAAAACAAAAGGAGGATGAAATACCTCCAACCTTTCACAAAGGACGTGTAACTGAGAGAGCTTATGAATATAAGCAGGAGAAAAGAAAACATTAAATTTTAGATAACAAAATGGTTGAGGAAGGGCTGAAAAAATGCTTTATTTTAACCGATCTAGTTTTAAGTGACTTCAAATAACAAGACCCATATACCTCTCTCGGCAGATTTGTGGACCTTGGGTAAGAAGTATTTGCTGACCCGCAGGCTCAGTTTTCCTTGTCTCAGTTTCTTCAGGCCAGGCCTAGCTGCGCATCCTGCACCCCACTCCGAACAACTCCTTTCCTTCGTTTGAGTTTCGCTCCCTCACAGATGTACAGATGGCTATTATATCCCCTCTCTTTCCACTCTTCATCCAAGTCAAACATATTTAGGCCTCTTAATCTATCTCTTAAGCCAGTTTTGCATTTTTGAATTTCTGCTCTTTGAATTGAGCCCAGGGCATTCACTCTTTCGAATTCCTGGATACCACAGAGGCTTCAGGTTGTGTAGGAGTCACAGGGCACACTCTTGGTATCACACAAGCTGTGTCTACCTTTGCGCCCTGGCATTTTACTTGGAAAGGAGAAGCCTGAAATAGCAGTTAAATTTTTTTAAAAAATAGACTCTTACTTTCCATTACCAGCCACAGGTGGTTTTAGCCTCCCTGCTTTCCAAGCACTGAACCCCCATCCTGCTGGATGTCTGTCATCTGGATTATTTTTTCCCTCTCTCAGGCGACAGAAGTAAGCAAGCTCTTTCCCTGGCTCTCGTCACACTCCCAACAGCTCATCTGGCGGGGTGCAGCCACTCACAGCGGAGGGCTGCCAAGTGTACAAGTGCATACGTTTCTCCAGAGTCCTGCTAGCATGTTTCAATTATTTCTGAGAGACTGGAGTAATCTATGCTTTTACACACTTCCCAATGGGTCAGCCTCTGATTACCTGCCTAATTTTGTGAAAGGACCTTTATGCAATCTTTAGAAAAAGGATAAAAGATATACACACATATACCCTCTACAATCTTTAGAATGATATTTTCTAAACAGAAATTTTGAGGGGACCACCCGCTCGGGGTCCCTCTCCTGTCCTCAGAAGGAGCTTTCTTTTCCCCCAAGAAATATATTCTGCTCATAAAAAAAAAAAAAAATTCTTAGAAGGATATTCCCTAAAAGGGTTGGAAATGACACAAGCACTCTTTTAAGACTATTCATGGATAAACATTTTGCACTGATTTCCATTCGCTGACATTTATGAGTCAGTATATAAAATACAACTAACATCCCATTCATCTGAATTCCACTAATCAAGAATGTAAGGCTGCCTAGGCTGAAGTTTGTCTTTGTTCTAGGAACGAAGATTCCCTAAACAAGTAAATTCTATGTGAGTAAATTGGTATATTTGGCACATTTAAAGAAACAACGCTGCCTAACAATCGTAACACACGCTTTAGTGGAATACATATATAGTCTTTTTTGAGACAGGGCTTCACTATGCGGTTCAGGCTACCCTTGAACTCACTTTGTAGCCCAAGCTGGCCTCAAGCCTCCTGTCAGAGCCTCCCAAGTACTGGGAGGCTCCCAATTATAGGCATGTGCCACCACCATGCCCAACCTCCACAAATACATTTCTACATGTCTATTAAAAGAGGTCCTGTAGCATGTCTTCCTGAAAGAAATGCTACAAAATAATTTGAGTTAGATATAGAATGGAGAAAACTGCACTGTGTTTAAGTAGGCATTCAGGTTTTACTTCTCATAGCGTTAGAAAAGCTATATATGTGTCATTCATTGAGATTTCAACCACAGATGAAAAGCCAGCATCCCAAAATAGAATCCACCTCCTATCAGAGTGGTTACTATGGCTTAAATATGTCCCCCAAAGTTCTTGTGTTGGAGACAATACCCAATGCAACACTGGGGGACGGTGGCACCCAGGAAGAAGTGATTAGGTCAACCCTCATGACTGGATTAATGTCATTATCATAACAATAGTCCTACTATAAAAGTGAATTCTGACTGACCCTTGCTGTCCTCTTGAACCTCTACCTTCCACCACGAGACAGCAAAAAGGTCCTTACTTACTAAATGCTGGCAACTTGCCACTAGACTTCCCAGCCTCTCACATTGAAAGAAATGCATCTCTCCTATTCTAAATTATGCAGTCTCAGGTCTTCTCTTACAAAAAGTAGACTGATTATCTTCAGAGGTCACTCTTGTCCAAAAATAACTCCAGCATGTTAGCATTCTGTGACCTCTTTCCGACAATGTATTTACTGGATTGTAAGCTCCTGAGAGCAGAAAGTGGTTCAATGCATTTTATACAGTGTGTTCAATTCCCAACACAATACATTTCATACAGTATGACCTCAAGAAATGTAAATTAATGTACATACAAAGACCTGACTGACTTAAACCAAAGAAGCAAAAAACAGAAATTTCAGGCACTCTAGGAAACTCTTGGATGGAGAAAGAACCTTTTGCTTTATTTTAAATTGATTTCTTATATATTCTCCTAACAAATAAACTATCATAAAGCAATACGCAGGATAACATAAATTGGGATATCAGCTTAGACAACTAGACCTAAAGAAGAATGAGTCCTTTAAGAAGAGAGAAAGTAGAACCAGGAGCAAGACTAGACCCTGAAACTAATGTGCCTAGGACAGTGGAACATTAGGATCAGAAAAATGACAAAACCCACATGTATAAATGATAGCCTGGAACTACAAGAGAATTTGCAGGGCACCCTGTTCACTCTCTTTATTTATCCAATCCAGTAACTGAGACCAAGAGAGATTAAGAAACTTCCTCTGAAACACAGAAAACTAAGGCTAAAGCCAATACTGAAAAAGGCTCTCCTGCCCCCCAAAATTGTGCCCTTGCAGCTACATCTCAGGTTCATTATTTATGTTGCCAATGGAGTGAATGATTTTTACAAACAAACCCAAAGATTTGTCACTGACCACTAGATTTGTCACTAGATTTTTAAAGTTTGAACAGAAAAAAAGTCATTCATATCTAAAACTCAAAGAAAACCTAAACTTATTTTTTTAATGTATTTAATACAGGGTCTACAGGGTCTCACTACACAAATCAGATTCATAGTGATCCTCCTGTTTTTAGTCTCCCAAGTGCAGGGATTACAGGCACGCACCACCAATGCCCAGTCTCAATGGTATTCTCAGCGCGCCTCCAGGATAGGGCTGGCATTGCACATCAAGGATGGAGAAAGCCTAAACTTTGTGCTTTACATAATGTTATTTGATTCTTCCATATGCCAAGTGTCATATTTAATTACTTTTCATGATTTCTTCCAAGATTTTTGCTTTAAAATAGTCCTGATGCTACCACAGGACAAAACTATGTGAAATAATTCCCCAGACTAGGATGATAAGTAGGATAACAGGTTGTCTATAAAAGAACACCACTCAGTGAGTCAAGCCAATGCAACTGTCTACATAAATGCATGAATACACTGCACTTCCTGGGTGCAGGGCCCCTCTGCCATGTCTTGGAGCCCAGAAGACCTGTAGGAGAAGAATAGCTATGATTGCTTCTGGCCACAGTCTCATTTGGATGCTGCGTCTGCACATCAGACCAAACAAACGGCAAGAAGTAGTTTTCCAAAGAGAAGAGTAAACTCTATATCATTTCTTACATTTATAGTGAGGAATACCAGATTTTCTTCTCTCTTTTCCTAAACCCCAAGGTTTCCTAGAGCTTTGACAAGGTGTGGGTATTTGTGTTGCTATCAAGTGTCAGGAACATGGTTTAGAAGCCAACATCATGAGCTCCAGGAAAAATTAGGAGATATTTTCCCATACCTCAGCACCTCCTCAACACTTTTGTCTGTCCTTTCTTCCAGGTTTCTATCACCACCGAAAGGGTCTAATTTCCCAGGAATCTTCATGAAGCTTATGGCAAGATGTTAAACATCTGCTGTGTACATCACTACTTCTTGCCCTCTGCACCATGGCAGACATTGCTACCCAGGATTCCCTCCCTGGGGATATGGCCCTGCAATTTATAGCAACAGAGAATTTCAGACAGTCATTCTCATGCAAATGTAGCCCACCAAGAAAAACTGTTTGTCTTCCCTGACCAAAGATATCACCACAATCCAGGGAGGAAGGAAGGAAGGAAGGAAGGAAGGAAGGAAGGAAGGAAGGAAGGAAGGAAGGAAGGAAGGAAGGAGACAGAGACAGAGACAGAGAGATGGAGAAGAAGGAAGGGAAAGAGGGAGGGAGGGGAAGAAAACAGAAGAGAAAAGAAAAATGTCTGCCCCAGAGGAGACTCTTAAACCTCAAAGGTCTCCACTGATGTGATAGACATGGACAAGAGTGAGCAAAACAAAAAGCTATGAAATTATGTTTTCCCCTCAAATTATACCACCCTGATGAAGAGGTGATCTGAGTTTGTCAAGACAAAATCAAGATGCTGTAGAGATTACTCTGTCCTAGGTCTACAGACCTTTCAACATCATATTTAACAGGTAGGGCTCTTGGGCTACATGGCCACTCAACGTGTTCTCATAGCATAGGAGTTCTCAAAGCTTAGCGTCCATCAGAGTCACCTGAAAGACTGGATCAAACAAAGGTTTCTGTGCTTTATCCTCAGAGTTTCTGACTGAATGGGTCAGGGCTAGGACCCAAGAATTTGCAGAGATAAGTGGTTCTGACACTGCTGTTCCAGAGGCCACACTTTGAGAACCATCTTTAATCTGCCAGACTGAGGAGCCCACCTTTGCCCGAACTGCTGATGCTGCTTACTGGAAGCCACATCGCCAAGGTCACAGATAGAAAGCAGTGACTCCAGCAGATTGTCTCCTTGTCTATTTTCTTGGCCTTTCAGCAATACTTAGTTCAATATTTTGAAACTTATCCCTCTCTTAGCTGCTTTAATGCTGAAACACCTTGAGAGTCCTCCTCCAACAACCCTGAATAAATCTTCCATTTATGTTTATGCCCATAGAAACACAATCTGTGGTCCTTGGTTCTTCTCTCATTCAGAATCTGCTTTAGCTCACCCATTTCCATGAACAAAACTAAAGAGCCAACACTCTGAATTAATTGAGGTTCAGTCTGCATCTTCCAGATACATATCTGCATTCTTGACATCTTTTGTCTTTATCTTCCAGCACATCTTACAGTGCCCGATGCCCGTCACCAAAATCTACCATTCAATGCCATCCTCAAGACAAGAGAATCTACAATTCCTGTGTGTCCTGCACTTTTTGCTTCCAAACTTCTGGATTTTATCCTGTGTCTCTGCCTGACAGACCATCGTGTCTAGTAGCTCTGTGTCCAAATTCTATGCAACCACCAAAACCCCATTACATGCAGTCACCTTTAATAAGTGTTCCCTGGTTGTTTCGTTGTTTCATTAGGCAATCTCTCTGCCTTCTCCAAGCTTGTCTGCTATGGGACTCTCTTGCATAACCTCTATCACTCCTGTTTATGTATATTTTCTTCTTCCTGTACAAATATAACCCCTTCCCTGTAAAACTTGGCTTTGTAAGACCACATGGTCTCCTATTTACCAAAACAATCTAGAGTGCAGGTATAATATTGTCTCAGTTACTCTTCTCTCATTGCTGAGACAAATACCCAACATTCAAAATTAAGGAAAGAAGGTTTATTTAGCTCAGTTAGTGGAGGTTTCAGTCCATACTCTGCTGGCTCCAAGGCAGAGTGGCACATGGCAGGGGGCAGCAGCTCATGACAGCGGAAAAGAGCAAAGGGCCAAAAGGGAGGATCAGCAGCTGCAAGCCTCCCTCCCTTCCTTATCTTGTATTCAGGCAATCCACTCCAAGGTTGGTGTAGCACTCACATCTATAATTGGATCATGAATTAAGCACAAGCTCTAGAAACCTGCCCCAATAAGTGCATTAGGCTCTGTGGGGACAACTAGACACAAATCATAACTCATATCAAGTGATCTTATTAATATGTCCTTACTTGGTACATTACGTCTCATAGTTTTTGGTCCAACACATTTTTCACAGAATAATTAACTTGTGATTCTCTTGATTGGAGCTGCTCAGAAATATCACAAATATACATTTGCTAATACTCCAATGCTTTCTCCATTAATACTAGTTTCTCTGTGTCACAAATATCTTTTACTACCTTCAAAGACAGTAGCTACCCCAACTCTCTTCACCCAAAAGCATTAGTGATTTCACATGCACATTCAGCCCCAGAGAGACCCTGAGCAGTTCTAATCCCCCCCAGTTTGGTGATCTTCCAGAATCCCTGTTCCCACCAGTGAGGAGGGCTAAGGATTAAGTTTGATGCTGCAGCACACTATCCCAAATCCCTGAAGGGATCCACTGGAACCCACGTCTGCTCACTGCAGTCTCCTTGCCATGCCCTGTTGAAACTCTGGGCCATCTTTATGACTTTGCTTCCTTCTCAGAGTCTTACTTCCTTTTGCTATGAGCCACAGTCTTGATTAGGTACCTATAGCTGACCTATTCTTCATCAGTCACCTGCAATAGAGACCTAGATTTGTCACTATTCCTGCAGGCCTCCAGACAGGTCCTCCTTAGTGAGGATGCTACCTTCTACCTAGAAGTAGTGCTGATCTCCAGGGATCTCTGTTGTTGGCTTCCATCTACCGCATGAAGACTTCTGACATTCCTCCAGGCCCATGGATGGAGTGACTTGAACAGTAAAGGGCTACACCTCTGGGATTAATGATAGGCTACTAGAACCATGGCACAGCCCTCATGACACTCTTTTCCAAGAATCCTGAGGCCTGATCATTGCCATGTCCTTCCTTCTCGTGACATCCCAAACCCTGAGCCAGATCCTCTTGGATCTCCCACTATAAGGGGTTGAGGAAGGCTTTGCTGTTGCTACCACTGCCTGTCATTTATACTTCCCACAGATTTCATGGGTTTGAGACTTAGTTATCACTAACCCTTTGCTTCTAGTTCTAGGCTAGCTATCATCTCAAAAGAAGGAGGCCCACCACACTAGCAACAGAGCTTTCTCCTGCTTGTCCTCTAGCTAATGTGATATAACAGTTTTCCTTGTGACTCTAATAACCTCCCAACCAACCCAAAAATATTTGGAAGGATTAGGTTGAGAGAGACAGAAAAATCCTGGACCTACCTTCTTGGGGATCCTCCAGGCTTCACTTACCCTCTGGGTACCAAACATTGAATCCCCTTTGAAGATCATCAGGAAGCCCCACCACCTAGGGCAGGGCTACACATCTGACTGATTGGTAGGAGGGTAGTTTTGGTCGTGGCTCAGACATCTCATGTTTATATATTGTTTCTATGTGGTTTGGGGGTCCCTGTAAAGGCTACTTCAATACATATTCACAAAAATGTGTCTTGGTTATTTTTCTCTCATTGCTGGCCCAAGATACCTGACACCCAAAACTAAGGAAGAAAGGTTTATCTAAGTCACAGCTTGTGGAGGTTTCAGCCCGTCATCAGCCGGCTTCAAGGTAGGATGGTAGGAAGGTAGGTGTGGCACAGGGGCAGCGATTCTAGGCTGTAGAAGACAGCAAAAGCAACGAGAGCAAAAGGGGGAGAACAAGCCTCTTCTCCCCGCTTACATTATAAGCAGGCTACCTGCCCCAGAGTGGGTGTAGCACTCCTATCATCTCTGTGTCCTCCTCTTGCACAAGCTCAGGAAGTTCACAGAGTCACAGAGTGAGGACCCTGACCCCTGCTGCGTCACTCAGTTAAGCTTCTAAACTTCTCAAGTGGACACCATATACAGCATCCTGGAAGGGTAAGGGCATGTCCTCTACACACTAGGATTTAGAGCTACTGAGTTACTTAGTTAAGCTTCTAGACTTCTTACGTTGACACAATACGTCAACCACCACACAATAGGACTCCTAATGCATGTCCAGCACACAAAAGAAACAGAGTCACTCCCAAGTATAATCACTAAGGGTAACATTCAGATTCAACACCTGTCAGTCATTTATTAATTTACCTGGTTGTCAACCTCCTTAGAAGAATAAAACCTAAAGGCTATGTTTCTGCAGTGCCCAGATTGTATCCAGCAAAACTTTTACAGGCTGTTACCAGTGAAAATAAGCCATCTACTGACTTGATCCTGCTCACAGGAAACTTTCAGATGGAGGACACTAGTTGCCTTCCTTCTCCATCTTTATTTACATCTTTGAATTGCTATTATCCAGGTACATTTTGATTCAGTTCCTGTAATTCAGCAAACACCGACTGAAGGCGTACTGAAAGACACAGATTGCTGCTTCTGAGGCTGCAGCAAGTCATAATAGTAGAGAATTTCAGAACTTAGAAAGTGTTTTTCCCATACTTCATCCTACTTAATTACTTATGCCTAAAAACACATAAATAAAAGGATCTACCAATGTCTGTCAGACTGGACAGACATAGGCTACAGAATGGCAGAAATCACCTTGTTCTGAATTCCAAAATCTCCTATCGGATTAACTGATCCTTTACGCACTTGACCTTAGCTCTGTGCAGACACACTTACCCCATTGGAGGAGTAAATAACTTGGAGAGTGCAATTCTTGACTGGAGTAGACAGTACAAAATAAGACACAACCAAGCAACCACCTGTGCTGCTTGTGTTAACCAATATTGTACAATAGTAGTAATGGCTTTGCTATGATTTTCTTCTTGATCTTCTTTGAGTCTATAAATCCAGATCCATAGGATGTCATTTCCTAAACACTTATTCTGAGCAACTAGAATTCATATTTTCCAAGGGTATCTATCTGTCCTCATTTTGACTCAAATAAACTCTTTGCTCCCAAATCCAGTGTACTTCAACTTGCCTTTGGGTTGACAGACCTAATTAACACATAGATCAGGTCAGTAAAAAGCTAGAGTATTGCTTCTTCGCTTCTCCCATCCAGTACATAAGCTGTTCTAGATCCCTCTAAAGTCAGCTCTCTAACAAAAAATAAATAAATAAAGGAAAGAAAAATAAGTAAACTAAGTGTCTGAGGGAGTTCCCTCAACCAGTTTTTCTTGCCCATCCATCTATCTAACTGCTCCACTGTCCCAGTATAGCCAGCCCTTCTACCCCACCCTTCACCTTCAAAAGCAATAAATTAGTATTTCCCCAAATAAGAATGCCTTAAATTATGACTCTCACTAATTCTCAGCTAGCTTTAGTGTTGGCACTGAAGTAAATAGAAAGGATAGGACTTTGTTTATATACTCTCGAGGCCTGGACCATTAGTCATGAGTGATCCATACAAATAATTCTTCAAATTGACCTTTGCAACCCCTGCCACTTCCACGTAAGTCATCCATGACTTCTGGTATCCCCCGTACTTTACACTAACAAACCTCTAATTGGCAAATACAAATGACATAGCTTAATAGGTAATTTTTCATTTAAGTAGTAATATTTTTGCTAAGTGCTTTGTCTGTCTAAGCAACCAAACTTCAGTCTGCTGGGTAGAGAAGGAGGTTTGTTTATTTAAAAGAAAGGAAAGAAGAAAAATTCTTGTTCACATCATTTTTCTACAGTGCATCTGAATAATAGCAGGACTATAAATAGAAGATGCAAGAATGACTAATTCTGCTTTGATTCTGTCTCTTCAATGACAAAGGAAATCCCTCTATACAAACATATTAAGCTAAATCATAACAGCTGGGCTTGAGGAATTTTATCTAGAACATTTACATCAAACAACCAAGAGAGTTAGCCTTGAAGATGTGAAAATAACTCCCAAAGGAACCCAGTTTTATAACTATCAACCCAAGACTTGTGATTTAAAAGAAATCTTTGATACAGCCTCACTTTAAAAGTGTATTCCCTCAAAATCATCACTGCTAATAAAAGGCAAGAGAAATGTCTCCTCAATTACTTTATCCGGGAAAAAAATCTGTCTTTTGTGACAGGTGAGCACATGCATCATTGATTGCTAGAAATTCTCTTTGAGAAACTTAGTTACCCTTCACAAATTTGTCAGCTAAATTAAGGCCTGAGCCATATAGAGAGAGAAGTCTCCTGGCCCAGCACCGGGGAGAGAATGAATGAAAGACTGGATTGAATTTTCCATGGAAGCCAACAATTAAAATTGTTTTCTTTGGTATATCCATTTCTGTCCGTTGTTTCTGTGCTCTCCAAGAGGAAAAAAAAAAAAGTTAAGAAGCCCGATTCAGTCATTTCCAAATCTCACTTCCAGTTTCCATCTTCTTAAAGACATGACTTAACTTTAATGTGGATAACATAAACAGAATCGTAAAAGGGAAAGAATTAGAGCAGTCTGGAAGAATCGGTGTCCAGATTTGGGAAACGCCACAGCTGATTTGCTTTTTTTATTATTGTTGTTCTTCTGTATTGTTTACCGTGAGGAGAAATTCTCCATTCCTGGGCTGCTCATTCCTCACCCTCCATTGCAGTCTCTGGGAATTCCAATTTCACAAAGTTATTACAGTACGGCCACAAATAATCCATCTTGTCAAGTCCATCTTCAGGACTGGAGATAAAGTTGGAGCTGGGCTGCTCCACACATCTGGAGAAGGTTCGGGACTTGTAATCGCGAGCCTCCCTGTGAATGCACCCAGGAGAAAGGGGCTGACAGGCTGCATATTTCTGAAAACTGTTCCCAGAAAGAACCAATTTCCTGACTTCCATGTGGTGTCAATAATGGAGGCATGAGATGGAGCAGTGCTTATGAAATATTAAATCTGCTTACAGGACCAGCGAGAAGCAAATTCAGACCACCTGTGAGAACAAGCCCGGCAGTGGGTACCCAGTCTGGCATTCACGTGGCTCATGCGAATGATACGTTCTCATCTATGTAGTTGGGCTTATTTGCCACAGAACTTCCTGACAGTGGGTTGAAGGGAGACTTCTGCACATTTAGAACTGAAACAGTTCAAATCACTGACATTATTAAATTTACTATCACAAGCAGCCAAAGTTCATCTTATTCATCAGGAAAAAAAGTGACTGATGTTTCATGGCATTAGTATTAGATCATTTTGGTTTTTGCCAATAAAAACAAAGCATTAGTGTTTCAGTGTTTTAATATCATGATTTAATTCGCTCAATGATATTAGAACCAAGGAGCTCAACCAACGTGAAGACCCCATCAAAATTCTTGACTCAAAAACTGAGGTTCTGAAATGAGTTCACCAGCCTGACCTCCCATTTCACAGTATATATTTTATGCCTCTGACTTTCCAACTATGGCCTCTTAACATTGCAAATGTAAAGTTTTATATCGCTAACTTGTGCTTCAAGGGTTTGCCTAAGTAAATAGAAAAACATCTGGGCTCTTTTTACTGGCAAAAGCAAAAGATATTTGACCTAAGATCAGATTCTGAAACTTGAACATTAACTTGGTCTTTCCACAGAACATCTCTAATTTTCCACAACTCTCTGCTGAGAGAGTTCAGCCCAATTCTTTCAGTGGAAGGATACAAGAACACACATGTCCCAACAAGGCACATGTCCCAGTTGGCATCTCTGAACCCAAAAGGTCTATCCCATTTTCGTCTAAACAATTGGTACTATCCCATGGTTAGAACAAATCCACATAGTCAAAGGGCTTAAGGAAACTTGGGCATCGACTCCCTCTCCAAGGCAGAGAGAGCACATTTCCAGTCTGTCCCATCAGCTTTTTAAAAGGCATCCTCTTCCATTCTAGGCTAAGATTTGCTTGACTTAAAATAAGCCCCCTGTCCAGGAGTCCTGGAGTCTGGAGCTACAGCTGTCTGCAGAATAATATCCCAGACTCAGTTCCATTTCTGACTTGGCCTGGAGAAATAGAACAGGCCTTGCATGCAGATTCAAGAGGACTAAAAGTACAGCCACATGCACGCACAGAGTTGTTCATGTTTTATACATATATGAAGGCACACCTGTACATAGAACTCCCATGAAAATACGTCCCCACCATTGGGCAACATGGAAGAATTGGATATAATTTAACACTTCTTGAAATTTTTATTTAAAATTGAAAAATAATAAACCTAATCCCTAATCTACTTTTGACCTAATATTTCATTCAAAGCACTTTTTTAATTGAAAAGATAAATTCTACATTATGTGTGTGTCTTCAAACCATTCTGATAAAAATGTAGTTATTCCCCAGGGATGAGAGCCAAAACTAGACTCAACAGTTATTCTGTTCACAAGTCCAATGTTTCATAGATGTTTAGATTTTCAGAACTGGAGAATGATGCATCGATCTACCCATACAAAGACTTATACACAAATGTTCACAGCGGCATTATTCACAGCAGCTCAAATGTGGTAGCAATCCAAATTTCCACCATGTGGCAGATGGATGGACAAAACGTGGGATGCCTATAACAATGGACTGCTGTTCGGTAATAAAGAGAAATGAAAGTACTGATCACTCTGCAGAATGGATGAACCCCCAAAACATAAGGTTAAGTGAGAAAAACCAGACACAAAAGACTGCATGTAGATGAATCTATTCACAATAAATGTCCAGGAAAAACAAATCTATGCAAACAAAAAGTAGATTCCTGGTAGACCAGGGGTTGCATAAGAGAACAAAATGTTACTTATAAATGTGTACTTCTTCTTGTATAAGGGTATTCAAACTTGAATTTTAGTGATTAATCAACTCGGTAAATTTCCTTTTTAAAAAAATCATGGAATTTAAATAAAGAAAATGGTACATAAAGACAATAGTGATCAATACATATTGAACATTTCTATCTCCCTAGAAACTCTGACATTTACATATGCTCTTGTTTAATCTCTGCAACAACTGTGTTACATAAACACTATTGTTCTCCTATTTTACAAGGGAGAAAACTGAGAATAAGTCATTAATTTTCTCACAACCAAACAGCTACTACACACTAGAAATAGAAGTCTAGCCCAGTGGTACCTGACTCAATCATTTAATCACTTTGCCAGAGTTCCACCAAAAGGTATTTAACACAGTAGCATGCTCTGAAGTTGTCACAGGTGTGGCAAAATGTGGATTCCTCTCCCCCTCCCTGAGGAAATTGAATAGGACCTGGGCCAGAAGAATCCCAGGCCAGTCTCTCAGACTAAGAGCAGCCCAGGAGTTCTAGGGTACATAATGTAAATGTATTCATTTTTGTTTCCTAACACAGTGCTGAGCCCCAACTCAGTTTATAATCCTATTGTCTGGGCAAGAAATGTAGCTCAGTGGTAGAGTGCTTGGCTAGCACTCACAAGGCCCTGAGTTCAATCCCCAGGGCCACAAAGAATCCTCTTCCTCCTCCTCCTCCTCCTCCTCCTCCTCCTCCTATTGTCTTATTTGGCAATAGGAAAGGAAGGAAGGAGGAAAAAGTGAGAGATCCAGAACCACACTGACTTTGGCTCTCCCTGTGCTATGTGATCTTCTGTGTCATGGTAGCGTACTTGATTAGATGACTTGAACCACAAATGCCCTAATAATGAAATCGTTTTATTTTCAAGAACATAGAATATCAACTAGAGGAGTTTAGAGCTGCATCTCTAGTTGCTTTCTGTTTTACATTCCTGACTAACCAAGCTCCAGACCTTCTAATGTCTACATATCTTTTTTTTTAATTTTTATTTTTTTATTTTTTTTGGTACTGGGGATTAAACTCAGGACTTTGCCCTTGCCAGGCAGGCATTTATGCCACTGAGCTATAACACTAGCACTCTACATGTCTTTTGATTCCATCTGTTCCTCTCCAGCTGCAGTGACTACCCCAAGCTGGCCACTGTCATGTTTGATCTGCATGACCCCAGTGGTGCAGTAACTGGTCTCCAGGCAGCCAGTCGTGCCCTCCCCCATGTAAACACAGATTACGTCACTCCTCTCTTTAAAATGGTTGTGTGAGTCCTCACTGACTACAGAAGGAAATCGGAAGTCCTTGTTGCAGGCAAGGACTCTTCCTACAGTCACAGTGGACAATTCTGGATGTCACAGTGGACATCCTTCACACCATGGTGTGCAGCCAGTGTAGCTCCCCCATGCTGTTCCCACAGACCTACCTGAGGTTCACAGGCTTGCTTAAACAAATAGGAAAACATCTGGGCCTCACCTTCTGTAGCAACAAGTTCTTTTCTGCTACCCTTTCACCCTCTTCATGTGGCTCACTCCTACTTATCCTTAAGAGATCAGCTTAGAGCATCCTCAGGGCCTTTTCGCTTTCCCTCCCCTCACCCTCCGCCATTTTACCATAGCCCAGCCCTTAGCAAGATATTCCCCTTCTGGGTCTTTCCTTCCTGCCTCTGTCACTGCCTTCTATCCCACCCTGACAGGACAGATCTGTGGTGACTCACGCTGGGGTTTATACCCAGTGTCTGACACCCAACACACAGAAGGAACACAACACGTCCTCAGTGGATGAAAGATGCCATGCATAATCTAGCCATCATGGTGCCTGTAATCCCAGGACTCTGAGGGACTGAGACAGAGAATAACAGATTCAAGCCCAACTCGGGCAACGTAGTGACTTAGAAAGACCATGTCTCAAAATAAAAAATAAAAAGGGCTGGAGAAGGTATCCAGTGTGGAGGCCTAGGTATAATCCTCACAATAGGAAAATAAACATGACATCAATAAAAACATAGAACCAGATTAACTTTTTATCTACTTTAATAAAGTATGCCAATAATCTATTCATAAATCCCACCCCTTCAACTACTTTTTTTGGTAGGAAAACAGTGTGATGAAAACCACCTCAGCAGCACATGTGCCAGGCCAGCACAACAGGAGAACAAGCCGTCCCTGGTCGGGCTCTTCCTAGGATGACAGACTACGAACAGCCATTTTTAAACAGCATGCAGTTAATGGGGTGGTTTGTTATGTTCACTGAAAAACAGCAAAATGCTAACATTAATCCACAGTGAGTACAGCTTTATAAATATGATTATCTATCTATAAAGATGGAGAAGATAACAGAAAAATGTTATTACATCATCGTTCTCCTGCTATTGTTTGTGCGAGTGGGCATTCCTTTAATATGAAGCAGGTGATGTCTTTCTACTAATGGCAAATCAATAAATGTAAAAAATAGAGTTGAAGATGCAACTAGAGACCAGACTCATACATGAAATAAACCAGACCCACATGTACAAACTTTGTAAACATCATATTGTCTCCCTCATGTAAGAAACTAACCAGAAGAGTAAATAAAATCTGAAAGGTACATTAGATACTGTGAAAGGGAAAGAAACTCCTCAAAAGGAAAGAACAACTGGGATGAGGGAAAGGGGAAAAGAAAGAAGAAAGGATATATATAAATAAATA
>NW_004524678.1:1757827-1759190 GCF_000260255.1 Octodon degus
GATAGAAGGCAGGGAGAGATAGAAGGCAGGGAGAGAGGCTTGCCTCTGCCTCTGCTGCTGCTGCCACTGCTCCTCCCTGAACTGCTGCCATGTGCCACCCTGCCATGTGCCACTCTGCCTTTGAGCCAGCCAAGTATGGACCAAAACCTCCACAAACTGTGAGCTAAGTAGACCTTTCCATCTTACTGTTGGGTGTTGGGTATTTTGTCCCAGCAACAAGTAAAAAGTAACGGAAACACTCATCTTAAAGAGGTTACATGACCGACTTGCTGGGAAGTTAAAAGTTAAAGAAGTGGTTGATTGTATGTGTCCACTTGGTTCAACAAAGTGACCAATTGTTTGGTGAAAGATATTTCTTTTTTTTAATATTTCTTTTTAATTTATTTGTTTATTTATGTATTTTGTGTGTATGTGTGGCCAGCTCAGCCCACCAGGGGGCGGGCTGGCTGGCATGTGGTGCTGGGGGATTGAACCGTGGTTCCTGTGCTTTGCTTAGCTTAGCTTGTTCTAAGTAGGTGTTTTAGACCACTGAGCCATCTCACCAGCCCGGTGAAAGATATTTCTGATGTTGCTGTAAAGGTATTTTTCAGATGTGGTTACCATTTATAATCAATTGAGTAAATAAAGCAATAATGTGCATGGGCCTCATTCAATCACTCAAGGGCCAGGACTTTCCTGAAGACAAAGGCTTTCTGTCTTCCAACAGCAACTAATATTCTACCTCAGTGTCTGGTAGTTTCTACCTTGTATTCAAGAAATGATTGATAGATGATTAAAAGATAGGTAGTTATAAATTGATTGATAGATTGATAAATAATCAAAGACAGATAAATAGACAGATGACAGATGATACAGATACAGATAGAGATGCATGCACACTAGGATAGCCTATCAGAAGAAGTCTAGTTACAGATACAGATATCTATAAAATGGTTCAACTCTTGTAGAGCTGCTGCCACAAGTTTTGGAAAAATAAGATCAACCACCACACTTCCAGGAAGAGCTGGTCATCAGAGGAAGTCATTTGGGAGTATAGGAGCCCACTCACGTTAGGGAGGGCGATCTGCTCCTCCTGGGGACACTGCTGCCCCAGGGAGCGCTCTGCCAGGCCTGACTCTGCCTGGGAGTCCAGTCTCCAGTCGCGGCGCTCGTTCTCTGTGCTCCACCCTGAGTTCCCCAACGCTTGCGGGCGGTCCCCTTTGCCCCAGAGGGGGCGCCCTTCCCTGCCCCGGGGCACCCAGCATTTGCAGGCTTTGCCCTTTTATTTAAAAGCTCTCGGCCTCGGTAGCAACTGAGAGATGAAAATTTACCTGTAGCTCTTGGGGAAACAGGCACCATTAAGGAGCAAAAGAAGAAAGAGATT
>NW_004524678.1:1759895-1764145 GCF_000260255.1 Octodon degus
CAGCTTGCTAGTCCTGGCACTTCGCGAGCCTCCTGCTGAGCTGTAAAGTCATTCCAGACAAATCCCTGTGTTTACAGAGATTCCAGAGCAGCGGGGAACAGCTCCGAATGCGAGTCTGGAGGTGGCAGTTCGCGCATCTGGGCTCGGCGGCTGTCCACACCTGCCCCGCGCCCTCCGCGGCTCCGCCTCCGCTGCCTCCGCTGCGTTTCCTTCGCGCTGAATCACTCGGGTGTTACGAGAGAAGCCCTTTAAGAGTCAAGCCAAGCCAAGGGGAGCAAAGTGGGGAAAAAAGTAGATCTGAGGAATGAATGAGGGGAAGGGAAGGAAGAGCAGGCAGAAGTGGGCCAGAGCTCTGCAGCGCAGACCTGGCCGCCTTGCGCTGCAGACCCCCCGAAGGACCCCTGGAGAGCCACTGCTCCGCAAGCCAGGCACACAGCTCGGGGACCGGCGGATCTCGAGCACCTACAGCAGTGATGGCGCGCCTGTGGCACGTGCCCAGCGGGCTGCTGGTCTCGTTCACAGCCCTAAAAGGTTCGCCACCCCTAACGCAGGCAAACACTTTCTTTTTTTTTAAACTAGAATGAGGATTGAATTCAGGATCAAAGACCGACGGGGGCCTGATTTCACTACTTTCCGGCCACTTTTCTGGTCTTCAGTTTTCCAAATCCCTAAGATTGCGAATAATAACTCTGCTCTCATAAAAGGAGATGCGTGTGAAATGCCTCTTAGCTATACAAATACAAGATATTTTTTTATTAAATTCAACAAACAGCAAGAGCTTCTTATTAAACTGTTCTTTCTGTTTTCTGAGCTCTAGAAAATCTTTTCATAGAAAAATTGCCTTCCAACCAGCATAACTCATTTATTTTTAAAGTATAAAGCTTACATAAAAACTCTGCAATGCAAAAGCCGAACTAAAAATTGCCATCAGGCAGTTCTGAAGGTGGCATTAAGCAATCCAAGGTCATTTGACCAGCTGTATTCAGATTCACCAACAGCAGCTAACTTTTTCAGGGGATGTGTGTGCAATTCAAAAGTGACAGGTAAACTTTCTAATATGTCTTAGTAATACATGTCATTTGGAGAGATCAAGAGAAAATTACACTTCACTATTACATTTCGGCCATTCTCTTTAATCACTGTCCATTCCTTGATCTTTCTGTAAGTATCTAGCTGTCTCTGGGCTTTACCCAAATGCTGAATGATTTCTTAGGCAACCAGGTAACCCAGAACGAGGCTGGCTTCCTGGATCTCCAACCCTTTGATGAGAAGGAACCGAAAAGGAAGCTTCCAGGGCTGCTGCTGCTCCACACATGGTGCTATTTAAGACCAAATAACCTGGACTTCGGAGAATGTGCTTGTGTCAAATGATTGTATGTCAGAGCACACCCCTGTGGGTGGGGGTGAGGTTTCTCCTAAAAGTAATGGATGTTCTCACTGTCATCCTAGAAAAGGTCAGTATTGGGTGAAGAAAAAGGACTTGCACTGCAGTCCTAACGCTGAAGTCGGGGAAACGCTTTTTTTTTTTTTTTTTTAATGTATTTGGTATAGGATCTCACTAAACCGCTTGGACTCATAGTGATCCTCCTGTTTTCAGCCTTCCCACAGCTGAAATTTCAGGCATGTATGTCACCACACACGGACTCAGTGGCTGGCTCAGTGTGCCCAGGGGCAGGGCCAGTGCAGCATGTGGTGCAGGGAATCAAACCCCGGTCCCTGCACTTGCCTAAGCAGGCACTTAGTCTGCTGAGCTATCTCCTCTGCCTTGGGCAAGGAAACACTTTGTTCTTTTTTTGCTTCAGGGTTTGGTTTGATTGAAACTCTTGAGCAAGTGGCTGCCTAGAGCTATTCTATTGGTAGACACTGAGCTATCTTGGGCCACAGGACAGAAAGACCCAGAAAGGGATGAAAGAGTATCTCAGGAAGATTCTAGCATATTATAACATACCCAGATCAACCGTTAGGCTTTTGTCAAAGTTCACCATTTGGACTGTACTCAACTTTATCCCTTCCATGGGTGACTCGGATAGGCAAGAGCCTCAGCCTTTCCCAGATGAGAGGGATGGTAACACAGCTGTCACCATCGCCATCTAGCTGTGCCAAGTGGGGCAGGACTCCCCAGAGGGTCCTCAAGGATGATGGTGGCAGCAGACAAGCGAGCTGGGATCGTCTTCCAGGTTTATGGAGCAACCAGCATCCAGGCCTGCGTGTGACTTAAAATTCCCCCAAGGAGCTTATTAAATAGCAGATTTTGATTCAGCAGGTCTTGAGTGGCGTCCAAGGTTCCACGTACCTAGCAAGCTCCTAGGTGGCTCCATTTCTGTTGGCTCTTACACTGCACCCATCTAGCCCAACCACAAAGGGCAGTGGAACTGAAGGAAAGAAAGCCACCAACGGGCGTGGCCCCGGCTCTCCTTCATATCCGTGGGGAGGATCCCGCAAAACCTAGCCAGGCTTGTCATCAGGCTTCTGGATGAGGGAAGTACTAACTCTAACAAGCTGCACCTTGGAGAATAAACGTGAAGGTAAGTAAAATGCAACCTTACATGTTTCCGCAATGGACATAACTACATTTACAAGATCCATCTCAGAATCCAAGAAGATTATAAAAATTATTATCTTTTTCTGCTTAGTACCTAAATTGTGGTAATGCTAAAAGCACTGAGAATGTGACCAGACAATAATCATAGAGAAAGACCTAGAGGATTGCTGTTAAAATTTACTCCCTTAGAGCTTTAATACCCACTAACTTCCTACTTTAATCTTTGATATAAAAATAATAATTTTAGAACATCTATTATATAGCGATCACTGATAAGCAAGATCTTATGGAGCTTCCAAGCTGGTAGAAAAGACAATGATTTAGTAGAAGATCAATAAGCAAGGTAACTATGAAGGGGAATTTAAGTATAAGTAGGGGATCCCTGGCACCACATGCCACATCAGACCCACCCCGGGCATGCTAAGCTGGCCACTGAGACACAGCATGGTGGCGCACACCTGTAATCCCAGCACTGGAGAGGCTGAAAACAGGAAGATCACTATGGGTCCGAGCTGCATAGTGAGACCCTGTACCAAATACATAAAATAATAATAAGTATAAGTATAAATAGGGGTGGAAACTACTCTAGATGATAATATTTTCTATGAGACCTAAAGGATAAGCTGAACCTTTAAAGGTATCCAAAGGAGAAGATGCAGCAAATATAATAGTCCAGCGCTGGTGACGCTGCTCAGCAACACAGCACCTGCCTGGCAAGTGCAAGGTCCTGAGTTCAATTCCTAGTGCCAGAAAAAAAGTTCTGGGAAAGGAAAGCTTATGATGTGTTTGAGGAGAAAAAAGGTGAGGGTAGTTAGAGAACTAAACAGGAGCCAGATCAAGGATGGGCCTGAAATCTTTTGAGTTGCAAGTGGAAGAGATACGAGGTGACAGATACTTCTGTAAAGTACCGTAACAAATAGTTTTGGTGTTGCTGGCAGGGGAAAAAGTGAGACTATTACGTAAGGACCTATGTACTGTATTATAGAGAAATGTTTCACAAAGCTTGTACTGGCACTGTCTGGTGATAACTGAGAACGATTTTTCCAATACAAATCTACCAATGAGAAGAATGGAATTCTTTTGGGGGAGGTGCAACAATCGCTTCATTTGGCTTCAAGTTTTCAATGTTGCTTATCAAAATAGGTTGAGATAAGCTTCTATTGATGCTGATCTGTGGTAAGATTTTACATACTTCAGCTTTTGAAAATATCTTTTGGGCCCAGGAGATAGCTCAGTGGCATAATTGCCTGCCTGGCAAGTGCGAGGTCCATATTTTGATCCCAGATACCAGAAACAAAAAAACAAACAAACAAACAGAGTAGGCATATTTCAGTCTGACCAAATAGCTCCACAGATGAAAGAGCCTGCAAGCAGGCACAGGGGCCAGGTGTTCAATCCCCGGGTCTGCCGTGCCGGCCCCACCCCCAGGGTGCGCTGAGATGGCGATTGAGACTGGGTGTGGTGGTGCACCCCTGTAATCCCAGCTCTTGGGAGGCTGAAAACAGGAGAATCACTATGAGTCTGACCTAGTAGTGAGACTCTGAACACCCTGTAGGCCCCTAAAATACAAGGAAGAAGAGGAAGAGGAAGAGGAAGAGGAGGAGGAGGAGGAGGAGGAGGAGGAAGAGGAAGAGGAAGAGGAAGAAAAGAAGAAGAAGAAGAAGAAGAAGAAGAAGAAGAAGAAGAAGAAGAAGAAGAAGAAGAAGAA
>NW_004524678.1:1764245-1793079 GCF_000260255.1 Octodon degus
AAGAAGAAGAAGAAGAAGAAGAAGAAGAAGAAGAAGAAGAAGAAGAAGAAGAAGAAGAAGAAGAAGAAGAAGAAGAAGAAGAAGAAGAAGAAGAAATTTTTTAAAAGGTGATAGGCATGGCCAATGTGCTGTCAAGCCACAAGCATACAGTTTCTATGGAGCATGTTCATCTCTCACAGGGAACGCATGGGGCTCATGATTCTTCTCTTGCTATTTGCATTTGGCACTAGTTGCCTTGCAGATTAATCACTCCCAGTTGAAGGTAGGTGGAAGCTCCTCGATTACGTTAAATGGATTTCAGAACATGGAGATCTGCTCTGCACTGCAGTGAGGGCTGGAAACATTGCTGGAGTCGCAGCACGAGAGCTGAGGACCTGCTGCAGAAAACATACCCACCACCAGTGTGTGTAGAAATAGAAATCTTGCCTTTCTGCTTTATCTTTTAAGTGCATGGAAGAAGCATTCAATTCTGATAGTACGTGTGATCGAAACTATAACCACTGACATAACTGTGTTGTGTACAAGGTTGGCTCATATATAAGGATTGTTTTGAGCTGTAATTTTAGACTGAATTCATTAAGAAACATTATTGTGTCTGCAATTAATAGTGGTTAAGGATGGATGTTCTTGCTCAGAAAACTTTAAATTTGAATTTGAAATTTTACAATAAATTCATGCTGTTTGGCAGGCCATCGACATACTCAACTTCAATTTCTGACATGAAATCACAGAAGTGATGTTTGGTGGGTGATACCCCAAAGCCCTCCCACCCTTAATCAGCAGAAAGAGCAGAGGAGATAAAATATCAAGCAGACAAAACTCTTGTAGATAAGGACATTAAGCACGTAGTCTGAAACAGAAGGAAAACCGGAGTGCTAAAAGAAAGTCAAAAGCTGCGGAAAGGCCAGACAAGCCAGCATAAGTACCCACTGGCTGAGAGATCATTGATAACAACTTTGTCAGCACAGTTTCTGTTTCATAGTAGGAAAAAAATCAGATTAAAGTAAGTCTAACAAAGAGTGAAAATAGGACAGACAGCTCAGCTGAGAAATTTTTCCTGTGAAGGAGGAGCAGAGAAAAGAAGTCACAGACAGAGGAGATTAGAGTAGCAAAGAAAAAGTGTTTTGTTGTTTCTGCTGTTGTTATCAGTTAGTTTTGTTTAATTGGATTGCTTAGTGATTGAACCCAGGGCTTCACACTGAGCTACATCTCCAGCCCACTTTTGGCTTTTTTTTTTTTAAATAAGGTCTCAGGAAGACACTAAATTTCTCAGGCCAGGCTTGAAGCTACAGTCCTGCTTCAGCACCCCAGAGTACTGGGATTACAAGCATGCACCACCACTGTGACTTTGATTTTTTTGTTTCATTTTGTTCCTTTTTATTTTTAAATCTCCATCCCTTAACAAGGAGTCATAATGCCTCATAGGCATAACAGATCACCAGGAACGTGAATGTGCTCACAGTAAGGTTAGTGACTGGTAGCCTTAAGTACCAGTTATTTCATATATGTGGTTTTTTGGAGCAGATAATCAATTCATCCTAGTGAGAATGAAATCTTTGGTTTTAATGTGATACATTATTATGTACATCTTACAAAATACACCTGATTTTCTACCTTCTGAATGATGTTATGGAAAGCAATTATCTAGTAGTGAGACCCTGTAGACCCTGCCCTAAATACAGAAAAAAAAAAAAAAAACCATGCTATCATCCTGGGAGAGAACAGTTCAGGTCAGTTTATCTTCCTCTCCACTTTTACCAGAGTTATTTGTAAATAGAATGAAATTCTATTTAAAATTTTCCAGAAATAAGCAAAAATTATTCTTTATAGATATAAAGGTCAAGAGATGAAAAATATTCAAAGGCTCGTGAAAGGTAATCTGACAGATAATGAACTATGATATAAAGGCACTATAATTAAGAAAGAATAATAGCAAAAGAGTAGTAGCTATCTCAAGGGAACAAGACACCAGGAATGAACTCAAGTGGGTACGTGGTATATAATACACATTGAATTTCAAATCTGTGAAAACAGATTACTCAATATATTTGTTCATAAAGTAACTGGTGAATTAGGTAGGATATGAATTAAGATAGAGCCTTAATGTAAGCTAATACAAAAATAGAAGCAGTTTATTTATTTATTTATTTATTTATTTATTTAGTACAGGGTCTTGCTAGGCAGCTTGGATTCATAGGGATCCTTCTGTCTCAGCCTCCCCACCGCTGGGATTGCAGGCATGCACCACCATGCCCAGTTTCAGGGGCCAGCACAGCATGCCCAGGGTTCCAGGGCCGGCACTACATACAGTACCAGGCATTGAACCCAGGTCCTTGTACTTGCCACATAGGCACTTAGACTGCCGAGCTATCTCTCCATCACTGTACGTATATTTTTAAATGTGAAGGAGCCCATCACAAAACTAGAAAAGGATATACATGAGTTTGCTTGTTTTTCAGAATCGTGAGTTGAAGATGATACAAATCATGACGCAAAATGATGTTGGGTAGCTTTGGATCTATAGATGTAGATAGGCAGATTTCCTCAATGGAAATTTTACCAAACTCCTAACTATGAACCAGATAAAAACACAGACTAGGGGCCGGGGAGATGGCTCAGTGGAATAAGCGCTTCCCTGGCAAGCACAAGGGCCTGAGTTCAATCACCAGTTCCGGGGGGAAAAAAAATACTACTAAAAACACAGACTTTTGACTGGCAACAAATCGATGCTGAGCCCTCCCTCATTGGGGTGATGGAAGCGTTTCCACAGATACAGCATAAAATCTGCTAAGGTAGTTGAGTAAAATGCAAATTCTTGGACCCAGTCCAAGTCCAGTGGAAGAATGAAGTTAAGCAGATGGAACAGGCTTCCACACAAAGGACAAACCCAATGTCTTCAAGGTAGCTGCAGCCTCAAGCATCATCCCAGGCCCAGCACAGCCTCACACTGACTTCCGTGGGAGGCACCAACAGCAAGGAGACACCCACTCCAGTGACCTGCGGTGCAGACGTCTCACCTTCATCAGCATCACCCACCCCATCCAATTATCTGAACTCCACAGAGGTAAAAATAAAGCCCTCTGTAATATGTGGGTGCTCACTTAATACTTTCTAATCTGAGTTCACATTGCAATTTGAAATGTCTAGGCATAACTATTTAACCCATGCCCACTGAAATGTATACTATAACCTAAAAGCAGGAAATAAAATAAAGAAATTTTCTCCAGAAGTCATCCACCTATACATTTTACATAAGCACCTAATGATCTTTGGCCAAAATAAGGGTCACCTAGTGTGGCTACATCTACCAGCAGTCACCTAATGAAGCTACTGCCTTTCGATTCCAATACAGCTAAACCTCCCTGAGGAGTTATAGATTTCAAATGCCATTTAAAATATATCTACTAAAAGTGAGTAAGGTATGACCCTAATACTTTCATTTACTCTTCCCTAACTTCCTAGACACTCACAAACCTGTTGTTTTCTATTTCCTTTTCCCGGAAACATAAGGGATACCTTGAAAGTTCTCAAAAGGATGGAAGAAAAGCTTCCATATCAGCTACTAGACTGCAAATCCCAGACATTTCATTTAATTACTGAAAAGACTTATCTTGAGTTTCTACATTGTGCTTCTTCTATGGAGTAAGGTTTCTGATATACAGAAGCACATCAGAGTTTCCCAACCTATATCCTAAGTTTTCAAAAGACCCACCCAAAACACATTTCCACCCCATGGGTAAAGCCTAAGTGTGTGTAATTTTCTAGACAATGCTAGGGGATTCTGATCCACTGAGCCCCACTCCCAGGCCTTTTCTCTATTCCTCAATAGAACTGTTATTATTAAAACAATAGTGATTGAATCATAAAACTATGTGGTTTATTTTGAGCATGTAAAATCAAAATATGAGTAATAGAACTCATTATGCTAAGCATGTACCTAGTGTGGGTGCGGGATTGGCTGTTAAAAGAGTTCTAGAACATAGTAACTTTAACAAGAAAAAGGCTTTGTCTGTCACATGAAAGTCCTGAAAAGTGGCCTATAATGTATGTTAGTGTCCTGGTCATCAGGAACCCAAATTCCTTCTGTTTTGCAGCTCTGAATTCTCATCAAGAGGCTTCTTCTCTGAAGCCTGCTCCCACCTCTGCCATTACTTCTGCTGCCCAGCCAGCGACTGTGGAGGACCACCTGGGTGGCTCTCCTTGAAAGAAGAGCATGGTCTCCACTTAGCTTGTGCCTGACCCCGTTTCCATGTATTGATAGTTACAGAGCTGGCTAGGATTCTCCTTATCCCTTCACTTGGCTTAAGCAAGGCCTACTGGTCTAGCCGAGGCGCTGGTGGTAGTCTTTGAAGATAGCAGGTGTGTTTCCTCAGTAACCCCTACCTGCTGCTCTTTAACATGAGCTGGGTGAAGACAGGACAAAGAGCCAATGTGCCATGCTGTCAGCTAGATGGAGCATCCAGATAGGGGCTATGGCTTCCTGGGACTTGAAAGATTACACAACAGAGTTAAAGTACCCACCCCAAAACATTAGATCTATCTAAAGTGTAACGCAGATTGCCCTCTGCATATCCTTCTCTCTGCATATTGCAGAGGTGATGTCAGGCTTCCTACCTAGTCCAGCTCTCCACATTCACCCACTTCCTGCCATTCTCACAGTCACTCATCCTCAAGCCATTCCTTCATGACTGAATAAAACCCAGGTACGGCCCTGGGTCAAGGCCTTTGTTCCAGATAGCCATCACCATGGCTGGACATAGGACCCCTTGGCTCCTCATAACTGTAAATATGCTTTTGTGTCTTTATTCTCACCATGGGTTGCACTGGAAGTGGTAGATTGGGATTAACTTGGTGGGATTCCAATAACTTGTCCTTGGGATTACAAATACAAAACTTCTTGGACCAAGACGAGGGCCAGGAAGGTTTCTCTATGAGAGGGGAGGGAGAAAAGGACAAGGAAGACATGACTCTTTCCCATAGAGACCTAACCCCTCAGAACCCCATACCTCCCACTACCCAGGGCACAGTCATGTTAAGCCTAACTGGCATATAGGTACCCTATGTCCCATTAAAATGTTTCTTATTGTGTAAAAAGAGGGAGAGGAGACATCAGACACAATTAGTGATTTCTGCCTTGAATTACCATTAGAAGTTGACAAGTGAGAAGAAATCGGCCTCAGTTTTATCCAGCAGCAAGAGGACACAGCACCCTGCTTTTTCTCTCTCTCTCTCTCTCTCTCTCTCTCTCTCTCTCTCTCTCTCTCTCTTTTTTGCAGAGTAAGGGATTGAACTCAGGCCCTTGTGCTTGCCAGGGAAGCGTTTATTCAATTGAGCTGTCTCCCTAGTCCCCAACACCCTGCTTCTTAGGATTGCTCTGGACAGAAACTTAGTTTGAGCACACTAGGAAACAAGACTCAGATGGAGCTTTGGGGGCAGGAAGTTTGTTGGGAATTGTTTCTCAAGAACATAGCTTGTGGAGGCAACAATCAGGAAGGGGTAGAGTTAAATTAGGGTGCAATCAGAGCAGAGAGAGGCCTCAATCTATCCCCCTACCCCCCACCCAGAGAGCTACTATAGACCTATGCTGGCCTGTTTGAATTGGCCCTAAGTTGAAACACAGGGCTAGATCTCTGTACCCAATCATTGAACTGTTCATCAACGGGCTGCCTTTGGGGCCAGCGTTGATCAAGTGTTGGTCACTTGGGCAACCTTATGGTCAACCCCAGCACTCCTGATTTTCTGGAATGGGTAGTTGCTTATTCTAGGCCCCTGTTCTGTATAGAGTAAGGTGCTCAGCAGCATTCCTGGCCTCTACCCCCCAGATGTCAGTAACACCACATCCCTCACTTATAACCACCAAAAATGACTGCAGATTTTGTTAAATGTCCCCAGGAACCAATATCCCCAGGAGCTGGAGGAACGAGGGCCTCATTCCTGAAGCAGAGCTCTGGCTTGGGCAGCACGGAACGCATTTCCAGTGACCTCATGGTCACCCAACAGGGACAATGCCAGCGCTCTTGTCCCCCTCTACTCCCGTTCTCTTTGCAGTTTACGAAGTTTCAAAGCAGTGATAAGGGAACTGGCTGGAAAATGATGATGAGCAGAGGAAGACGCTGGAGACTCTGAACTACTACTCGCACTCCCCAGCCAGGAAAAGATTCAAAGACAGTGGAAGGCCTTGCATCTCCAGAATGGATGTGTGGAGGAATGGAGAACAAGGGAAGGAAGCCCTGGGGTTCAGCTGCAGTCCTGCCCAGGAAAGCCCCAGGCTGACGCTTGGTCATGTCATTCTTTTTTTATTATTATTATTATTAATTTTATTGAGAAATAAATAGCAATGAGATAGTTTTAAAATAGGTTAGTAGGACAGTTACAATAATTAATACATTGCATATTGTTGTCTTCATAGTAGTTATTTATAGTATAAGATGCAGACATGATATCTTGTCCAAACACTATTACTACAAATCTTTCTTCTCACTGAATTAAGAAAAAGTAACTGTATATCTATCCTATATTGTATATACAGATACAAAATGATCCTTCATTTATATTCCCTTTTTTGTTTAATTTTGTCAGAGATGTGTATTCCATTGCCATTTAAATATTGTAGGTGCATGAGGTCAGCAAAATAATCCAATATATTCCAGTAGTCCATAACAGTAGTGGGTTATCTGTAGGACTGGCAATGTCAGAAATTGTTGACAAGACTTTTACAGCTCAGCATATTAATATGGCTTTACTTTTTTATTTTTCCATAAATTTATTGAGAAACAAATAGCAATGAGACAGTTTCAAACCAAACTGGTAGGACGGTTTCAATAATTAACATATTGTATATATTCTTCCTAGTGGTTAATTGCTGTACAAGATGCAGACATGATATCCTTCCTACAAACACCATTAGAACAAATCCCTCTGTTCATTAAGAGAATGTAACTGTATATCGATCCTAGCCATTTGAATACACAGATAAAAAATGGACATTCATCTGCATCCCCTTTTTGTTATTAAGTTCCGTTATTTGAATATTATAGGTGTGTAAACTCAGCAAAATATTCTAAAAGAGTCCAGTAGTCCATAATAGTATTGGGTCTTCTGCTTGACTGGCAATGTCAGAAATTGTTGACCTGAGTTCCCTACAGCTCAACATAACAGCATGGCTTTACTACTTATATTTCTTTTTTATACTTTTCTGCTGGATGGTTAAGACCAAAGTAAAGCAGGACCTATGCAACAAGAGTTATGGCTTTTGGGTCTGATAAGGTCAGTGATTTATCCTGAGATCCTGTACCTCAGATTGCAGAACCTTTGTCAGTGTCAGCCATGTGGATGAGTCACGGCCATTGCTTGGCCAGTGTGCTCTCTATGAAAGCCTGAGAGAATGTTTTCTCTCCATGTGACTCTCCTTAGGCACACTCTACATCATCGATCACTTTCCTCTTTGGCCCCATAATCTCCTTGATCAGAAAATTTGGGACACTACCAAGTTACATGATGTTACAGTACAAGTTCTCATATGTCCTGAGTCTTAATTGACCTTAGAAGGCTAGGGCCAAAACGTTGGCTTTCCTTGTGGCCCTCCTTTTTCTCTAATTTTGGTCTGCAAACTTAGGTTGTTAATCATCCAGAAGAGTCATGTCATTCTTGCCAGTCCTTTCCTGGAAGTAGACTGTCTGAGGCCCAGAAGTGGCCTAATGTTTCACCCACTGCTAAGCCAAACCCCTGGCCCTATCATTCATTCCCCTCCAGCCTGCTTCTTGCACTAGCCTTCTTGGCCTAATCTGAACTTTTCTGTCTCAGCATCTATCTCCTTGAGCCCCCCAAGCACCCACACTTCCTAGAAGCTTCTATAACCTAAAGCCACAACTCTCCAGGCAATCATGGGACAGGGAAACTCATACCTGGGAGGAGGAGGGGACACCAGCCTTGTGCATCCATTCCTCCTGTCACCTTGAGAAACAGCTGGCTACTGAATGGGCCAGCCCAAGTCCAAGAAACCATGACAGACTCAAAATGCCTATAGCAGTCTTTTGTTGTTGTTGTTGTTCTGAGCAGAAAGAAGGTAAGGATATTTTTAAAAGGGGGTTGGTATAAAATATCCCCAAAGAATCACCTGTTGGCTTTTTCTAAGAGTGAGGGAGGAGAGGCCATAACTATACTTTCAATGAGCTGCCCCATGCAAAGACCCTGCTGCCTCTCAGGAAATTGGGAGCTGGCAATTACAACAGCTCATTTATTTAAATTTCTATTGCTGTATGGTTCCTTTGAGTCACTGTATATAGATTCATTTCAGAATTAGCAGGCACTGGTGCAAACGTGATCAAACAACCTACTGCAGGAAGCCAGGCTCTCTTCTCTAATTAAGCACTGCCTGGTGACACTTCGTTTAATAACCACAATTAAATTTCTCAGTATTTACTGTGCACCACTTTTAAGTTTGCCTTAGTCCATTTCCAGTTGTTCTAGCAATGCCAGAGACTGATGTATTTATAAAGAGAAGAGCTATATGTGACTCATAAGTCTAGAGTCCAGGAGGTGCAAGGGCCTGGGCCTTTGCACCTTAAGCAGGTCTTTAGCTGTAGCAGAATACAGCTGAAGGGCAAGTGAGCTCAGGACAGACAGAGAGGGAGGTGAGCCAAATCCACCTTTGATTTTTTTTTAATGAATTTGAGACAGGATCTCACTATGCAACTCAGACTCATAGTGGTCCTCCTGTTTTCAGCCTGCCCAGTGCTGGGATTACAGGCATGCACCACCACTCCAGTCTCAGTGGCCAGCTCAGTGCACCTGGGGATGGAGCTGGTGTGGCGTGTGGTGCCTGAGATCGAACCCCCGGCCCTGCACTTGCCTAAGCAGGTGCTTAGTCTGCTGAGCTATCTCACCGGCCCTAAATCCACTTTTGTCCTGAATTCAGGAACTCTTATTCCTCATTTTCATTCCATGCACCTCTTCTGGAAACATGAGCCTTTGGGCAGTCTTTTCATTATCCCTTGACTGATGAGTTTTAACAGTCTCTGTGCCTTTTCCTCCTGCTTCTTCCTCAACTCATTACCATTATCCAACCAGACACGTTATCCTTGCTTTTGAACTCTCTAAATTATAGCCATCCCTCAACAACTATATTAATCCATTGATACAGGGCCCACCAATTCCAAAGTCCACCTCTCAACACTATCACGTTGGGGTTTCAATTTTCGGCACATGAATTTTGGAGCATACATTCAAATCATTGCCTGGCCAAGCTGCTATGGTTTATATCTAAATGTCCCTTAAACCTCATGCACTCAACGATGGGACGTTTGGGCAGAGATTGGATCACAGGGGCACTCTGCTCTTTGGTGGATTCATGCACTGATGTGTTTGCAGCCTGACATGCTGTTAGGAGATGAGGCCTTGTCAGAAGAGGTGGGTCACCACGGGGGTGACTTAGTGTGACAGTGAACAGAAACACCGAAAGGACACCCAGAATTTGGAGGCAGGCTTACTTAGCATTGGATGGGCACTGACTAGGAATACATTATTGCTCGAAATGTCAGGCCACAAAGGCCCAGGGAGGGAAGTTTTTATGCGGTCTGCCAGGGCGGAGTACAAAGGAAGAGAACCTGGCTATCTTTGGTTGGTTCTTACTGTAGGTGTAACAATGACCAGCTGTTTCTGGGGCACAGAAGTAACAGGAACTGAAACCAGAACTGTTACCTGGGCAACTAACAAACCGAAGTATCCCACCTAGGGGGGCATCCTCTGCTGCACTATAAGGGTTTATCACTCTCCAGCACCTCTCTTTGCTCTTTGCTTTCTGCCTACCACATCGAGATTACTTTTCCTCCACTATGCCCCACGCTATGCCATCTTGCCTTGGAGCCAGACTGTGGGTTGAAACATGAGCCAAAATAAACTTCTCCTTCCTTTAAGTTGTGGATGTTAAGTATTGTGTGTCAGCGTGAGGAATGTGCCTCCGAGGCATGTGCTGGCTTGCACTCACACAGAGCAAAACTCTTACTGCCACAACATTTTTACAGATGAGGAAACGAAAGTATAGCATCTGAGGACACTTAGTCATAAGAGTGATGAAGATGGGATTTGAACCCAGGAACCCAGGACTTGATCCCATACCTATGGGCACCACTTCTGGCTGTACTTCCGTCCTGTCTAGGAGCACAGCGATGTAAAAATGGTCTTAACCTCCCAACAAGGGTCAGACCCAAAAATTGACCACTCAGATACTTTCTTGGCAATCAAATCTTGCCAAACACTAAATTTTGTGCATGAGACTCCAAGGGCAACAAGCCCCTGAGATAATCTACAAATTTGCTTTTAAAAAGGCGGAATCAAGAGCCAAACAGTCTCCCTTTCTGTCCCTGTCTCTGTCTCTGTCTCTCTCTCTCTCTCTCTCTCTCTCTCTCTCTCTCTCTCTCTCTCTGAATGCGCCAGCACTCTGAGAATTTTCCCAATTTGTATAATTTTTTTTAAATAGAAATGTAAAACTACCTTCAGTTTGCTCCTTTGCCAGGCCAAAATTACTTCCTTTCTATAAACACTCTAAAAATATTGACTGTCTGCCCCATAACCAAGTTGGTGTTTGCTTTAATTTATGGTATTCCAAGTTGAAAAAGGACTGAAGTCAGAGTCAGAAAATCTGACTTTGACAAATCCTGGCAGTTGGGACTGAGTGGCTCATTTCAGTGTGCCGGGCCTTAACACTTTTGGTCCACAAGTGTCAACGAGTCCCTGCAGAAAATGAAAAGCCACCTGGCAGAGAAGCAAAGGGCACAGGCTTACCAGCCGGCCTCACATCTGGTTCCTGACAGTGCCACCTTCCAGGGTGTGACTTTTAATTTGTTATTTAACATCTCTTGGTCTCCATTTTCTCATTTTAAAGTGGGAATAATTACAGTGCCAATCTCAAAGAGAGAGGAGAGGCTTCCCTCCCTTGAGAGCTAGGGTTTGAGGCAGTGTGGTCTCTAATGAGCTGTTCTATCCAAGGATGCTGCTGCTTTCCTCCACCTCAGGGAAGGGATCAGGACTAAATGAGATGTACAAGTAAAGCCCTGAACTCAGAACCCAGAACATAGCACTCAAAAACCTTGTGTTACTTTTCATAAACACCACATTATTGTGGCCTTATTTCCCAGAATTATTGCATTCAATAAACTGGTGGAGATGCTTTAAATTATGAAAGTCTATGGTAACAAAAGTTATTCTTTTACCCATTGGTTTTTCACCCTCAAACTCTACTGTTCAATATTACTCTGATTTTCTTTGGAATGATTAAGTATTTAAATGCTCATTTTCCAAGAAAAGAAAATAAAGGTTACTCTTGTTTTTCTTTGCTGGAATTTCTAAAACTTTCCTTATATCCTTCTACAAAAGAATTCTTTCCAATTGACTTCTTTCACAACCAGATTTTCTGTTGGTAAGGAAACGAACATAAATCTTTATAATTTCAAAGGTTCCAGGCAGTCTTCCTCATTCATTAGGACAGTTCGAGCTGCTAGAAGAGGTAAATTCAGCAATCTCACTGACCTGATTAATACAGGCTCTTTTGTAGGTTTATTTCATGTTTAAAACAGAACAAGCTTTACCGTGCAGTGTGCACCAACGCATGCACGGTGGGAGGGAGTCTGGAGGGGTCACTGGTCTAGTTTTCCAAGGACTGGGCTCTGAAAAGCTCTGTCTTCTTTTAAATACCAAAGTCACCCTGGGTATCAGGAACCAGCTGTAGGCAGGGAGACCAGGGATAAAGGAAACGTGCTCTTCTTAAGCACATCCACTCAAAAGTACACAAGTCACTTTCCCTCATGTCCTACTGGACAGAAGGCCCCACCCAGACACAAAAGGGGTCGAGAAAATGGAGCTGAACTCTGCCCAAGCAGCCACCCCCGCTGCCTGACCATAGCCACCTTCCCAATATGGCTAGGGTCACATATCCAGGTGTTTTATTTCTTTGTCTTCCGCCAAATGACATTTCCACACAAATAAGTCATAAGCACTAGAATCCATCTATCTTAAGAGATAAGTTAACAAACAACCTCAGACCTCAATAATTTGAGATCCTAAATTTAATTCGAATGCTCATTAGGATTATCTTCCCATGCTAATCAAGGGGGGAAAAAAGACCCAATATGAACAAAAACTTTGCCTTCCCTTACTAATCAACATGTCCATACCTTAATAGTCTAATCTGTTATTTTTTTGGGGGGTGGAATATAAAACACTTAGAATGGTGCATGGTATGAGACACATGCCAAAATCAAGTAGTTCTTACAATTTCATTCTAATCACAAGTGAAAAATTAGAGGAGCAAGAGGCCACAGGAGTGTGAAGAGTAAGAGCCAGTTGGCACAGTAGCCCTCTATGATGCCACTGTTTCAAACCCTCAGAGAGGGTCACTCTAACTCTGTCTTATTAGACTTTCCCTTGCCCATGTGGATTACACCAGGAGGGTCTGATTTTTTTAACACCAGGGACCAGTTTTATGGCAGATAATTTTTCCACAGGGTAGAATTTTCCTTTGCACACAGTAGACTGCCATAAGGAGTTCTTAACCTCGACTCCTCGTGTACACGGGCCACAGGATTCACATTCCTATGAGAGTCTAATAGAATATTTGCTGCCGCTGCTGATCTGACAGAAGTAGGGCTCAGCTGGCAATGCAGGACATGGGCCGTAGCTGGAAATACAGATGGTGCTTGCTGCACTTGACGCTGCTCACCCCTGCCCAGTGCCTAACAAGCCACGGACTGGTAGCAGTTGGGGACCCCCTGATTGCACCAGGCCCTGTCTCTTCTTCCCAGACCTGGACACCAAGACCCGCAGAGGCCCCCTGATCTGAGCTCCTTTCTCCAACACCACTGTGGATCATGCTGGCATGGAGTAAGATTTGGGATTCTTCAGGTTGCCTGTATTTTTCCATTGAGCTATATAATAGATTTGCACCTTATTTTCTCTGCTTCTGAAGCAATTTCAAGGAAACTTTTTGTTGATTATTTTTGTTTCATGGCCTATTACATGACCACATCCGTCAGCCATTGGAACACAAATCGCTACTTTTCTTACTGTCATGGTGTATCTATCATTCTTTCACAGATACTCTCAATAACAATGTCTGCTCCAAGAAAGTTAGATTTTCCCCTCCCTCTAAAAGCTTTCACTGGGGCTGGTGAGATGGCTCAGTGGTCTAAAGCACCTACTTGGAACAAGCTTAGCAAAGCACAGGGACCACGGTTCAATCCCCCAGCACCACATGCCACCAGCCCTGCCCCCTGGTGGGCTGAGCTGGCCACACACACACACACATAAATAATTAAAAAAAAATAAAAGCTTTCACTATCTGTCTTTATCCAATATTTGCTGTATCTTCTTCAAGATAATCAGACTGTTAAAATTAAAACCTTTCTGGAAAATATCAAAGCAAGAAAATGAGCTCAGATTCAGTGAAGCTGGATTGGCAAAGGCATGTGGAATTGCCAAGAAACAAATATGACAGGAAGGTAAAACACTTTATTATTTTATTTTTTATCAGGAATGGGGTATAAAATTTGCAGTGATTCACTTACTAAGCCTTTTCCAGTGCCTACTTTGTCAAAAGATTAGAACTACAGAATTTTAGTAGTTAATTCAAGAACAAATCCCCAAGAATGGGGCCAGGGAGATGGCTCAGTGGAATAAGCGCTTCCCTAGCAAGCGCAAGGGCCTGAGTAAAACCCCAAGTTCCGAAAAAAAAAAAAAAAAAAAAGAATTACATTCATTGGAGAAAGAGATTAGGATTAGGATTAGAATTAGGATTAGATTTGGGTTAGGCAATTTTCCCTTTCAATTTTTCTAAATCTCTAATTTAGAGTTAGGCAGCTACTTTAAAGGGCAATCAGGAGTCTCCATAGTGGACTGATTTCTATAGTGGCTGTA
Source organism: Octodon degus (assembly GCF_000260255.1). NCBI lineage: Eukaryota > Metazoa > Chordata > Mammalia > Rodentia > Octodontidae > Octodon > Octodon degus. The sequence goes on from NW_004524678.1 coordinate 1,778,154, forward strand.
CCAGTCTACATTACCAGCAGCAGTGGAAAAGGGTTCCTTTCCCCCCACAGCCTCTCCAGTATTTGCTATTAGCTGATTTCTTTATGATAGCCATTCTTTCTGGAGTGAAATGGTATCTCAATGTTGTTTTAATTTGCATTTCTCAAATGGCTAGTGCTGTGGAGCATTTTTCCATGTATCTATTTGCCACTTGTATTTCTTCCTCTGAGAAGTGTGTATTCATCTCAGATGGCCATTTTTGGATTGGGTCTTTAAATGGGGGGGGAGCAAATTTTTTTTTAGTTCTTTATATAATTTAGATAGAAGTCCTTAGTCTGAAGGATTGTTGGTTATGATTTTTTCCCAATTTGTGGGTTGTCTTTTCACTTTGTTGGTGATTTCTTTTGACATCCAGAATCTTCTCAATGAGATGAGATCCCAGTTGTTGATTCTTTGCAGTATTTCCCGTGCAGTTTGGTTTTTGTTCATGAACTGTCTGCCTCCTCCATGTCTTCAAGATTTCTACCTACTTTCTCTTCTAGGAGATTTAATGTTTCTGTTTTAATGTTTAAATATTTAATCCATTTTGGCTTTAGTTTAGTGCATAGCAATAGACTCGGCTCTAGTTTTAGTTTTCAGCATGTGGAGAGCCAGTTTTTCCAGCACCATTTGTGGACACTTCTCAAAAAAACTAGGACTGGAAATCCCATTCAATTCAGCTATTCTCATTCTGGTTATTTTCCTAAAAGAACTGAAAACATCATACCGTAGTGATATATGTGCACCCATGTTTATGGCTGCACAATTTGTTATAGCTAAACTTGGAAACAACCAAAATGTCCATCACTTGAAGAATGGATGAAAAAGATGTGGTATTTTTATACATTAGACTATTACTCAGCTATAAAGAAACCAAACTCAAAACCTTTATAGGTAAGTGGATGCAACTAGAGACTATACTCATAATTGAAATAAATCAGACCCACATGTGTAAATATCATATTGTCTCCCTAGTGTAAGAACCTGAAAGAATAAATAAAGCCTAAAAGGTATAATAGACATAGTAAAATGGAAAGAAACTGAACTTAAGGATTAAATAATGTACATGAGAGAAAAGAAAAGAGGGAAAAACATGCAGGTATGTATACAGAATGGCTGAGATGATTATACTCATAATTTCCAACAGTTGTTTTTTGCAAATAGTATTCACTGTTTAGAATTTTCACTTTGAATAACTCTGTATGCTGATATCTGTGATGTGAGAAACTACATCAAGGACAGCAATGTGTAATACAAAGCCCATGGTTAAATACCTCTCATTTTGGTCTTCTAAATGTGTAGCATTCCTAAAAAAGAAAAATAAATACATAAATAAATAGCAGTCAGCATTGAATATTGTTGCATACAGGAGAATATTTATCTCATTGCTTTTACTTAGTTAGGTATTCTTAATACATAAGCAACTTTACAGATCAGTTAAAAAAAAAAAAAAAAAACCTGCTCTTTGTGACTCTGGGGATGGTAAGGAAATGTCCATAGCATTGGTCATGATGCTCACTGAAAAGACAGCATTCTTCAGGAGCACCATAGCACACAGCTGGAAGCCAGAGGACCTAAGGAGGTACTGCCCCTGGAAACATGCTCTCAGATTTTACACGTGGAAATTGCCACTGTAGGAACAATGAGGATTGTAACCAACACATGCACCCACATTACGAAAGCTTCCCTAGTGCACAAAGTTGATTTATTGCTGATCCCAAGATGTCAATTTCAACTTGAAAACTACAGTGCAGAACACCCACCAGCCACATAGGAATATGCGGCATACTATTAGCATTACTTCAGCTCATTTGGAGGTCAAGAACCGCACACCAAAATCATCACAGAGAACCATACGAAACTTCCTTAACTTGGAAAAAGATACAGAATCTTCTTCACCATGGGTACCACAATAGCCTGCAAATTGAAGGCTGTGTTTGCCAGATGTACATTCCCTGCAAGGATCATTTCTTTGACCATAGATCACCCTCTCTAAAGCAATTTGCTGAATCAACGAACAGAAAGCCAAAAGAATTCCAGGTGGTGCACTCTGGTGTGTGGTGATTCCGGGTAACAGTGTGGGGTCCATGTAGGACCCCACTCATCCAAGGCCAAGCCCGGATATAATGCTGCTTTGAGATGTGCTAGGATCCAAATGTACACCCTACAACTAAAACACTAGCAACCTCACACTGCTTCTCTATTCCATTCCCTGATTCACTGGCAAGGAGTATGGAGTGCTCATGGTGGTGGAGAGGCAGCAGCAAAGACAGGAGTTTTTTTGATTACCCAGTTAAAGCAACTTAATCTTCTGCCACTGAAAACTCTTTGGTCACCAATCTTTTTTGAGTTGAAAGCTTTGCAAAGCCTAAATCTCCAATAGGGAAGACTCTCAAGGCCTTAAGAGGATTGTCCTCATCTGTTGCATCTATATCAAGATGATAACTTGGAGTAGGGCTGTTTAAATAAGTATACCCCTGAGACAAACAAAGGCACTTGTGAAGCTTTGTTGCCCTCTGCCCACAGTACCCTAGCTCAGCTGTCTCTGGGCCTCAGTCCCTGTCTCTGCCCTTGCCAGTGTGCAGGTGGCCCTCACTATCATGACATGGGGCCTCTTTCTTAGCACAGGTGATGAGTGATTGCTAATGGGGTGTTCTGCTGCCCCGGAATTGTGCCTGTCACTTCCCCTTGGTACCCACCATGAAATCACCTACTCTCCTCACCTACAAAGTCCCTTCTTTGCTTCAGCTATCCAGATGGAAAGTGGTTTCAGCTAGTCCCCACATGCCTCCTTCAGGATGCCAGGGAACAAGGGAAAAGGTGAGAACATCTGTATTTGTTGGGCGCCACTCTTGCCATCTCTGCTCCGCCAACATACAGGTGAACCCTGAAGCGCAGTCTTCTACAGTTGCAAACAAGAAATCAAGGTGGGATCCCTTCTGGCTCCTTCTCCAGGGCTTATTCTTGAGCTGCTGCAGTCCTGAGTATTGAGGCTGATGATGTTATGTGTGTTACGAAGGTAACACTAACTGCAATCACAGATAAATCATGAAATCTCTGGGGGGGGGGTTGTTTTTGTTTTGTTTTGTTTTGTTTTGTTTTGCATTTACTACAGGGTGTACAGGGTCTCGCTGTGTAGATCAGACCCATAGTGATCCTCCTGTTTACAGCCTCCCAAGTATACAGGAGCACTCCACCATGCCCAGCCTTAATCACCGTCTCAGCGCACCCCAGAGGATCGAACTCCTGGCCCCTGCCTCTGCCTAAGCAGGCCCTTTAATCCACTCAGCTATTTGGCCATCCCTGAAATCTCTTGATTAACTCTGAGCAATCTGATCACAAAGATGATATTCCATCATAGGCCAGTGTCCCTCCACAGGCAGAGGGCGGGTGTGATACAAGGGTGTAGGTCACTAGGTGTCATCTTAGAATGTTGTCTTCCACACTGTTATGGTTTGTGTCTAGATGTCATCTCCCCAAAGCCTCATGGGGTGGCTCCTAGAGTTTGTGATTAATTCAGGGTCCAATACTGGAATTATGCATGTGAGTGCTACACAAGCCCTGGGGTGGATAGCCTGAATACAACATAAGGGAGGGAGAGAGGCTTGCTAGCTGTGGTCGCTGCTGGTCCCCCCTTTTGTTTTGCTGTTTCCTGCCACCATGAATGGCTGCCCCCTGACATGTGCCACTCTGCCTTGGAGCCAGTTGAGTATGGACTGAAACCTCCACTAACTCTGAGCTAAATAAACCTTTCCCTCCTTCATTTTGGGTGTTGGGTATTTTGTCCCAGCAATGAAAGAAAAGTAACTGAGACACACACACAGAACAGGCAACGTAATTGCTTGGCCCTCCCTGGGCATGATCTCTGCACCAGTATTACTTTCTAGAGAGAATAAATCCAAAGCACTATTGTTTTCCAGTTGATCAAACATGGCAAGTGCCTTGTACTTCCCACTGATGCCCAAATAGTTACCAAGACTGTTTACCTTCTTCCTGGTTATGCAAATAAAAACAAAAATAAAACTAGGTGTATCAATTTCTTAAAGGAATACAAGAGAGCTTAGAGGGACTTGGGCTATAACTCAGTGGTGGAGCCCTTGCCTAGTGTAAGACCTTGGGTTCAATCCCTAGTGCCTCACACACACACACTTCAAAATTAAGGCATTTTGTTCTTCACCATCCCTATTCAGAGTTCATAAACTTAAACTTGCACCAGTAGGGACCTTCAGAAAAGATGATGGATGAGGTAAATGAATTTAAAATGAGATTTATCTCCCAAGCCTCTAAAGCCACTGACTTTAGACTACCAACCCAATTAAATGAGTTGGTTAAGAATGCGGCACAGGACTCACAGCTGTAAAAATAACACTTGCCTTTGGTTGAATCAAATGATACACTAGGCTTTTCTGACATCCGCGCCTCAGCAGTCCTGAGGCAGGGCACACAGGCCCACTTTCTGATTTGTAGTCTGCTGAAAAGACCTTGGCCACAACTTCAGTGACAATTAGCCCCACCCCCACCCCCCCGTAGAGATGAACCTTGCAGCCAGCTCCAGCAGCCCCTTGCACATGACCTCCAGGCCACTGCTGTGCTACCAGCCAGCTCCACACCTCCCCACTGAGACCAGCAGCACACAAACCCAAAGAGAGGACAGCAAGGTGGAGAAGATTTGAGGGAGAATGACAGGAAGAGGAGAGCAAATAGCAAGGGTGCCCGCACACGCTCTCCATCTCCCCACCATACCACAGTCCTCTGGCACTGACTCAGGTACTCCCTGTCTTCCCACGCACTCCCCACATCCTCACCACCATTCCCCAAATGAAGGGAATCCAGCACCACCCACTCCAACTGGAGAATGTTTTCAGTTTGTTCTGCTACACAGATCAGACTCCCCAAGAAGTGAGGCAGGCATTTGACTGTACAAATTAGATTGTACTTGGGAGAGTTGTTTTGTTTTGTTCTTAGTCATGAGGAGAAAACAGCTGTTACAAACAAGAGACAAAAGGGTGATCTACAATTGCTTAGATATCTCGGCCACTGAGTTTTGCTTGAGATGACCTGAGCTGGCTAGCTCTCAATATAGAAACTTCATACTCACAACTGAGCAAGAAAAAAGTTTTAGGAAATGCAAAACCCCCAAGCAACAAAAAGGAAAGACTTACAGTGTTTTTAATCAGCCAAAGAAAGCTTCAAACATCAGGGGCTGCCTGGCATTAGTTATCAGCAATGAGCGGTCTAACACCCAAGAAGAGTGAGCTTTCTCCTGTAATGGCCCTGGCCTTTGCTTTGTCCCTCTCTGCTGGTGTTTATGCACAGAGGACCCAAGCGTTCAGTTCACAGTTTCAACGAAGTATAAAAATATTCATGACAAAACACTGAGTACAGTGAGCAATTTACAAGTGTCCAGATCTGTCACAGTGTGTCTACCTTTCAATCCAGGGCTCCTGCTTTGCCATTCTGGTCATATATAAGATAAGGTTCTTTCTGGCTGATTTTTTTCCAGTCCTGGAGCTCAAACTAGACCATGCTCCTACAGTACTACTGAACATGATGCCCAGAGACTTTATTGTTAAGCTGACCCTCCCTACATCAAAAGGTAAACTCTGAAATCTCTCAGAGGGCTGGGGAGATGGCTCAGTGGAATAAGTGCTTCCCTGGCAAGCTCAAGGGTCTGAGTTAAATCCCTGGTTCCACGAAAAAAAAAAAAAAAATCAGTGAAATCTCTCAGAAACCAGATATGACAAAGACTCTGCCATCTTCAATGCAGATGGCTGAAGATGGTTTCCAAGATGGTATCATGACCTCTGATACGTAGCCCGCAGAGAGGCAGAGGATGGGTAGTAGAGCACAAAGGAGGTATCTATGGGTCATGCAGGAAGTAATGTGGATGACTTCACCTGGAATCTTATTGGAGGGCCAGAATTCAGTCACGTGGTCCCTCAGGTGCAAACATGATTGAGAAATATACTCCTGTTTGGGCAACAACTTCCTGAAGGTTCTCTATGGAAGAGAGGCATGAATCATGTGTGGACAGCCACCTATGTCCTCTACAGAGAAGAGGTGATGGGGATAGTAGGTACTGTTTACAGTGTTCCAGAACCCTGCGAAAGCCTTGACCAATAGTTTCTCATTGAATCTTCAGAATAACACTATGAAATACAGCCTTATTATCCCACTTTTAAGGATAAAATTCCTGAGACGCAGAGACAATGAGTGACTTGATCAAAATCATGTGACTAGTTAGGAAAAAACAAGAATTAAACTCTCAGACTATCTGATCATAAAGTCTGTGTGTTTCAGCACTATCTTCTTTAGCTTCCCTTAAATTTGTCTGTAACTGTGTGATTAGTTTCTTCCTCTTTGAGTTGTTTATCTTATTACTAAAGAAGTTTCTACTCACCAGAGAACTTGGAAGCTGCATGAGTCAGGAAATCATCTGGGATCCATAAAATCCCTTTGTACTTTGAAGCCAAGCCTTCTTCTCCATTCACAGAGGCCTGAACCTCCCACTCACCAACATCTCCTTGCATCAGACTCTTGGATTTCATGGGTGAACAGGCCCGGGTCAGCTCCTGGGACGGTTCATCACACCCAAGTCTTTCGAGATGAACTTGCCTGGAGTCATTGAAGATACTTTTTTGCTGCCCTGGGAGCACATCCAACAAAAAGGGCTCTCCCAAAATGCCCTGTCACTTTCATACCAGTCTCAGCTGTCACAAATCTCTCCTAACTCACTGTCTCCCTCAAACACTGATTTTAGGCTCTGCTTTGCAGCCTGTTCCTTCTGTTCCCCCCTGGAGAAATGACAGCTTTAAACCCTATCACATATGAGGCCTTTATGCTAGAGAAACAGCTAAGGCAAAATCGGGAGAAATTCCTAACAGCGCAGGCTGCAAATCCTTCATGTTGGTGGATTTGTGTTTAATTGCGAGGTAGTTCAACCAGCAAATGTCAATCAGGGGCTCATTTCACATAAACTCAACAGAGGTTTCAACCTCACATTTTGGAATTTACAACAATCCTAAAGGACCTGTTTCAGATCTTTGCTTGTTTCTTACACTAACAAAAGTCTTTTTATTCTTTCCTTCCCCAAGCTCACTCATGTTTTAGCCTACGCAGCAAAACTGAACCTTACACTTTAGAATTTTTTCTCTTTTAGAGATAAGGGACTTCTCCAAACTTCTGCCTGCTGAGTGTATAATGAACAACCCCTGCGCTCCTCAGCCCAGAGGAAGTGGCGCAATGTGCAGACAATAGTCAGGAGGTCGGGTCTTATTTCCCTTTCACAAAGAAAGGGACACAATGAGCTCAAGAAAGCTAGAAGCAACCTCAGATGCTGTGAAACATTGCGTGGCACTATCCCCCTTTCTCGTCATCCCTTGTTATAACAAGACACCCGCACACCTCTAATGGGGAAGCAAATGAGATTCCGCCTTCTTCCCTTTCTCCAAAATAAATGGCCTCTTTAGGTTGGCTAGTGGAAGCAAACAAAGGTGAGCACCCGCTTCAAAATGGCCCATTTCAATGTTTTCACAGACACGCTCAGTTCCTTGCCTGAGAATCCTCGGAACTCTTCAAGCAGCAGGAGAGCTTCTGAGTTCGACTTCTTTTCTATGACTTACAGAGTGCCTTTGGACCTTGATTCTCTTTTCTTCTTTTCTACAGATACGTTTAAGGCACCGTGTCACCCTTGTTTCACTGTACTAATGCTCAGTTTTAGAGAAACCGTGATGCTAAGGCATCTCGCTATACTTCATTCTCCTTTAAGAATCTTCAGAACTCCCACAGTTGGGAGTCTGGGGTGGTGGGGTGGAGTTCTTTCTTCCTCTGGCAACCAAGAGCCTATTTCCCAGAGTCGGTTGCAGTGCCGACTACATTCTCATAATAAAAATACTTCCAGAATGCTCCTGGCCCAAATCAGAATCAAGATTGGCCTCCGATTCATCTCTGTACGGTTCCTGCCATTCGTAGAAATGCTCTGGGTAATGTGATGCTCAACAAATATTATGTCCCTCTGCCGAAAGCCCAAAATCACCATTGCCATTCTAAGTTGTCGATAAAACATGCAAGAAACATTTGGTTCAATGTTATAACTTGGGAATGTTTATTTACCTCCACTGGCTGCCAAATGCCACAAAATTTAGAGTACAGAGAAAATAAAATACATAAATCCTTTAGGAAGGAAGCAATGGGGAATTATAGTTAATTAAATTCTGGAAGTTAAAAAGCAGATAGACTACTGATAACTAACGTAGACTTGAGGAAAATAAAACCTAAGCTGACAGTGAGGAAATTAGAGGAAAATCGATATGCACCATAGCAGGCTCAGGGGCTGGAGACTCCTGCTGCCTCTCAAAAAATGCCCATAAGCTGAAAACAGATTTTATTTTTTTAAGTCTGTATGACTTAGTATTTCTACCATCTACTGCTGATTTGACATTTAATGGTGGAAAACACGGTTGTGTTTCGGTCACAGTTTTATGGATCAGGAATTAAAGAAGGGTTCAGCTGGCTGGGTCATCTCTGCTCCTGGTGGCTTCTGTATGGGCAGTTGAAGGAGCAGAGCCTCTTCCTAACTGCCCTTGTCACTCTGCACAGGCACGTGAGTCATCCTTGGCCTCTCTCTTGGTGAGATTTGGATATCAATTTGACTGGATCTAGGGACGCCTTGAGAATTGATAAAGCATTCTTGGGGTATGCCTGAGCCTCCTTTCTCAAGAGCAGGTATGTTTCTCTGCAGCTGTCACCAGCGGACTTTAGGGTTCCGGTTCTTTGGCCTTTGAATGCAGCCCCTTACCGATGGCCCTCAGAGAGCTCCTAGACCTTCGCCCTTGGCCTGGGGCTGTATTCTTGGTCTCTCTCTCTCTCTCTCTCTCTCTCTCTCTCTCTCTCTCTCTCTCTCTCTCTCTCTCTCTCAGGCTTCCAGCATCTTGCACTGAGCTACTGGCTCTCCCAGCCCTCCAGCATCCAGGCAGCCACTGCAGAGCTTTCCAGCACCACTGTTCATATGAGCCAATTGAACAAATCCTTATCAGTGTGGTGCGTGACCCAAACCACAATGAATGTCCAAACTGAACCTGAAAGAGTAAGTAAAATCTGAAAGGCAAGTGGATACTATGAAAGGGGAAGAAACTATTCAAAAGTAAAGAACAACTGGGATGAGGGAAAGAGAAAAGAAAGAAGGAAAAGAAAAAGAAATATATATGTATACACACAGGATAGCCAGGATAATGGTACTGTTGATTTCTGTGGGTCTATTGAAAGGAATAGCTAATAATTAATTTTCCCTTCTCCTTTTTAATTTTTGGCCCATTTTGCATGCACATGTCTGTTCATCAGAACAACTAATTTGTAGACAATACCCAATATGACAACCATTGGTGAAATCCTATCATTTTGTTTAGTGAAATTCTGTATCGCTTCTAATGGTTTTTTTTCCACATTCTATTTATTCTCTTTAAAAAATAAAAAGTAATTCATTACAGTAATAGGCACATTGTCATTAATGCCCTTCCAAATACTCCCAATCACTCAGAACACATTTATCTCATCATTCTTGCTGCTTTCTACAGCCACGCTGGAGTCCTCTCACCTCAGTGTCTTTAGTCATACTGTCATGGCTGCTCCCATAGCCTGAATCAATTCAAAATGTCCACTCTTTCAGGGTCACTTTGCCTTTAGAGAGATGTGCCAGGAAGCTTTTTCAAGCCTGCCTTTCCTGGGCTCGCACTTGGCAGCTTCTGCTGGATTCTGGTCCAACCTCATAAAGACACTCATGAAAGAAGATTTCCAGCACTGTTTCAGAAAGTGGCAGGAACGACAGGATAGGCATGTTTGGGGCAAGAGGGAAGATTCTGAGGGAGGTTAACGGCTACGTGTGTTTTATAGTAATGACTTTTTAAGAATGTTCAATTGCATTTTGCAGTCACTCCTTGTGTATGTAGTGCTGACTCTGCTTCTTTATCAGAACCCTAATTCATGTTCTCTCTCACTTGTTAAAACTGAACTGCTGGGCTGGTGAGGTAGCTCAGTGGCAGAACACTTGCCTAACGTTTGTGAGGCCCTGGGTTTAATCCCCCACACCATGAAAGTGAAGGAGTGAGGGAAAAACCAAAAAGAAAATCCCCAAAGCAACATTACTGAGGTGGGGCCTCTAAGAGGTACTTATATCATGAGAAAAGGGCCCTCATGAGTGGGCTTTGGGCCTTTACAAAAGGGTCTAGGCACTGCTCAGCCTTTTTCCCTCCTATCCACCTGCCACCCAAGGACAAATTAAAGGTTCCAGGCCCAAAACAAACACCACATCTATTGGCTCCTTAATCTTGGACCTCCTACCTCCAAAACCATGAGAAATAAATTTCTCTTATTTATAAATTACTAGTTCTGTGGCATTTTGTTATAGCAGTAGAAATGTGCTAAGACAAAGCCTCAAAACTCTGGCAGGTCCACATTCCTCAGAACAGACTGGGAAAAACTGACTATCCCAGTTCTTCTCCTAGATTCAGTATTATCAAGAGTCACATGCTATTATCATGAAATAATGAAATGTTTTCCCAAATTTTATTTTATTTTATTTTGAAGAGTAAAAATACAAGCAAAAACAAATAGAAAAAAAAGACATAAACAGGGTAACATACAATACATATGTTACAGATTTTCAAAACAGGAATAGCTAATTAACAATGTAATATTATCTATTTTTATTGTCAAATCTGTTGTTCAAATTAACAGATATCTGCTAGATATGCAACAGATAGCTGTTAGATAGCTGTTAAATATGCAAGATTGTGCAAATAATTGAATATTTTTCTATTTTTTATTCATTTTAATGAGAAAAAATAGCAATGAAACAGTTTCAAAACAGGTTAGCAGGACAGTCACAATAATTAATACATTGCATATTGCTGTCTTTGTAGTAATTATTCACAGGACAAGATACAGACATGATATCTTGTCTAAACAATATTAATGCAGACCTTTATTCTCATTGAACTAATAGAAGGTAGCTGTATATCCTATTTTGTATATATCTATTTTTTTTTCACTAAAAATAGTCCTTCATCTATATCCCCCTTTTTTGTTTTGTTTTGTCAGAGACGGGTGTTCCATTGTTGTTAGAAAAGCTGTATTTGGAGAAGTCTTTAAAGGACCTTTTCATACCTTCATCCCATTCAATCCAGCTATCCCCCTTCTGGGAATTTTTCCAAAAGAACTGAAAACATCATATCATAGTGATATATGTGTGCCTGTGTTTATAGCAGCACAATTTGTGATAGCCAAATCTTGGAAACAACCAAAATGCCCATCACCTGAGGAATGGATGAAAAAGTTCAAATATTGTAGGTACTTGAATTCAGCAAAATAACCTAATGTAGCCCAATAGTCCATAATAGTAGTAGATTATCAGCAGAACTGGCAATTGTCTGAAGTTGTTGACTTGAGCCTTTTACAACTCAGTCTTTTACAGCTCAGCATGTTAATATGGCATTACTTTTTATACCTCATGGTTATACTTTTCTACTGGATGGTTAACACCAAGTTAGAGCAAGACCTATATGAGTAAAAATGTAACTTTTGCATCTGGCAAGGTCAGTCAAATCTCCCCAGGATTTACCTTGAAACCATGTACAGTGCTCTGTAGATCTTTTGTCAGTGTCAGCCATGTGGGTGAGTCATGGCCATTGCTTGACCAATTTGCTCTCTGTGAAAGCCTGAGAGAATGTTTTCTCTCTAGGTGACTCTCTTTGTGCACACTATACCTCATCGATCACTTTCCTCTGTGTCCCCACAATGTCCTTGAACAGAAAATTTAGGACACCACCAAGTTACAAGATGTCGTTCTCCCTGACCTTGAAGTACTAGGGCCAAAATATTGGCTATCCTTGTAGCCTCCCTTTTTCTCTAATTTTTGGTCTGCAAAGTTTAGTTGTTAAACATCCAGAAGAGAAGCTTAATGATATTATCATCCTGTAACATAGGCAATTGAGCTTAACATCAATATCTATCTGAATATCAAATGCTATAGACAACCATGGATATTCTAGACTTTAAATCCCTATAGAATGTGAAAAAAAAGCAATTACACATTTTTACACAGAGGTTCAGATATCAATCCATATGCAACATTGTAGCAAAAGGATCCTATGACTTTTTTTCTGGTCTCTTATTTTCTTTTATTACCTTTTTTTCTTTACAAACATTTACTTTAAAGAGAGTATAGCAATAATTACTATGACATTAGAAGCAGTACACATTTAGAAGACCAAAATGATAGGTATTTCAAGCATGGTTTTAGTGTTACACATTGCTGTCCTCAGCTTAGTTGCTTAGTTCACAGATATCAGCACATATAGTTAGACAGGGTAGGAATTCTACCCATTAACTGCTATTTTCAAAATCCTGATGGAGATTTTTAGGACCATTGTCTTAACCATCTTGTTTACATAAATGTATGGTTTTGCCCTTGCCATATTTCCTAACTTTTCTCCTTTCTCTCTCTTTGTTGTTTAATCCTTAAATTCTCGCTTTCCATTTAAGTGTGTTATTGCTTTCAGTTTTCATTTCTTATTCTGAGATCTTATGCAAGGGAGACAATATGATATTTACACATGTGGGTCTGGTTTATTTCACTTATGAGCATATCTTCAAGTTGCATCCACTCATATATGAAGGCTTCCAGTTTATTGTTCTTTATAGCTGAGTAATACTCCATTGTATAAAAATACCACATCTTTTTCATCCATTCCACATGTGACAGGCATTTTGGTTGTTTCCAAGATTTGGCTATCACAAATTGTGCTGCTATAAACACAGGCACACATATATCACTATGATATGATGTTTTCAGCTCTTTTAGGAAAATTCCCAGAAGGGTGATAGCTGGATTGAATGGGATTTCCAGTCCTAGTTTTTTGAGAAGTCTCCACACTGATTTCCATAATGGTTGCACCAGTCGACATTCCCACCAGCATGGCCCTTGCTTGACCTATTTCTTTTGATGTGCAAAAACTTCTCAGTAAAAGGAGATCCCAGTTGTTGATTCTTTCAAGTATCTCCTGTGCAGTTTGATTTTTGTTCATGAACTCTTTGCCTACCCCTATGTCTTCAAGATTTCCACCTACTTTCTCTTCTAGGACATTTAGTGTTTCTGTTTTAATGTTTAGATCTTTAATCCATTTTGACTTTAGTTTAGTGCATGGAAATAGACCAGGCTCTAGTTTTTGTTTTCAGCATGTGGAGAGCAAGTTTTTCCAGCACCATTTGTTAAAGAAGCTATCTTTCTTCCAGTAAGCATGTTTGGCCCCTTTGTCGAAGATAAAATGGCATCAAGTCAACAATTGTAATGCCTCCTTCCTTGCCTTTGTTGCCCAAGATTGCCTTTGCTATTCTAGGTCTTTTCTGGTTCCAAATAAACTTTAGGAATGATTTCTTTAGGCCTGTGAGGTATGTTGTTGGTATTTTGATAGGGATTGCATTAAATCTGTACAACAATTTTGGGAGTATGGCCATCTTCACAATGTTGGTGAAAGAATGAAATTAAAACAAATATGGCTTTGAGACCATATACATAATCCACTGGTACAAGAGCAAACTTTGCATCCACCAAAGGAAAAAGGTGGCTGCTTATAAAGTTCACTTTCTTTCTTCTTCTTCTTCTTCTTCTTCTTCTTCTTCTTCTTCTTCTTCTTCTTCTTCTTCTTCTTCTTTTTTTTTGTGGCCAGCTCAGTCCACCCTAGGGGCAGGGCTGGCATAGCTGGTGGTGCGAGGGATTGAACCATGGTCCCTAGGCTTGCCTAAGCAGGTGTTTAAAATCACTGAGCTATTTCACCAACCCCTAAAGTTCACTTTCATCCAATTTGCAAATTTAAAAATTTAAATATGCCAGACATGTTGGCACACAATGGTAATCCCAGCACTCCAGGAGATTGAGACAGGAGGATCACAAGTTCCACCCCATCCTGGGCAACTCAGCAACTAGCAAGACCTTGTATCAAAATAAAATAAGAAAATAGATGGGAATGTAAGGGTGAAGAAAGAAAGCAGCAAAGAACCAGAGGACACCACTGGCTTTCCAGACACAGAGCCTGACAGTGGCATAATCTCATCACACACCCTTGCCCTCCTCCTTTGGAGCAGATGTTGCAGTGCTATCCTTCCTGGATTTCTCAGCACTAATTCAGGAAATCTATAGATCACACTTGGGCAGGCTGAAGAATACCAGGGAAAGTAGACACCAGTCTTAGTTAAGGAGGATGACCAGAAAGAGGACTTTTGGTCCCAAACTCCAGACACAAGATAAATGATCCCCGCAAATACTCTGAAGGGAAGCAGCATAGGAATCATTGCTATCTTTGACTAGAAAACTCCAAGGGAAAACAGCGAGGAAAAAAATCAAAGATCAGCATGAACATTCTTAAAGATTTTGTCTGTGATCTGCACCTACCTGTAAGGCAGTAGGAATGTGGATGGGTAATTAGATAAAACTATAATTAACTACAGTACAAATATATTGATTATTCAGAGTAAATGTATAATTCATTCACTCTTGTCTTTTCAGTAGTGGAGGGCCAGCGAGATAGCTCAGTAGAATAAGTGCTTGCCTACCATGTGCAAGGTCCTGAGTTCAATGCCAGGTACTGAAAAAAGAAAACAAACAAGCAAAAAAAAAAAAAAAAAAAAAAATTTACACCAGTGAACACTTTTCAGTAGTGGAAACTTTTCACAACCATGATTAAAAGAATCTTTTTAAATAATGCTAAAGTGCAAACTCCTGGCCAGAGTCGGACTGAATTGGGCCATCTAATGTCATCCTTTTCTTAGTGAGTGGCTTTGAAAATGGAGCCCCTATATGTTTAGATTTCTGGACTTATATGTAAACATAAGAATTATATAATTCTTTATGCCTATT